>NC_052676.1:178893-778893 GCF_016802725.1 Solenopsis invicta | reverse complement strand
TACGTAAAAAATAAGTTACAACTTTTATTTATAGCACATATATATTACATTAAAACTTGCTGACGTGTAAGAACAATCCAGGAAGTCCATTCAACATTTATAAACTGATTCCCTGAAAATTCTAGGATTTTCCAGGAATTTTTAATCAAAATTCTATCAAAATTTTTATCGAAACTATTTCTTTCCGTTGTACAAGTGAGCTTTATTTCCTTTGATCCTGCGCAGGACATTTAAAGTATAAAAATATAATAGAAAAAATTGATGTCTGACTCACCGACCCGATGCGCAACAAGCGGAGTTATTCAGCCACGAAGCTACGATGATTCTGTAACAGACAAACATAAGATTTAAAAATTAAAAATGCGCTTAAAATAATCAATATTTCAAAAGTTAATTCTTATACACCCAGAGAAAGGTTTCTTTGAATCAAAAAATGTTTGTTTGACTCAAAGAAATTCGTGTACTGCTATACAGTTAAAGAAAAGTTTCTTTGACTCAAATTTTTTGATTGTGCCTTTTATTAGAATTAAAGAAATGGTTTAGTTGTGCAACGGAAATATTTTTTTAAATCAAAAAAATATATTTTTAAAAACCAGAACAACTAAATTATTTCTTACATTTTTATCAGTACATTCTTTGAATTAAACAATTAAGTGTTTAAATTAAATTAATAATTTAAACACATGTATTTAAAAAAAAAATTGATAGAGTTACTTTTTGAAATCAAATAAATTTTTATAATCCTCAAATGTATTTTTACTTTAACTTAAAAAATCAAGTTAAAGAAACGATTTCATCAATTTAAACACAACTTTTTTCTGGGTGTGTATAAAATTTTAAATAAATTTTCTTTCTTTAAGTACTTTTTTTAATTCATTGCAATAAGATGGAATAAAAGGGAGAAAAATTGTTAAATTTATGTAAATAATAAGGAATAATATTTACCCCAAGGTTGCTCCGCTGAGGCCTGATGCCTCTCCCAGGCCTCCTCCTCCTCTCAGTGTCCTCTAGGTTGTCCTCTTCGTCTCGTTGCACACGCGAAACACTCGCGAATAATACTAAATTTGCGCGCGTGGACTTATTATTTATAAAGTTTTTCGCGCGATACTTCGGGTTTATAAAACCCATGATATGAATTCCCATTCAGAGGGATTCCCGTGGATTCAGCACCCCGAGTCGGCACGTAGAACGCACGCGTACCCACCCCCGAACAAGGGTAAGCCCCACGCGGAAGAAAACGAAATCAATGGTATTGAATTCCTACGCCTCTTGTCTCACAAAATCACGTCTAAAATTGACTCGTTCATAGGCCCAGCCAACGGATCATCTTAATCAGTCCCACTGGATCTTATATCCAAGCGGCGTCGACAAGACACTCGGGCAGGACGAGAAAAGAAGGTACTCATTGCCGACGTTTAGCATTTAGACGAATCAGGAAATGAGAGCCAGCCTCTCGTCACAAGCTTAACCTACAAGGCCAGGTTCTGACCAAGTCAGATTAAACGTGATTCACCCAGCTCGAACCCCAGATCCAAAGAATCCAAAAAGGGCATCAAGGATCTAAGAAAGCCTTAGGATGGTGGACGAGAGCAAGAGAAACGCGCGAACCCAAGAGAACTGATCCGATTTTCTAACCGCTTAGGACCGAACCGATCGCCGGAGACAGAGCGTGTAAACTCACACATCCAGACAACCGCGCAACATGCAGACGAACATGTCGTACAAGCGGCTCGGAATTACCTCGTGCACGGGCACTTCGGCATGAAACGTCGCGGTGCGGCGCGCACGCCCACCATACGCAACGCCCCAGTAAGGATATTCACTGCCAAGCAGCGGGGGTGCGATTCCCGGCCCTCGAATTAGGATTCTATCGAATGGGAGTTATGAAAAGTTCATTAGTCCAATACTTAAACGGCACTCCCGGAAAAAAACGCGCGACGCGACGAACCGACTGCGGTTCGTTTATTTTATTATAAGTCGGCGACGATGGGTGATGTCCTCTTCTCGTCACCTTCCACCTTGAAGAATATCTGTAACATACACGATATCCATTGGTTAGTCTACTTTGTACAACACTTCCGACGTTCACAATCGCAAAATACTTAATTATATTACAACGGAAAAATCAAAGCATCATCGTACGCGCGCGAATAAGCTATGAAGCTATTTGACGTTTCAATTTGTGGCCTTTCGTTAATAATTCAAAAACGGAGCCGACAGGTTTAACTTGAAACCACACAGTACAACGTGATTAATAAAGCGGAGTTAATAATTAATTGAAAATTAATAGCCCGATAATCGCTAATTGTAGTACATACTTGCCAAACGGAGAAGGATCACGTTTGGCGAGATAACACACGGAATGGCACGCGCCGCTACCTGCTCGCTCGAGTTTCGAAACGCGAATGATAGCACGGTGACCTTGCGTAAACACATCGCGCTGTACATAAGAGCAACGAACTTCAAGGCCGTGTGTCAGGCAAATTCCTCAAATGTTTAAGGCGTCGTATAGTACGTACTTACGAAACGAAGAACAATTGCGTTTCGCGAGATAACACGCGGAGCGCCTTGCGATTCTACCTACTCGCTCGAATCTCGGAATGCGAATGATAGCGCGGCGACCTCGCGTAAACACATCGTGCTGTACACAAGAGCAACGAACTCCAAGGCCATGTGTCAGCCAAATTTCTCGAAATGTCTAAAATGTCGTTATACTGAATATTATCTCGCACTTTAAACTAATTATTAACAAGAATTTGACGTGCACGCTCTCTACGTGCACGCAAATGCGGTTTACAGCGTTCGAAAACGTGAATCATTACTTTTAATTTGCGTATTTGTTCAGCGTTGTACAATTTTTTTTTTCACCAACTTATTCAATATTAAAATAAAAATGGTCTTTTTTGCTTTAATGTTGAATAACTCGGTGAATAAAAATCGTACAATGCTCAATAAATACGCAAAGTAAAGATAAAGATTTACGCTTTTGAAGAGTAACTGTAGGTGATCCTTCAATTTTGCTGTTGATCGCTCACTCAATTTTTGCTGAAGTCGATATTTGAACTTCGAGAAAAAAAATTGTAAAATGATCTTCCTAGGTAAATTTTATAGGGCAAAACCTTTCGATTATCTGAGTTGATTTTTCTCGAAGATTCTTTTAGTAAAATAAAGTAGTAAAATAAAGTAGGAATTCAAGAAAGATTTAAAAAAATCAAACATTTTGCAAATAAAATTTTTTTATAATGCAATAAAACACCGAAAACATTGTGGATTATTTTTTAAAAATTGTTCGAGTTCACTGAAAAAAAAACTTTGTAAAAGCTACCAAATGTTGAATAAAATAATACTAAATAATATTTTATTAATATATATTACCAAAAATAATTTTACTTTTCTAAACATTTAGTAAAAATTATCCAATTCAGTAATATTTAAATTTATTTCTCTCAATATTTGGTAGCTAGTTTTACAAGCAAAAATCTCTTTGCTCTAATGTTTATTCAAATTCAGATAAATGATTAAAATGAAGAATAAAGATAGCATTAGTATCCAATAATTAATCTCAAGTGACCGTTTACGTAATGTAAAAGTTTAAGTATAATAAAAATGTATATTATATATTTAAAATAATATGAGTTTGAATGAGATTTGACTGAAAAATTATTAATAACTTTATGTTTATACAATAAAAAGTTTATTTGTATTTTAACTTTATGCTTAATAACTAAATGTTTATTTTTATTTGTAATGGAAATACTTCATGTATCAGTTTTATATTTACATAGCATATAAACGAATATAATAAAGATAAACTATTTTAAATAGTTGTACAAGAGCAAATACGATATAAATGATTTTGTACGATGGCGATTTAACTTTATTCTAAATTGCTACCAAATGGATATTACGTAATTAAATTTGTTCTTTTTTCCTAATAACTATTTTTTATGAACAGTTAAATATGCAATCTCATAGAAAATCCGCGATATAAAAAACATTTTATTAACTAGTTCTTTCATTTTTTAGAAACACTGTTGTAATAAATTGCTTAATATGCTTCTTCCGATTGGTTAATATTTTCTTGATTTCTCCTTACATTTTTTAGAAAATATTGATTAAATCTATATAATGTTCTTATATATTAATAAATTATAGAACTATCAATAATATACGATATGTCGTTAACAGCGACTTTCAATTGGGATGTAAAAATCACTTACGTAACAAAATTGAGTAGCTATTTCCGAACTAATAATAATTTAAATGTTTTTAACATGTGAAACAATAATTATTTTTATAGTTATTTTTTCATTCTTGTAGATGGAAAACTAAACTGTCGAAAATCTCTTCTGAAAATTTGAGGCTTTAAAGTCTTAAACTTTTAAAGATCCGAGAAAGTTAGGAAATCTATAGAAATACTTAAAAGAAAGGGGGAAATTACTTGCGTTTCAATTAAATCATAATAAAACTTTTAGAAAATGTTGTAAAAGGCATTTTGTGCTAATCGAATATCCAAAGTGTCAAGGGCTCTTGAAACGTTTGGAACGTTTACGCATTTAGAAGTTGGTATATCGCGCGACATAACAAAGGGGCTTGCTCGCGCGAGTTTAATCGATTGAGACGGCAGATAATCGTGGCACTCGCGGTGGAGCTTCCGGCATGTAACAGGACATCGTAAGTCCTCTTAACATGACTTGCACAATGGCGGGCAGTAAGGCCGATGTGTTTCCATGACCGGGTCAGTTCCATAATACCACGCGGACGGCGCGGCAAGAGCCGACCGTGGGATGAATGTTACATGTGCATGCCACTCAGCAGATTGCAGCCGACTGAAGTGCAGTCAGATATGCCGCACAACGGTACTAGCATCATCCTCGAATGGCGCGGACACTAGCGATGGCGAAAATCTAACCTGTACATTGGCGTAGTTTTGCTAAACAATCTATATCTTTAAACACAATTTTTATTATCGTTCCTTTTTATTGCTTCATGTGATTAATATGTAAACATTTTCATATTTTAACAAAAATTAAAATTATTTGTGTGATAATATGTCTGTTTAGAGTCTTTCAGAGCCAAAGAATTAATAATATTAGCGAATATTAATGGAAAATATAAAATGCATCAACTATCTGAAAAAAAATTGAAAACCTATATTGAAAAATATATGTTGAGAACAAAATTAAATATTAAGAGGTATCCAAATATCGAAATCGCTTAAAGTGAGATTTAAGATACACAGATATCCAAACCTCTACAAATTCTACTAAAGGTTAACAATTCCAACTATCCAAAGTACTAAAGTTTCACAGATTGAAATTTCCAAAGATTCAAAGTTTTACAGTTTGAAAGTTCTAATGGGTAGAAGTTTCAAAGGTCCAGTGTTCTAAATATCTGAACTTTCGAGGGTATACCAAGACGGCGCCAATGCGGAGGGTAGTTTGCCATCGTAAAAATGCCGAGCGGCCATCTATACATCCGTACGACGCGGTCGAAATAGTTAAATAGAGATAATGGACCGGAATGGGATTGGCTCCTCGATGATGCTGCTCGTTCGGATTATGAAGATGGATGAAAGCAATCACACACCCGCCGCAGTCTGTCCGTAACTTCACATTTTCCCGGAACAAATCATAATCCGGACGTCCATTCTCTTCTTCATTTTTTTATTTTTTTTTATTTTACATATTACTCCAGCGATTCCGTCAGTATAAACAACAAAATGCACGAAACGCAACTTGAGGATGATATATTATCATTGGTAGTTGTAATAATTATTTTTTTTGTTATTGTAATTGATTGTTGTTGTTTATACATATAAATGCAATTTAAGAAAATAAAATGAAATATCCCTCCAATCTATGCAATTTAATCATTTCGCGCGTTGTGTGCACCTCTTATAATTTATTTTGCGATAATTATAAAAATATTATTGATGATTAAAATTAAAAATTAATAATAGTACATAACAATATTCAAATATTCCTATAATATTTGAACTTTCAGTTTCATAATACTTCTTATTAAGTTGTAGTATCGATTTTCTGCTTTTCACAATGTACATTGTCTTTAAAACGGTAACACAGACATTGTATAAGCCACAATAGGTCTAATCTCAACTCTGGATAAAGGTAAACAACGGTAACTACCACCAGCACGGCGCGAGCGTAATGATTGAAACGCGGCACGAGTATCCATTACTTAGAGAGTATTTTCAGTCGGTGAAAGTAGCCGTTCTTCATTTAATTATTTTCTCCCGATATCTCACGGCTCTCTGAATCCATCTGTAAATTAAGTTTGCTGCCGCCACCACTGCCGCTCCCTGAAGAGGAGGCGGCGGCGGCGGCGGCGCGTTGGTAAAGATTGCGGAAGCCAAGCTCACAGACACCTGCAACCCTTGCTTTGCGCGGCACAAAGGAAGCGCCCCCCTATTCTTTTTCAGCACGCGTCTCTCACCTCGGTTCAATTATCCACCAAGGGCAATGGAGTCACCGACTTCTCAACCGAGAAGCTGCCTCTTAACGCGTTTCCACGCTAGCCTCCACGCAAACAATTTACGAGTGTTTTCTTCAAGAATGCATTTAACCTCGGAATACCTAGTGTATTGTAAATTCGACATCTACAATTTTCCTTCCACAGGTACCTTTGCATGCAGCCTGCTCAGAGGAGATGGTATTTTTAATGCCGCATTCATCTGCGATAATTGAATCAATTGTCGGAGAAACTAGTTCAACTGGCACGCATTTGAGAAAAATAGTATTCGTCTGTTTGATTCAAGGTTGAATCGTTGCTACCGCAATTAAATCTTTTCTCTTTGAGTTCCCATGTTACGAGCAAGAGATCATTTTAGGTTTTCACATTCGTGAATTTTCGGGATACATTTGTTTCAGCGTAACAAAGTGTTGTCCGCATTAATGCGGTTTAGATACAATCGATAGTGCTATTTCAAAGGCACGATATCGCAGAGCAAAATTTCGGGATCGCGGATACGCCGAACCGCGACGTGGTAAATGATAATAGTCGCTCGAAATTTACGTTTCGGAATTTTTCATTGCAATCATTGCTGATGAATGGAGCACGGACACAATACGTGGCGTACGACGGTTTAACATATTTTGCGTGATATATCGCGACGCCTTTTGCCACGAGGCCATTGATCGTTACCGCCACGGTATCCGTGCGATATTTCATACGTTTCGATGAGGTATTTTGAGATATAATCGTCGGAATCTGGAACCAGCAGCGACGCGATAAAAAGTCATAATGCCCTCATTTATAATGGCCTCAGGCCAAGCGCACAATCCGCCGACGACAAATCGATATGAATTTTTGACCGTGTTAATTGGAAAACCAGTGACCCCGGAAACACGTTTAGATATGGTTAGTTTACCTTGCTTTATGTTACATATGTTACGGGTATATCATATTGCATTTTCGAACGATCTAACGCACAGAAAATTTCTCTAATTTCACAAGTCCTGGTGTCTACAACAAGAGAAATAAAAGCTTAAAATTTTAAAAAGCTCAAGTTCCAGCAATATCTGCATTCGTGTTATTACTCTCTCACGCAGTAATTTTTAAAACGACGTATTTTTAAAACTATGTATTAATTTCAGAAATGCTACTAATTCGATATATATTTGAAGAAATAGTTCCTGCTCCGGAAGAATTTTTTAAGAGAGTCGATGGAATCTTGTTAAACTCTCGCGAAGCGAAGGCTTCGACGCTCAAAGTCCAAAAACCCCAAAATCCAGATGCACCAATACATGCGTAGCGTGGCACGTATAGTTGAGTCGGCACGCTCCAGCGCACAACTCTACTATGAGTAAACGTAAATGGCCGGAGGGAAGCGTTGTACAAGGGGAAAAAGGGAAATACGCGAAGCTGAATGCGAGGGCGTAACGATGTAACGACTTTTGTGCGAGGAATGCGCGCGATACCCGTGACGAGCCCCGAGTGCGAGGAATCTCTACGGAATGCCCCGAGATACAGCAATATGCATATACGAGATGCAACTCGGGAGTTATGCATAGCATTAAATGTAAAGTGTAATACGCGAAAATGAGAACCTTTTTAGGAGTGAGTTCTGATCATGATAATGGAATGTCTGTAATTTGCTATAAATCACGCTGATAAAGAAGATTTGGTAATTGGAAAAAAGTCTGAAATTTGCAGAAATAAATTTTACAATCGCGGGAGTAATCTAGTCTCGAAGCTATTCTTCGTTTTGACAAAAAACGGTTCTAATGGCGAAAACATCCCTTAAAAAAAAAATCTTTTATAGTTTTAGCGATATTAAGAGAAATGAAAAAATCTCTGGATTTTATTTTTGAAAGGACGTTTTTACTCGCAGAGACAAAATTACAATATATATATATTTTTTTTACTAAAACGAAATGGCCATGCAATTATGTTTGAATATACTACATTTCTGTAAAATTTCAAATTTAAAAAATTTTGGATTTGTGAAATCTCTCTTGTAAAGTGTAGAGAAAAGGGAAATCATAATTACAAATTGGCGCGAATAATTATTAAAAATTTTTTAAAAGTTTGCAATATTCAATGATTACGAAAGAAAAATTGTAAATTTTAATAAATTTACATTTGAAATGAACAACGTCAATACTCTAATTATAGTTTAAAAGCGAAACATTAAAAGCGTAGTATCGAACATCGGGAACACAAATTTTCAACCGCTACCAAAAACCACTGCGGATTCACGGCGGTTGCTTCCGTGGCGTCTAGACGAGTGATGTATTTGACCGGAAGTGAGGTCGATCGATTATAGTGGAGAATGTATAACGATTGACGTGCCGTGGTACATCGCTCAAGCGGATGCAACGGTATCGTGTCGTAATTTCGGAAAACGACGCTCGAGGCAATGCTACACTTGCCGCAGTAGAAATACAAACAGCGGGGACACGGAGAGAGAGAGTAATACAATCTCTCTCTCTCTTTCTCCCATTCCGAATTGCCAACTCTCCGGTCGCAACCCCCTCCTCCCCCGTCATCCCCTCCACTGGTTTGTCCGCGATAAATTATGTGCGTAGCCCGTGGGGTAAACTGCGACCTGTGGCAGGTATGCAGTAACGATCGGAGGAGTTAGATTTGGACGGCCACATTTCCAACCGAACTTGCTTGATTTTGAGGGAAGCTTCATGATTATTGCAAATCTAAATTGTAATGTTGCCCGGGAACTTCATGATTATTGCAGAGCTAAATTATAATGTGTCGAGGAAACTTCATGACTATTACAAATCAAAATTATAACGTTTCGCAAAGTCCTGATAAATTTCTGAAAATTAGTAAAGTATTTTTTAAAATCAATATATATATATATATATATATATATATGTGTGCACACACACACACACACACACACTTATGTGAGTCTAGTTCAAAAAATGAGTATAGTTGCAAGATGAGCACAACTAGTTCAGCATTTGAGTAAAAAATTATCCACAAAATGGTTACTTCTTTTCTGTGAAAAACAGGATTATACTTAAATGTACAATTTACTCAACCAAATATGCAAGTTATGATTAAAATTTTATTCATGAAAATATTTCGAAGCTTTTACTATGGAAATTTAGAAGCCATTTAAAGCTAAAATAAAATCTCACTTTTAAACATTCGAAAATTCATATATTTTACAGCTTTAATTTTCATTATGCTTCTTTGAGAAGAGAAGTAAGCCACGAGAACGTTTCAAACGTATGAACATTAAAGATGAAAGCCAAAATTAATCTTCGTTGGGTCAATACCACATTACAAGAGTTAATGTAGATAAATTCTTGAATAATAAAAGACTATTACCTACTGATAATAGAAATTTGAGTTAATCACGTTTCCAGCGGAAAGCGAAACGTTACGGTATCACGTTATTAAATGCAATAAAGCTTTTAGAGAACGCGTTTAAATGCATGAAGCGTAGGACTCGCAGGACTTATCCCGCGGAACCCAGCCAGAAGTCGCGCGCGGCTTATCCTGCGTGGCGGACAGGAAACGGGCAGGTTCTACCTCGCGTCTAGACATATTTACGCGCACCACGATAACCGGACTGTCCTTTTTAAAGCGGAGCTTAAAAGCTTTCTGGCCCGAGGAAGAAAAAGTCGCACTACGGTGTGACCGCGACTTAAAACGAATACTAATGCAGCATGGAAATGCATCTAGATTTCTTCTTTTCTTCGTCTCACATTGTGCGCATAATTTGTTCATACCGTAAGTACGGCGTTTATAACGCGCGGAGACTGCGGAATTTATGTAATATACTAATTAGATACAAGTATATTAAAATTATCGCGTTTTTGTTAAACAAACGATTCTTTTAATCGCGAGAGAAACGCAAGTTATCTTATTTACACACGCAGCGCAGCATGTAGAAACATTGCACACGGGCATATTTTATCTCCTGTCATAACGTCATGAATCCTCGAGGAAATACAATCGCTGTTGTTACTTTGAGGGAAGAGAGACGCGGACGTCTTTATTGATGCTTTCTCGTTACTTCAATCCTGCACTATGGCGTCGGACCAGATGCCGAGGATGTTCCGCATCTTGGAAAACGACTACTACCATTACTCTTTGGACATTGATAAAAAGAACAGTCAAGGGCTTGGAATAAGATGGCTAACACAATTCTCGCGCAATTCTTTTCATAATGAAAACAGCCGAGAATTAATGAGACTTGGCGTGGGTGACATATTTATTGTGCTCTAATTTAATCAAACTTTTTTTCATTTCTAATGTCGAGTATGCGAGCGAAAAAGCTTTCCATCTTTCTCTTTCTTTTAAATACTGCAGCATTAATTAAATCTTTCGTCAAACTGACAGAATTATTCACGATTCGTAATTTAATTACTTATGCCGGTCTGTTTCTTTCCTGAAATGCACTTTGGGGTTTGCCTCGATTCGAGAATGCAATGCTAAGCTCGCGAGGTAATCGTATACGTGCTAAAAAGCAGCAGCTGAACATGTCCGAAGATGTTTATTCCTTATATGCAGCTTCAGAAATTGCATCTGGCGGACAGTGGAAGATGTTCGCTACTGAAATAAGCGGTTATATTGTTCCCGGCATCCAGACATGATAAAATGGAAACTGGAAAAATCGAGAATGGAATAAACAAGGAGGAACTCATGAAAGGAATGCAGCAACTCGTACATATCTTTCTTTTTTTAACTCTCTTTCTTATCTTTCGATGGACGTCGCGAGTGACCGTAAATATTTCTCTTGCTTATTTTCCCATCGGTGCTATTATTCGCAAAAATGTCGACGAATATACCGCTATCGTCCAAGTAAATAGCAAATTTTGTCTCAAGAATCACCGAAAGCAAAATATCTCGGTTGCGGAAACAAGTCTGAATAATAGCGAAGCAAAAACATGGAAAGTAACAAGAACTCTTCCATTTTCTTTTCTTATTCTTCTATAATTAAAAAAATCGACGTATTATTAGAAAGTTAAAAATGTTCTGTTGAATAACAAATGTAGAGTTTATTGAATTTTTGAAAAGATGAAAATTAGTAAAGCAGTTTCTTACGGGTCCGTTCCAATTTTTATTAAATAATTTTTTTATTTTCTGATAGCCTTAGTAAACTAAAAAATATACATTTGAATAAAGTTCCATTTATAAAAGCTTAATAGATCTGTAAAAGCTTACGAATTGATATGAATTGTTGATTGAAAAAATATTTTTAATCAATTTTTTAAAACAATATTAAAACTTTGCCATTTAGTTATAAAATTAAATGATTATAATATTTATGACATATTTCATCTGCATTAACATATATAGTAATAAATATAGATTGCTGTGAAATTATTTTATATTAATTCGCTGCGTTTATTAATAAAATGTTTATAAATTTGTACTTTTCGACTTGATCACATGAATCACCAGTATGCTCAAGACTAAAAACAAAAAATAAAATATAAAATAAAATACTTGAAAAATATTTAGAAAATATAAAAGAACCTTTATAATGATCTTGACGTAATATAGTGGCTTCAGTTTACGATCAATGTGATTAACTTGAAAAAAACAAATTCATTAACATTTAATTAATAAACAAAACAAAATATTATAAAGTAAATTTTTTTCTAAACGTTACTAAATGGCAAACTTTTAATTGTTTCAAAAAATCGATTAGGAATACTTTTTCAATCAGCAGCTCATATCGATTCGCTAAAAGCTTTTTCAGTTATAAATGGGACTTTATTCAGATATGTATTATATTTTTTGTTTACTATCAGAAAATTAAAAAATCGTTTAATGGAAATCGGAAGGGCTAAAAAATAGCCTTATAACCCTCATTCTTTACCATTGCTATTCAAAAATGCTCTTTTAGATTTTAAAGAAATATTTATTAGTTTTTCATCTTTTATATGCAAATAATTAAATTCGATCTTTTTGCATAAAGATTGTCCATTTATAAAGAATATAAACTACCGAAACGTTTTTAAATTTTAATAACTCTCTCTACATAATTTATAATATTGTGCGAGGATTTAAGATAGAGGTGAAAAAACATTTTAAAATTCTGAATAGAATATACAAACAATGAAATAATAAAATAGTAAAATAAAATATAAATTTATATAGAAGAAAGGAAATATACGGTATACAAAATTATAAAAAGTCTATAATATTTGACACGAGTTATAGATCGTCTAAAGTGTACTTAGATATAATTTACTAAATGTCACTGGCTTCGATAGATTTAGAGAAGAAAAAGAAAGAGTGATTTCGAATTTTCCAGTCGAATACATTACGGGCGGTCGATAAATGCGCACGTTTATGGAGAGAAGCACACGTGAGAGGGTCATCGTTCCGTCATCCTATCTGCCCCAGACGCTTCGCGTGTACATTGGAATACGTGTACTACGGATTGAATAACGTCGTCCACGATAATGGAAGGCTTTGCCAAACCATGTATCTACAACACCGCACTATCGGTATCGAACACTCGGATCTCTCACGGTACCGCGGTCTCCTCGAAAAGCCAGAAAGAGCGCGAAATCCCACTAATCACAGGATTTAACAACTCGATCGCTCTCTGCGGATTAGGCACGATGATATAAACTTGGATTTTGCGCATCTGAGATTTCTAAAAGAGAAAGGGAGCACGATAGATAAGATAAAATATACTTCGTATGAAAAAAGCTGTCGATAAATCCCGTCATTCGTAACAAGAAAGCAATATTGTAATACTTTGTAAGAAATGATTTTTACAAGTTGTTTTTAGTAATAACGTAAGAAATGATAAAAGATTTGCGTAGAAATTATTTTTTTTCTCGTTTCTACGTTATTCAAATTTATGAATGATATAATTTACATTTTTTTTTATTTTTGACGATTTAAAATTTTAGATTTATAAAATATAAATTTTAAATCGATTTGTGACAATTGTTTTAGCAAATCAGCAACATCTTGCTGATTTTGATAAAATAATTTTTTTCAAATAATCACACAATGCTCTAATCTCACTAGTAAAAATCCGAAATATAAATTGAAATTAAGCACAACAAGGTGGTAGTCAAGAAGCTTCTCAGCTTTGCCTCGGAGATAAAGCGAAAGGAAAGAAAGAGGCTCGCGGTCGGTACATGTTCCGTCGTTCCTCCAATTTCCGGCGTTCAACCGGCAGCTCGCGCGATTTTGCGAAACGGCCGCTTCGCAAAAAATTCCTGACACGACTCCGCACTTTGCCCGAGCGAAACGAGTATATCGCTTCACGGGACTGCGGGAATCTCTGTCGCTTGTGTGACCGAAGATGGCTGCTGATACCAGCCAGGGATTTCGCTGAAAAGCTAAAGTATAGAGTGATGGAAAAATAACTCGCATGAATGTAGACACTAACACATACATATCTCAGGTATATAAATAATCCCAAGATAATTCTTATTTTTATAAATTTATATCTATTTCTAAAATTAAAATTTTCTAAAATTGATTATCATTCAACACCATTACAATATTATAATTTAAAAGTGCAATCTTTTGTTTTATTCACACTCCATTAATAACGATAATTTTTGTCTTGAATAATTTTTACGTCAACAATACAGAACGTCAATAATCTGCAAAGTTGGTTGACGCCCTGCTGGAAAATAAGGGATCGACATTATATAATTTAATGGGATTGAAAAGAAAAAACGAAAGAGCATTGCTTACAATTAAGCCGGGGATGATTAAAGATGGCGGACTTTCGCGGGCTCGAGCGTATTGATTTGGAAGGCCTTGCGCGAAAGTCTTACGAATAATGACATTTCCACACGGGGGTGGAAAATAATATTTGTGCCGACATCTATACAGGGTCGTAGCAAGCGATGGTGATCAGAAGTTTCTCGCGAGCTTCACGAGATGGCGAAGGCTGACGCGTTTTCCGCCCTTCGTATTCCTTCGTAGGGGTGGTTCATCATCCCCCCGTCTTTCTCGTAGCTCGCAAAAGAAGCTGTTTCCAGGCGAGGAAGAGGAACGGAGCGAGGAGCGAAGGAGGTAGGAGGGGGAGAATATTGGTCGATCTTTAGGGAGATTTTCGTTGATTTACAGCGCCATTATCGATGCGGCGCTCGTTCGCGTCAACCGGTTTCTCCGGGCATATGGAGACGCCGTAAAAGGGCTGTAAATCCATTATTTACACGAGCATGCGAACCAACTGGAAGACGGTCGCTCTTCGAAGCGCCGTGAGTTACGAGACCGACGTTTCTGCGCACCGCGACGCCTCGTAAATATTTATCTCGTGCCAGAGGAGCAACACACCAATAAAACTGATTACACGGCGCGATAAAAACCGTTCGTATATCGGGAATTGATTTGTTCGTATAAGGACCGCACTAATCCGGATTTTAACAATCCATTTCAACGTGAAGGAGTTTCGACTAAGCCACCGATATGCGATACGCAACTTACTTTAATCTTTAATGGCATTGATCGCTCCTTGACACTTAATTTCTCACAAATAAAATTTCAAACGCACATTGAGAAATTGATTTTTATTATCCTACTCATGTATATTTATTCGGTTACATTATGTGTATTTGTTATTCCCTATCTATTTGAGAAACTCCATATTTGATTTCAACAGAGTATCTTGACGCTTTCTCGAACGAACGGAAATGCATATCGCATAGGGGGCCTTCATAAACGTTTCGAGCAAGTTACGAGCGTGCGTGCGTTTTTTTACAGCGAAAAATACACCATCGTTTGGATGGAGGAATGGTTTTCCTTTTATTGGGATATAGCTTCACGCCAAGTGATTTATGGCAGCCTGGCGGCTCCGTTGCACGCGCGCGAGCCATGCGCTCACGTGACGCAAGATGAAAATATCTCCGCTTGCGCATGATTCGCAATACATCAATTTTATGCAGAACGCATCGATCGATCCGCCTTTCAATTTTCATGTAAATTTCGCGGCGATCGCGTGTCCCTGTCGCTTTCTCTTGTTCTCCTGGCGCTTGTTCCGGCTCGAGATCGCTATGATGTATAGGACCCAGCGGAGGGACGCGAGCGTGGACGCGATTGTGCGGCAACCATCGCAACATTCCTCCTAAAGGAGAAATGAGACAGAATATTTGCTTGTTACAATGTCGTTTGTGTTCCATAAATATCATGGACTTCGATACGCAAGAATCTTGCGTAAAAGAAAATATAGACTTATAGAAGATAAAAGTATGACTCCCCCCCCCCTCCCATCAATAATATAGTAATAAAATTACATTATATATTATAAATTTGTTTAAAGAGCGAAACAAATAAACGCAATGAAAGAGAGAGAGAGACAAAGATTATTTTCTAAAATATTTCTCAATTTGAAATATACTCGTACATCGACCAACTATTCTCTAACCCTAGAGGCTCCTAAGTATTGCTAAATCGATATTCACATGGTGAGATATATGGGACGAGTTGTCGTTGTCAGAAGGGAGGCAAGAAGATTCGGTAGGGAGAACGTCACGATCGAGTGTCTTGATTTATCGAGATGTATCGAGTGCGCGCCAGCCATTCTACCGAACGTTTCGGAGGAAATAGGAGATACGTTAGTTCGACGAACGGTAGTCGGTGATAATTGAAACCGTTAATTAAATCTCGGGATAAGCGTCACGGCTAAATGAGTTTTTAGATCGTCGCCTCTCGAAGTCGCCAAGGGATGAAATCTCGGCCATTTCATTTCCAATGTAGCCTGCCACCCAAATGATATTTGCGTGTTTCTTTACCTCGCTTTACCTCATTCAAGAAAGATTATTCAAATATATTTATTTTAAAACTTGCAAATATTTACCAGACAAAATAGATTTAATTCTACAAGTCCCTTCTTTTCATAAATATTCAGAACTTTAGAAAATAAAAAATTTTATTAAACAATGAAATGTAATCTGTTGCATGACTCATAAATATCGACACTTATATCATTGACAATTTGATTTACCGATGCTTTATTGCCGTATTCGGAATGATTTACTTACAATCAGCGACAAATTCGATATTCAAATGTCAGCAGAAAGTTTGGTGGAACGGATTTTCCGATAAATCTCACAGAAGACTGTCGTCCTAGTCTAATTTGCGGATCTCACGCTAAAAGGAAACTACGTCGTTCGAAGGATAGGGGTGGAGAAGAATTTATAGTTACCCTAATATCGAAAACTCACTGTGTGAATAGTTCGCAAGGGAGGTGATATAAATTTCGGGACTAATCCTGTGCTTCCATTTTCGCGAACAAACTCGGACGATAATTTTTCGCCTGATGTAAATCAGAGATCCTCGAGGAGCGTTCCAGAGAGGAGCCGAAAACTTCTTAAATACAATTAAAAAATTACCATCGAAGAGGGTAAAATACTGCCGATCGCCAAAGACTAATGTTGCAATGGAGATTTTATCCTTATTTGCAGGCTAATATAAAAGAACCTTCGAACGAAGAAAGGCTCGCTGAGAAAGATTTGTTAATTATAAATGTCAATATCGAGGGGAAGACGAACTACGTTTATATTTATGAAACATAAATATTTATAAAAATGTCTAATTTGTTTCAGGTCAGAAAAATCTGAGAAGGTATCCGGTTATGGTGTTCATTCATGGTGAAAGTTTCGAATGGAATAGTGGTAATCCTTACGATGGCACTATACTGGCGGCTTATGGCAACATTGTTTTTGTTACAATTAATTTTCGACTCGGCATCCTAGGTAAGAAACATAAACATTTGTTAAAGAACCGTAACAGATACAAACATTATTGTAGCAAGAATCAATTTCCCTCCTTTGTTGCTCTTATCCGTAGATAAGAGCGGAAGACTATCGATCGATTCACCAAGCAGAAAAGTACTAACGCCTAATATACTTTTACTGTATACTATGCCGTGTAAATAACTTCGTTACGGTTTGTCGTTTACCAAGGCTGCTGCCTGCTGCGCAAACTTCCTATCTAAATTTTTATCGCTTCGAGCTTTTCAATATTGGACTTTGCCTTCAAAGAAAGTTTACGCGAGGTCATACGATACAAGGTAGTAGATTTATCATACTAGCGGAAGTGTAAATGATGCTCGTTCTCGCTCTCTCTCTCTCTCTTTCTCTCTCCCTCCGTTGTATCAGCTTAATCGCAAACAATTATTTTACCCCGCGCACTTGTGAAATGCGTCAAGGTAATGTAGATGTAGTATAAAGTTTCATCTTTTGAATTGCTCGAATCAGTTGGAAAAATCATATTCATATGAGAAATTTAACAACAATGAGGTCGCGCTAGATTGCGACTTGGTACTTTCTGGTTTGAAAAAACGTTAAATTATTCCGTGTATTATCCAGGCGTGCACTTTTCTCATTGTTACGTAAAAAAGTATATAACTGATGTAGTAATAGTATATATTTCTCGTTGCACGAGGGTGGTCATGCGAAAGCGTCATTATTCAAAAAGTTCGTTAAAAACTGCCATCCAGAAGCGTGGCGCATCGCGGCACCTGCAATCCGAAATTGTCGTGTACAGTGCTCGTCCTGAAGGGGTTAACAGCGAAATTCCGGCAATCCCTTCTCGCGAGATGACAGCGACGGCGCGATGCAAATAGACGAGCTCGTGGTGCGCACGTGTAGGCGGGTGTGGGTACATTCGGTATATCCGGTAAGTGGAGTGGTTGGCGGAAGAAAAAAAGAGGCGGACGCGAAACCATAATCATAAATTAGGTTAAAGTGCTGGGGAAGCGCTTAGTAACCCCGACCCGCTCTAGGCGGCCGGAGTTAGCCCGTGAGGAGCCTGCGGATAGCTTCAACCCGCCCTGCCGCCGCCATGTCCGCCCTGCGCAAAACAGGGGAAAAATATGGTCCCAAGCGCGAAGCGGCTGCCGAGCAAAAAGAGCCCCGGCGATCGCGTTACCGCGCGAAAGTGCTTCATGTTTAAGCACGAGGGGAGAATTTTGCATCTCCGCGGAGCTAATTAATTGGGACACTGAATACACGAGTCCCCGGGGATCTTGAAACCTGGAATCCCAATTATTCGAGATCCCCAATAAGAAAGGAAAAAAATAAGGCTTCCGTGTCTCGGAAGCTTTCAGCTTGTCGAGCGCCTGCTATTTATGGGACTTATTTTAATGAGCTTTACTTCTTTCTTGGATTTTCTCAGTTTTAACAAATCGCATCGTTGAAAAATTTAAGGATACTCCCTTAAGAATCGTTAGATCATTCCTTAATTCGCGACTTTATAGTACCTTGCCTTTCTACATTCTGAATTGGTTCTGGAAAGGAATTCTCGCCTTGTTATTTACTTAGAGTTTTATGCTTCCAAGTCTACGTGTCTCTAAATCTCGGGATTTCAAGATTTTTATACTCTGAGTTTCTTCAACTGATCTAAACTGCTCTTTTTTTTTCATGTTTAAGAATAATTAATTGTTCGAATATTTATCTCTGTGATAATTGCAAGATTTCTGTTGTAGGTTTTCTGAGACCTGGAATTAGAGACGATACAGCAAGCAATTTCGGACTGTTGGATCAAATAGCGGCATTGCTTTGGTTAAGGGAAAACATCGCGGAGTTTGGCGGCGACCCTAATAGCGTTACTTTGGTCGGCCATGGCACTGGCGCTATCTTTGCTAATCTGCTTCTAATCAGCCCAGTCGCCAACAAAAAAGGTAAAAGGGAACAAAATGTGTATGCTACATTATATACCAGCATAATCAGCTTCTTATCTCCCTTTTATCAAGTTTTTCTTTCTCGACGTTGCTTCCTGCACTTTAGTTTTCATTTCTTATTTTATAGTTACTTGATTTCTGTTAATTTCTGCCAATCAAACAAAAAAAAACTTGAACAGCTACTCGCAATAATATACGTTCGCAAGAACTAAAGGACTATATGCAATCTGAGCTAATCCCTCTTCTCGTTGTAATTGGAAACATTATCCACAGTTATAGAAGCGTACAATGATCGCATATAGGGATCACGATTTCCGAGTCGACGAGAGATAATCGTGGGATTAATTGGAGGAATCAGGCCGAGAGAGATGGCCATACGTGTACTTACATTAAATACAATATATCCACGGTCGAAACAATATTCAATTGGTGTGCTTTCGTATGAATGATTCATTGATCACGAAAGAATTTATAGAATTTACGATTAAAACGGAAAGTAAACATTAATTATAATAGAATATCGGAGAAGCAATAACCGTTGGAAATGTAATTTAGAGAGATATTTAGATAAGTTGGGTATAATAAAATATTAATTATAATATAATTATGAAATTATATTAACGGTAAGCACAACTGGTAAATAGGCGTTATTCAGATCTCAACGACCTCAATTGATTCTTTCGAATTTCCTCTTTTCCGATTCGTAAGAACTTGCATTGTGATATTTCCGAGTTTGACAAGGGACTAAGAATCGCTCGTCTACACGTGTTCAATGGTGAGCACACATCGACCACGAGCACTCAAGCACTCTCGAGTACTCCGCGGTGCTCGGCAGGGTCAGCGAGAACGAGCAAAAGCAAGAAAGAAGATGTCGACCATTTTTCACCCGACCGGCTCGCAATGGCGGCCGGGAAAAGGAACTTTTCTCTTCCGGCCGGGCGCACAATGCCACCACGTCCGGCCAATAATTATATTGTGCAATGAAAAATAACCGGACTTAATATTTTACACGTCGAGACAGAAATGCCCGTGCCATGCCGAAGGTTCTCAAATATTGCTGCCATTTTATATTTATAGCACTCCTTTATCCACGTGACGTAAATGTGATCATTTATTAAATCACCGTTGGGAGATTATGAATACAACATTGTTGTAATGTCTGGGAAAACGGGTCTTCCCTGAATATTATATGTATAACAAATAATTTAAATATTATAGTTGAAATATATTGTACGAATTCTTTCTTCAATTAGGATCAAAAGATTTTATGAGAGCCCTCAATTGTAAACGCGGAAATCGTTCGCGAAGAATTAATTTAAAAAATTAATTTCAGGTAATCTTATTTTTGTTTCGCAAGTTAAGACTTAATAAAATTTGAGAACTGCTGAACTTGCTATATTAAATAGCAAAGTTATTAATCAGTGACATCCTTATTTTGTTGGTTGCAGGATTGTTCAAACGAGCTATTCTAATGTCTGGATCGGCAATGAGCGCGGACGCCATCGGCAAGGCGCCATTGCAAATTACCAAGCAGGTAAAGAAAGATGCCACTGTATAGTCGCGAATAAAAACGCGAGATGAGGATTGATGCGCTTGGATTTCAGTTTTGCGGAATGACAAATCGTTACATGCGGCATCTATTATCATTAATTCTATGATTGACTTAATTTCAGATTTTAAAAGACTTCAACGTTTCTAGTTTTTCTCGTTATAAAATTCCAAGATGCTTAGATTCTTGAAACATTGCGTTTCGTACAAAAAATTATTTTTACAATTTCTATAAATAATTATATATATTTTTTTAAATATTTTTCCAACAATAAATTTTCTGATTATATAATAGATTATATAATTCCTAGAGCTTCGAATTCTGAACAGTGTGAGTTCTCGGTCTCATTTCGTACAAATCGAAAAAATGTCGAAATGAAGGAACCGCCGTTCATCACAGTTTTTACGTGGTAACGTACGTTTTACAAACGACGCGGCGCGGCGGCGTCGTGTTTCTGCTCCACTCGCGATTTGAATTCGACGGAAAGACATATCGTTGCTCGTCACGGCGAAGAATCGTTACACAGTTACATCGATGCCGAGGGTACAGGGTCGTTGGCCGCGTTCATTGCGCTCGTGAGCAATGGCGGGGATCGTTTTTCAGGTGGCGCACGCTCTCAACTGTCCCACCACCAGCGACAGCGAACTGGCGCTCTGCTTGCGCAACCAGGACGTAGACAGGCTGCTACACGTGAAAATCCACAAGCCGAAATACGTGCCGGCCTACGCACCGTTGATCGACCGCGCCGTCATCCCTGACAAGCCGCTCAATTTAATGGAGAACATCCAGCTCTTTGGCAGGTACGATTTGAATTTTTTTTCCGTCGAATAGTATAGGAAACAAAAGTGATCTTATAATCCTTACATGTGGATATTAATCTAAATAGTGGTATTTTCTCTAAAATAATAATAAAAATGATGGCGCGCGATATAAAGTGGAAGCTGCAAAAATAATATATACCGATAATATTAATATTTACCGAGTATTATTAATATTTATTATGATTAATGGATTTTTGTTTCCTGACGCATACGAAAGGATTTAAACATTCAGTGTAAATTCTACATTTACATTTAACAAATTAAAAATAACAAATGACGTTGTTTTTTAGGTTCGATTTGATGTACGGTATAACAGAATCCGAGAAATTTCACATCCTGCCACCAGTTGCTTTGTTACACGGCATGCTTGATGGACAACGAGATGAAATCCTACGAGACCATGCCAAAGTAAATTTACTCGTGTGTTGAGTTCGTTTATCCCAATATGAAGCAATTCTTGTTCTATTTATTTTCCTTCGTTCTTATTGGATTTATCTTAGGACATTTTCTTTCTATCTAGGGCTTCTCGAATCTCCAGATCCTTAACGATTCCGCAATTCTTTCTTTTTTGACCTTTAGAGCCTTAGATTCTCGGCTTTAGATTAGAAATTGCCGTGTTTCTCCTGTTCTCGAAATCCTTCGATTAACTAAACGGGTGTTATGATAATTAGATTCTTCCGTTATCTTTCTCTGACTTAACAGTTTTTCTCTTAAAACTTAATTTTCTGTATCAAAATATGTCTTCAGGCGACGCATGAGCTGGAGCCGGAGCTGATTCTATCGAAAGTGCTCGAGCAATATGGCGACTTCTCGAGTGGGTTCACGAAAGAGTACGCTACAAAGAATCGGGACATGGTGCTGGAGGCGCTCTCCGATAGCGGCACCGTGGCGCCGTTAATAATGACTGCCAATTTGCATTCAAGGGCGAACCCGAAGAGCTACATGTACGTCTTCTCGCATCCGAAAGCTATGCAAGACTACTCTGGCGTAAGTAGGTCTCGACGATACAACGAAGATCGATTATCGCGGCTCAGACGCCCCTCGACAAAGCGGGACCCGACATGGAGCGGGAAAAATGTTGCACGCTGCGTCAATGGGCGAGGAAAGGATGTGAAGAGCAGGAAGGAGGGGGGGGGAGGAGGAGGAAAGAGGGGGCGGTCTGGCGGGGATGATGAGTTAAAGTGCACTTCCTTCAACGCTCCAATTCGCAGTTTCATGCAACGTTGTTATTCCCTGATGCGGAGTGTTGCTCCTGAAAACGGAGGGCATTTTTCATCGCCGTACTTTATCGGCGAAATCTGAAATGGGAAATTTACTTTTTCTAATTCTCTAACCGCGAAAGAGGAGAGACGGTGCGAGAAAGAGAATGGAAGAGGAAAGAAAGATATACATTATGGTCTTCCACAAGAGCGTTGATTGTTTAGAGAGCAACGAGCATGCAGAGTGTTGAAAAGATTTTAGAAAACAGATTCTTTTTTTTCTTTTGGCACATTTTCGAGCAAATCTGCAATTAGCACATATTTCAAAAGTTCTCTTTTTTTAATCAAATAAAGCATTTTTAAATACTTGAAAATTTATAAACTTTATTCTAAATTTTAACACTCGTAATATTAGTGAAAAATTAAAGAGGATATTTTTTCCAGTTGCTAAAGTTTATAATAATGAAAAATAATAGTAGCAACGGTTTCCAAATGAAAATTTCTTAAGGAAAAATCAACTTTAAATTTGCCAAAAAAAAACTGGCGAAAGGTAGGGTGCGATTTTTGGGTCACCCGACATGGTTAGCGCACTGTAGTCATTGTCCTAGGTTTCTTAGTTCGGAAGGGACGAGTTGTGACCTAGTGGCAGCCATTGTGCTCGCACAGTTGCCGAGAGAAAAATCCGAGCTGCGAACCCATTTGGATTTCGGCCAACTATTTTTATCACCGTTGCGTGCACCGGCAACGACCACACCGCGGCCGCCGCGCTTGTGCGGTAACCGAGAATATCGCTAAATTGAATGTACCTCCGGGTACAACGCTATCCTCACGTCAACAAGGATATTAGATTTTAAATCTGCAAACTGCGATTCGCAGTGTGCATCATTTCGATGTCAAGTTATGTCAATCTCTCTCTTTCTCTCTCTTTCTCTCTCTCTCTCTCTCTCTCTCTCTCTCTCATTGTCTCTCTTGTACACATGGCGAGCGAGTTCGATGAATTTTAATTTCCACTCGTTCTCGTAAATTCCACCCTTTATTGAACTTTACAAATTGACGCGTTTGTAAATACGCTCGGTTTATCGTGCTAAAAATAATTACGACTGCGATAAATCTGAGAACTCGCACCCAGGAAATTTCATTCGAAAATTGTTAGTGGGATTGATGATGAGCGAGTTTAAACTCGAAATAAACTTTAGTTTAACGGGTAAATTAATTGGAAATGGATTGTTAGGTAGTTACAAACATTAAATTGTATATATATATATATATATATATACATATTTTATATTTATATAATTTTAAATATCTAGAAAGATATTAAAACAAATTTAACGTTTAAAAAAAAATATATATATTTATATGTATGTATGTATGTATGTATGAATGTGTGTGTGTGTGTGTGTGTGTGTGTGTGTGTGTGTGTGTGCGTGCGTGCGTGTGTGTGTGTGTGTGTGTGTGTGTGTGTGTGTGTGTGTGTGTGTGTGTGTGTGTAAAGATAATACCAAAAAATAATTATTTAATTACTCACAAATTTAAAAGAATTTCAAATCTAGATATTGCGTAAATTTTTAAATCCATGTATCTATTTATAATAATGGGAAACACACTATTTGAAATAAAAATAAATAAAGATTCTATTAAAAATAAATTAAATTATGTAAATAAATTACAAGTAAATATAAAATAAAGAATTGTGATGTAAGAGGCATTGCAAAAACGGATATTGATAGTTGGAAGCATTAAAATGAAAATTTTAGAGAATCTATATAGAAAGAGAGTAAAAAGAGAGAGATGGGTGATGCGAGAAATGCGTCGAGAAGAAGTAACAACCTGAGCTTTGATATTTTCGAGTTATGAGAATTGCATAAAAGTGTCGATAAAATCCGCGCCTCGGTATAAAAGCACATCGTGATCTCGTTATATTGCAGCAACAACGTCAACACACAGTGCATGGAGAAGAGTTACCCTACGTACTGGGTGTCCCATTAGACGGCAGCAAGTACAACTTACGAGGTCGATACGACATTAGGGAGACACTGTTTTCAGAGGCCATTATGAATTGGTGGTGCAGCTTTGCCTATATCGGGTGAGTTACTGACAATGAGTAAAAGCGTTTAGCAACGAATTTTATACAATAGCTTATACATTTAACATTTTGACATGTTATCTCGATCTCTTAAATTAAAACTTTTATTAAAAAAGAGATTAAAAACCTTTTTAAAAATTTTAAATAAATACAGTTACATTTTTTATCCATTAATTTAAATTTATTTTTATTTTAATGTAGCTTAAATTAAAATTTAAAATTATAGACACACAAAATAATGTGAATTAAAAAAAATTTATTTAATTTATTTAATTTTGATAAATTGAAAATTTATTCCTCTTGTGTAGCTCTTATTTGAAGAAATATTTCGCGTTTTATTCAATGCAGCAAATTACTAATTGAAAAATGTAAATCAAATTTGCCAAACTAGGTGGTAGTGATTACGCAAGTTTTAACAATAAATAAATAAATAAATAATTTAGAGTATAAACTGGAAAATAATCGCAATGCGCATTAAAGTTAAACTGAAGTTAATATTAAAAGTTCATATGAGTAGCGGCAACTGCGCAGAAACAATCGTATTTAATAACAAGTACCGAACAATTGTTGTTGGGCGTTGACGTGAAAATCCGTAGTTGGTAAAGTTGGACTTGGTAACACACGTATCCGACAACGTGATTTTCAATTAACTAAACATTCAGGCGTTTAATTAAACCAGGCGGTAATATATTTTTCCGTTGTGCATTTCGAAACAACTGAACTTTATAAGCACATCTCAATTAAAAAATAAATGATTTAAACGGTTTATAAAGTGTTGTTGTAAATTAAAAGATAAATACATTTACAGGAATCGAATTTTTTTTTAATTAAAATGTTTATTCATAAAAATAAACTAGTTAGAAAATAGATATTATTAAATATAAATTATTATTAAAAATATACATTGTTTGGAGAATATGTATAGTAACATGAAAATAGATAAATTCTTCAATGTTTGTGAAATTAATTAAAAATTTTATCGAATGCGTGCTTGCGCGCTTGCGTGTTCGCGCGCACACCCGTGTGTGTGTGTGTGTGTGTGTGTGTGTGTGTGTGTGTGTGTGTGTGTGTGTGTATTCTATTACAAACACGGTTTTAGGTATAAGCAAATTCAGTGCCTTTAGAAGCGACATATTGTGCTGCTTTTAATTGAGACAAAGGGAGCCATTGTTATTCGAAACGCTGAATTATTGCATCAACAGCTAAATACGGAATAACGTTGGAAAAACTACAATGGAACGCAATTTTCGATTGCAATATAATTTTATTTCTTAATGCAAATATCCACAAAGACCGAAATTTATGAATTCTGCAGGACAATTTTTTCCTCAAATTTTCATTAAACTGTCACCGAATCTTTCACCTTTCGATATGTATACACGAAATATATATGAATTACTACACGCACATTCGGATTTCGGTCTTGTATTGGCTTGGCGCAATTTGACGCTTGTTATGCTGATGCTCGATATTGTCGAATTAACGATCCGGCGAATCGGCCGTTTTAATTTGCACGATGAAAGCAGATTATCCACAGTTCCGAATTATTTCGATATTTCGTTTTACTCAACAAAACATTCCGCTTTATTCGGTTGAACAAGTCCAATATTCTCACTACACCATATAAAGCCACGCTTTGTTTAAATGGGAAAATATCAAATTTCTAATTATATTAAAAATTTATTTGAAATTGCTCAAATTGCTAGATGTCGAATTTTTTAATTATATAAAAAATCTTAAGTCGAGTCCGCGCAAATTTACATACAATATTAATCGTTGCGCAATCAAATCATTTACGTTTTACTATTAATATTTAAAAGAAAAGAAATTATAAAATTGTGAAATTATAATATTACGTTACAAAATTTATATTATGAAAAATATACTGAAACCGTATGTTTTTTATTAAAATATTATTTAAAATTGGGTTTTGTATTTTAATTTTACATGGATTTAACATTTATACCGTATTTTATTTCTTTGTGCACGGTAATTTGTTTCTTGCAAGGTACGTCTGTAGAACTATATTTTGCATTACAACCTCGCAATTTTTTGTTAGACACTTTGAACATATGGCTTGACTAGCACACACATACCTATGCATTACTATAGTGACAGAACTCAGAGGGAACTAGGTCAGTGCAATTAAGCAAAACAAAGGTATTTAGATTTAGCGGTGAGCGCCATGCGTTTGTAAACGCCGCACATCCGATCGATATTTCATGTGTTACCGTATCTTCCGTAAGGACGCGTCTCTTTGCCATAATAAACGACGCGCAGCATCTGTCTCGGAGTACCGTCGGTGATAACGAATGATGGAAAAACAGGTTTTTTTTGTTCCACGTTGCGTGAACGCTGCCGCCACGCGTGATCGATCGGATACAACGCGTTCATTCAACCCATCATTAAAAAATCATTTTCCCGCGTGCTGAAACTATCGATGTGCACAGGCGAACTGTATCTTTAAAATTAATAGAGGTTTCTAAAAGTCGATGGACACGAGAGCTAATTCGCTGAATTGCAGTATTATAATTTTACGTATTTTAAAAATAAAAGAGCTTATTGAACTTTACATTTCGATAAAGAAATTTTGAGATATTACGTTTGTTAGTTTTAAATTACAAAACGTGCTGAATTTTATAGTTCTAAAAAACAATCTAAAAACTTCAATTTCATAAAATTGAATCCTGTAGGGAGTCTAACTGGGCAATATCTTTACAATAACAGAAAGAAAACAGTATCGCGTGTCCCTATGGACTATTCTGGATTATCCGATATCTTCTTCTCCTATATCACTCCAATTTCCTAACGGTATTAATCCCAAGCCACCTTGTACAGCCTAACAAAAGTTATTGGGCGTTTCTGCTGCTCAATACAACATTAATCATTCGCGATTATTTATCAAAGATATTATTCGAATCCCTCAGGAATCCCAACGTCGCGAAGCGATATCCCTATCTGACTAACGTGTTCAAAGAATGGAGTCAATATGACATCGACTGGCCAGAATACGATCCTGTCAATCAAACGTATTTCAACCTAAGTAAGTCAGCAAAAATCTCGAAGCATGCAAACGCTTGCAAAGAAAAAAAAGTTTGGAAGCAATACCCTCTCTATTTATGGGTCTATTTGTGATCGAAGGAATAATGATAAAATAAAATCTATTATCGAAACTTTGCTTTACGTCGAGAATTCTACGGTTTATTTGGTACATTATGCAATATCTTATCCTGCGCGCAGCCATACCACCTAACGTAGGTGCGCACTATCGTCCGGCGGAGATGCAATTCTGGAATGAGGACCTGCCCAATCTGCTCAGGCACCCGAATAAAGACATTTCGGGCCCGACACGACCGAGAGGACCGCGACCGCAGATTCTTGACTTTGCCGATGGGATTGGCAAATATGCCAACAATACCGCCAACAATCGGAAATACGAAGGCTACGATTCGAGGTCAGTAACAAGGCAGTTAATTAATTTCACGCTTTGTGTGTAAAATTTGTCATCGCCTTATTGTTAGACAAATATCATTCTTAAAACGATTTCTCTATTTAGTACATTTTTTTCAAGATGGCCTATATATATATATGTATAAATCTGTGGATTGTAATGTAATAAAAATGATTTATAAAAAATTTACTTTGAAAACACTGGGAATAGTAATTTAGTGTAAGTTTTAATTTAAATTATTTATTTTATTTCACGAGTAAAAGTATAGAGATTTTTTTGCATTCTTTTAAATATACTTTTATCCAGAGTTATAGAATAAGTTATTTAATCAGCAGGTATACGTCTCAGTCCACTATTACGGACTCTAGCACAGAGAAGACGCCATTTTCAAGTGTGGTTACAACGAGTGGGAACATTGGGGAGGGTTCTACGCTAGAACCAAACACGTTAAAGACCTCATCAGCAATGATGATGGTGATTCTCTTCTTAGTCGTGTTTATACTGATAAACTTTACGATTTTCCTATATATCTATTATAAGAAGCAGAACATGAAGGGAAAAGAGAAATCGTTGAAGAGGCGAGGCAGCGAGAAGAAAAACGACTCTGTCAAGAGGTCGAAGACTGATAAACACGAGAACCATTACGGCCAGCTAGGCTACAAAAGCGACAGCAAGCCAGATTTGAACGATGTGATAAAAAACGACAAGGCGTACGACAACAACTCCAACTTTGGACGTAGATCGAAGCTATCGAGGCAGAATTCCAGTTCCACCATTGACACCCACATCAAGGTTAGAGAATGGATTCAGCAGGAGATCGTGCATAGGTCAGTCAAGTCCTAAATAGTATTTTGCATGTTAATTATTAATCTTTAATGTTCTTTTCGCTCGGGAAAATTCTGAATTAATCGTGAATAACGTTTTTATAAACAATTATCAATGTTGCATTTTCACTTTGGAATAAATATTTTGATTTTTTTTGTAGAAATTAAGTGAATAATAATTAATCATGTAATTATTGTATAATGAGTGCAAAAAAGATTGAAGTTTGACATGATTTATTCGATTGAAATCATTGAAGCTTGTAGCCTTTTAAACCTTTTAAACTTACACAATTTTATTTCATGAAACTACATTATTATATAATTAATTATTCAAGAATTTTTTTAAAAGATTTTTAGTGTCCAGAGAAAATTTACTTTTAAAAATGTTATAATCAAAAATATTATTTTAAGAATTATATTTTCTAATCAATTGGAATTTAATACTTTGACATGTTTTGAATAAAATAAACAATTTGGAACAATTTATAAATTTTTATTAAATTATTTATTCTAATGTCATCCTGCTGCGTGTCATTCTCTGCTCTCGTAACACTCAGCGTTTTGAACTCGATTTATACGTCCTTTCTAATTGCGAGGAACTGAAGATACTCATAGAACGCTTACCCTTGCAAATTTGTCGATCGCGGTAAGGATTGTGCGATCCAGTAATCCAATTAGAGGATCCGCTCAAAGAGTGGCTGCTTTGAGACGTAGCCCCTATCACTCAAATCAGAGAATTTAGTCCTCTTTCTCTCTTCCGTTTTCGAATATTTCATTAGTTGTATTGACTCATGGAAAACGTTGGCAAGTGTTGACCTACAAAGTTAATTGAACTCGACTTACAGCTCGACTTCGTCTTTCGTTTATTTAACAAGTAATATCTGCTTTGCAAATCGCAATATCGTCTCTGTTTATGTTGCCGTGCCAAATTAAAAAAGAACTAATAATAAAAGCAAACACGATTTATACAAAAAATGTTATGCACAGGCACAAAATTTAAAAAACTGCAGTAAAATTTGTAACACGTACAAATTGCGTAATAAATATTTCAAAAAATATTTCCATTTGCAATGTTTTGAATTCCTAAAAAAGAGAAAAATCTCTTTGAGTTATTAAACAGACTTTTTATTTTTCAACTGCGTCGTAATATACACACGTACCGTTTGTTGATTCACGTAGCTGTAATAAACGGTGTACCGTAAATTTATATACGTGAAATATATTTAATTATGAACGTACATTATAGGACTTTCTATATGAAATAAACAAATATAATACATCATTAAGTAAATATGCTCGGCAAAGTGTGCCTTTTCGCTCGTTGGCATAACGTACAAGATTAAAAGTGATTAATTAGTTTCAGGACATGAAAGTGCAACCACTGTTATTACTGGCTGTTACCAAAATCGCAAAATTAATGCGTACCTTTCATTTGCGAAATACGTAAAATATTATCCTACGATCAATAACTTCCAATAATTGGGCGCAATAACTGATCAGTTATAACAAATAGTAACATTAATGGCACCAATTTTGAATTTTGCGTGAAATTTACAGAAACGTATTGCATAACCCGCATGATAGTTGTTTCTTTTAGCAGAAATATTATTTATTATGTAAATATTTTATATAATGATACTCAACAATATTTTCCCAAACAACTTTTGGTTATAATTATTAATAAATTTGTAGAGATAATTACATAATTTGCGAGTAATTTAAATTGTAAACAGTTTTATAACTAAACTTTATAAATAATAATTGTAATACATTAAAATGTATATAAACAACGTATTAATATATTTATTTTATTTGTTTATATAACAAACTTTTCAAAGAACATTGATGAAATAGATTGAAGTTTTATCTTACAATTTCGTTCTGTTTATGTAGATGTTCGCCGAGGTTCTTACGTAAAACGCGAGAAACATTGCAGAAGGAGCATCAGGAGAAACTAAGCAAGCAGCAGCAAGAAGAAAAGCAACGCATAGAAGAAGAAGCGTTGAAGGAGAGGAAGGACGAGCCTATATACGCTGAGAGCCCGACGTTGGTTGTGCGGCCTGGAAAAAAGTCAAAATTGCCAAAAATTTCCGTGGCTATTGACGCCACGCCGGCGACGAGAACAGAGTCCATTCTGAATCAAGTGCCGATCGAGTTAATGAAGAGTATCGAAACAGCAAACGATTACGAGTCAAGCCCACAGCTAATGGCTCCTGAAGTAGTCGTTATTGAGCATCATCACTCTAAGAGCGATCCTTTGCCGATGGAGAACGTTTTAAAAACAATGAAGCCAAATTTTTCCACTCCCAGAATCTACGAATCGGATTCAGGAAGCGCGAGCAGCCTGTACGCTAAGATTAATCCTAAACTAAAATCTCGTTTGCCTCGTCCTGGATTAGGAACAAATATAGAAGTGCCATTATCTGAACAATCAAAGTACGAAAATCCTCACGACGAAGAGATCTACATGAAAACCGGATCAATTCTAACGACCTTTGGCACAAATGACGTAAATGTAACTTGTCGGGAGCCAATCGCGGAAAGAGAATGTATCAGTCCTGAGGAAGCGTTAAAAACAATAAAACGTCGAAACTATCCCAAAGTGCTGCCAGATATCGAAAAAAGGCGATCACTTCCGGCGCCGAGTAGCCTTTTTGTACCGAAACAGTACGCGAATTCGTTGCAAGATTATAAGAGTGGTAATCGCGTGAACCTGTTTTCGAATCAGCCACCATTACCACCTCCAAGAATATTTGGAACTTCCAAGAGCCTAGAGAAGAGTGGTTTCTTCGCAGAAGAAAACGAAAATCAAATTGAGAATGAGCCGATCACGACAAACCTACACGTGGGTCCGTTACTAAAAAAGCCGGACTCTGGCAAACATAACTCGGATCCTAATATAATCGATTCCTTGGAAGGAAATAGAAGTGTCCAAGCTGGCGGAAGTGTGGATGCTATTTATGCTAATCCCAAGTGTCCGCTTCATGGGAGTCAATATCCCTTTTCGCCGACCTCGCAGAGCGTCGATAACGTTATCGGCAAGTCTTCTGGAATTTTAGACGTAGGTAACCCAAACTGGTACAAATCGGCAGCGAGCGAATCGTTAGCCATAATGACGTCGACCGCGTCGGAACCGCAAATCGTGATCAGCAGAAACGAGACGGTGCCAACGGTGGAACCGAAGATCGTGATCACTCCAAGAATAGTTAATCCATGCCAAGTCATTCAACAGCAGAGTTCAACGGCATGTTCCGAAGATAAAATCGAGCACGAATCGAAGACGATTGATCCAGCGCGAAATGAAGGATCATCATCGGAAAGCTCGAATATTTCCGGCAGTTCAATGATTCCGAGAGAAACGGAAAGAAGAGAGCCGCGGATAATCATCGCGGCACGGGAACCGAAGAATTGTGCCCCGATGAACAGTCTAAAACAACCGAAGATCATCATAAAGCCCACAGCGACCTTACCGAGAAGCAGGGATCAGAGGAATATACCGAAGGTGTCAGCCATACCGTCGCCGGAACAGCAGAATTGTCAGAACAGCGAGCGAGATAGGGCGTTGGAGCAAAGGGAAAAGCCATCCCTGAGGGAGAAGCCGAGGGTTACGAGGATTCCGTCGTTTTCACGCAGGAGGGAGGAGCCTGGTATTGAAAAGCCGTCGTACGTAGAGAAGACAGAAATCGCGCCGAGAGTGGAGGCGACGACCAGTAAAATCACAAACGCGCCATTGACATCCGACACCAAGTCAGGCATACCGACGCCAACAACAACGATGATGCCGAAGAGCGAGAAGACCTCCAGCACGGACTCGTCGTCCACCAGCAACGGGAATTCCAGTAACTCGAATACCGGTACGATCAAACGAAAGCCGGCCAACAAGAAATAATTGGCGGGAGCCAATTCGAGAGCCACGTGTTATACCCCGTCCTATTTCGCAAACGCGGAGATGGAATGCAGATGGGTCTCTACCATTCCGGCTAAGTATCGATACAGTCCCGATGGTCCCAATCTCTTCCACGAAACATTCGCAAGGGTGTACGTATTTGTATTAGCAATGAAATTAACAAAACACTATTTTCTCTCTACATTTCAATTTATTCAAATTTTTTTCTTTTTTTCTTATTTATATGATATTGAATCCGTAAAATCGCAAGATTATCCTCTTTAGAATTAGTTATTTATTATTATTTTAGTATAAACGTTGCAATAACGTGTATTAAACTATATTTTAGCGACGCTAGCACATGATACAATTGTAACTTTCTCTATCATCGTTATTAATCGGATCATGCTATTTTTCTACGACTAATTAGAATTATGCGACAAATACATACATTATCCAATTGTATATCATGTAAATAATAATGCTGTGAATGTTTAAGATATCTTAAACAACGTGAAAATATTTTTAAGATTTAAATCAGTCAAGTAAGTTATATTATGTCCACATAAAATGTTAAAATCACTTTCGAGTGTTGTCGATCGTTTAAGCGATTTTAAATCGATTAAATATGATCAAACAGATATCAGACAATATCTTGAGGTAGATGTTAATAATTTTCAAGGCATTTGCCCTTTTGTACGCCAATACTTTATACAACGAAAATAAACGTTTTTCATACTTTTTCAACAGAAAATTCGAAATGAGAATATATCCCATCGACGATTCATCATCCCTTCCCCCCTCTCCTCTTCTCCCGCTTACTTTTTCATATAAACGCTGTACCGTGTATCTCGTGACGTTACATGCGTCTCGCAAACTTTGTTATTAAGTGAAGCAAGTCTATAAGTCGCGCAGCTGCAGTGGGGCACGGTAACCTAGGACAAAGTGGTTGGCGAGTTCTCACTTATATTACCGGTGGATCGAATTGATTTTCAAAGTTCGCCCGATAATGGGATTCTCTTCGTTTCTAACCGTCGCCGCACGGAAAGGAAAAGGCCATTTTCACCTTAGCCTTCCTACCCTTTTGCAATCAGTCTGTCTCTATCTTCTGCCGCCCATCTCTTTTACCCTCCTTTTCTCGTGTTTTCGTTTCATCTCGTTTTACGTCATTCGATCCGTTCGAAAGCGTTAGCCTGATCAGAGTTCAAGGAGCGAAAAAAGACGGGGTGAGTGTTTCGATGGGACTTTGCAAGTTTTGACAAAATTATTAAAATAGACTCCCCCCACCCACTAGGGCAGAATTAATTTTAAAATATTTTTAAATGTATTTTGAATAATATTTTGAATACTTGTTAAATGGAACAAGCACCTAATCCTGCGACCTGATGTTTTTAAATAATATTAAAAAGGGAATTTTTTGGATTTATACAGCACCTAATATTCAAATATTTTCAAATTAAGTGCTAATTAGGTGTTAATTTGGTGCTAAAGTCCGAATTAAAGTGTTGAAACCGTTTGGCAGAAAATAAAAAATAAGGTGGAGCTGGCTTAACATTAAGTTAGCCCCCCTCCCTCCAGTAAAAAAAAATGAATACTTACTATGTAATGAGAATAAACAAACACAGTAGAATTAAGTACTGATTAGATGCTTCAAGCAATAATAAAAATAAATCGAAAATATGTAAATTACAGAACGTAGAAGCCGGTTGAGCGGTTGATTTACAAGAGAGAAGTCATCTTAAAAAATTAGGACAGAGATCGGACAAATTTGATACTAAAAAATTCCTTTCTCGATATTATTTAAAGATATCGAATCGCCGAATCAGGTACTCGTTCCGTTTGGCAAGTATTCGGTTTTAAAAATGACAATAGAGAACATACATAAAATTAAAAAAATTTTACAACTCACCGGACCGATGCGCAGCAGCAAAGTTGTAACACAGCTACATCAATCTGTAAAAAGTGTGTATAAATCCAAATTATATACAACTAGTTTTTGTTCATGTACTTTTTAACGTAATTAAATAAATTTCTCAAACTACTAACTTTAACTTAATTTAATTAAAAAATATATTAACTTCCCAGGTAGCACAGAATATTTATGATAAATATTTAATATTATTTATATTTCATATATTACATAAATATTTTATAGACATTTTATATACACACACGAAGGAAAGAAATTATAAAATCTTTATCGAAAATGTTAATAAAGTATAGACAACATATTCTACATTTATGGTACGTAAAAAGATTAATATTTATATTTTTTACATATTTTATAAATATTTTTATACGATATTTACTATAAATTTTTATGATCTGTTTAATCTAAGATCACAAAGATTTTTACGACATATTTCCGTAAATCTTTATAAAATATTCAAATAATTATCACAAATATTACAACAAATAAGAAATAGTAAATAAATCACAAATATCTCACCTGAGAGTTGCTCCGCTGTTGCCCGAAGCCATCCTGGACCATCTCCTCCTCTCCTCTCGTCCCTCCTCCGTTGGAGGTCACTGGACGCGCATTCTCGACACTAGTTCTCGCGGAAATGATTCGAAACGAAACGAAAAAGCTGAAACGCACGGTCCCGAGGCAGCTACGTGCTCACGGCAAAAATATAACGAAATGAGCAGCTAATTTACACGGCGCATCGCTGACTCGCCCGATTTTTACGCGATTCGAGAAAATTTCTTCTCGGCATTCCGAAACGTTAATGAGAACTTCAAGATTTAGAGCTTCAACAAGCCATGAAATGTACGTACGTGACGCGATGCAACGTATTGGTTAGGTCGCGGGAAAGACGTGTTAATCGCGACACGCCGAGGGATATCACGATTACCGCAACACGATAACGCGATCGCCCGTCGTCAAATTCGATACTAGACGTCCATCTCCGACGTGCACCGATTCACTCGTGGACGTGGAAATCATTCAGAACGGAGCAAAAAAGCTAAAACGTCGAGACACCAGCGGAGAGCGAACGACTACGCGTCGCCGGCAACGATATAAACAGAGCAGCTGATTCACGCGACCCCGTCACTCACGCATTTACGTATCACGACCGCTATTCCATATTCGGCAAACTCCTACTATCTCTCACCGTCATATTTCTGCACAATTCGCAGTTAAAACACACGAGAATCACGTCGCGTACGCGTACGACCAGGGAGGTTTAAACCAAGATGGCGGAGCGGCGGAGCAATGCTCCGCTACCACTACCACAGAACACATAACGGTGGTCAAGGCCCCGGGCAAGGCCGTCGTGCAGCCGCCAACGCCAAGCAGGCAGCAGAGCGGCGGTCTCTACCGGCGTGCGTCGGCGACGGGTGAAGACTGACGAGCGTCCGCGCCGTCCGCGGTGGTGCTCGCGCGCGCGTCAACAACTGCGCTGTTTATATTGTTACCGGCGCGACGGTGCTCGAGCGCGCGTGAATCAGTCGCTCTGTTTACGTTTATATTGTTGTCGGCGCCGAGGCACGTAGGCACGTAGGCACGTAGTCGTCGCCTGTAGTCCGTGGCGTCTCGACGTTTTATCTCATTCGTTCGTTCCGAGCGATTTCCGCAAGTACATTAACATCCTTTCCGCGATCTAACCAACACGCTGCATCGCGTCACGTACGTACATTTCGTGGCTCGTCAAAGAGCGATATCGCAACTAGCTGACTGAGCGCCGACGATAGTATCGTATCGTAAGTAATTACGTAATTAATTAATGCAGCGTTCTCATTTACCTTTCGGTATGGCGCAAAGGAATTTTCTCAAATCGCGTGAAACCGGGCGAGTCAGCGATGCGCCGCGCGAATCATCGTTCTTTCACGAGCATACGTGATGCTAACAACGTGTTGGTTAGGCCGCGGGAAGAACGTTAATTTACTTACGGAAATCGCTCCGAACAAAGGGAAAAAGCTAAAACGTCGAGACGCCACGCATTACGCACTAACGACTACGTGCCTACGTGTGCCGCCGCGTCGACAACAATACATAAACATAAACATAAACGAAGCGACTGATTGACTCGCGCGCGAGCGACGCAGTGCGCAGTATCGTCGCGGACGCTCGTCAGTCTTCACCCGTCGCCGACGCACGCCGGTAGAGACCGCCGCTCTGCTGCCTGCTTGGCGTTGGCGGCTGCACGGCGGCCTTGCCCGGGGCCTTGACCACCGTTATGTGTTCTGTGGTAGTGGTAGCGGAGCATTGCTCCGCCGCTCCGCCATCTTGGTTTAAACCTCCCTGGTCGTACGCGTACGCGACGTGATTCTCGTGTGTTTTAACTGCGAATTGTGCAGAAATATGACGGTGAGAGATAGTAGGAGTTTGCCGAATATGGAATAGCGGTCGTGGTACATAAATGCGTGAGTGACGGGGTCGCGTAAATCAGCTGCTCTGTTTATATTTTTGCCGGAGACGCGTAGTCGTTCGTTGTCCGAGGTGGTGTCTCGACGTTTTAGCTTTTTCGTTCCGTTTTGAATGATTTTCGCGTCCGCGTGTGAATCGGTGCACGTCGGAAATAGACGTCTAGTATCGAATTCGATGACGGGCGATCGCGTGAACGTGTTGCGGTAACCGTAATATCCCCCGGCGTGTCGCGATTAGCGCGTCTTTTCCGCGACTTAACCAATACGTTGCATCGCGTCACGTACGAACATTTCGTGGCTCGTTGAAGCTCTAAATCTTGAAGTTGTTATTAACGTTTCGGGATGCTGCGAAAGAATTTTCTCGAACCGCATAAAAATCGGGCGAGTAAGCGATGCATCGTGCGAATTAGCTGCTTATTTCGTTATATTTTTGTGAGCACGTAGCCGTCTCGCGACCGTGCATTTCAACTTTGTCGTTTTGTTTCGAGCCATTTCCGTTACAAAACTAATGTCGAGAATGCGCGACCAGTGCGGTGACTCTCGCGTTACGATAATAATTGTTGTTAATCTATTCTCGCGAGTGACTGTTTTGTGCCATGAATGTGCAACGGCGGAGGAACGTGAAGAGAGGAGGAGATGGCCCAGGATGGCTTCGGGCAACAGCGGAGCAACCCTCAGGTGAGGTGTTTATGACTTATTTACTATTTTCTCTCTGTTGTAATATTTATGATAATTATTTGAATATTTTATAAAGATTTACGGAAATATGTCGTAAACATCTTTGTGATCTTAGATTGAACAGATCATAAAAATTTATCGTAAATATGGTATAAAAATATTTATAAAATATGTAGAAAATATAAATATTAATTTTTTTACTCTCTCTCTCTCTCTCTCTCTCTCTCTCTCTCTCTCTCTCTTACCACGTACATAAAATATGTAGTCTGTACTTTAAGAATATTTTGGATAAAGATTTTATAATTTCTTTCCTTCATATGTATGTAAAATGTCTATAAAATATTTATGTAATATACGAATTTTTTGTAAATAATTGTAAATATTTATCATAAATATTGTGTGCTGCCTGGGAAGTTAATGTATTAATTAAATTAAGTTGAAGGTAGTGGTTTATGAAATTTATTTAATTACGTTAAAAATTACATGAACAAAAAACTAATTGTATATAATTTGGATTTATATACACTTTACAGATTGATGTAGCTGTGTTAAACTCCGCTGCTGCGCATCGGTCCGGTAAGTTGTAAAATTTTTTTAATTTTATGTATTTTCTCTATTTTCATTTTTAAAATGGAACACTTGTCAAACAGTACGAGCACTTGATTCAGCGAATCGATATTTTTTAATAATATTAAGAAAGGAATTTTTTAGTATCAAATTTGTCCGATCTCTGGGGAGGCTAGCTTAAAAAAAGTGATAAAATTAAGTTTCTAAAAATATTAGGCCTTTAATAATACATTAACAAAAAAATTTAGATAAAGCGATCCTTGAAAGTAAAAACACACATGACAAAATAATTCTTACAGCTTCATTTAAAATAATTGTTTAGATAAATCGAAATTTTTTTTATAAATTATTTAAATGAATTATATATACGGATTTCATGATTCGTATGAGTGAAAATTAGCATGTTGAACTACAAGAGTCGAGTAATTTGATAGCAATAATTTGGAATTGGAGTATGCATCCCTAAGTTAACGTTTAGATGCTGGTGTTGTCCTCTACCTTATGCGACAACGCGTAACCAGTAATCATCCACCGCACACGACGAATGGGGAAGGTCTTGTAGTCACTATGACAGGTGCGTGGCATCGCGTAACCTATTGTCAGAATGATATACTATCAGAAGTAACGGAGGGAACAAAAGCCAGATCCTGTCTTCTAGAGAAACCTCTTGAGGCTAAATTCCGGTTTCTGTGAAATCACAATAATCGCAATAGTGAAATAGAGTGACTATCTTCGTTTTTCATCCTTTAGTCGCCTTTTGCCATTTTTTCCAAGAAGAATCTTACAAAGAAAGTGAAATTTTAAACAATAAATTTAAACTTTTTTACATTTCCACATCACATAAAAATAATTTTTGTCAATGGTTTTTTTAGTTCAAAAATTTTATCAACAAATTTATTTTATCGATAAATTTTTTAAGGACATTGCTATTTCTAATTCAAACGCCAAAAAGTTTACGATAAACATAATTCTCGGAAAAAATATTAAAATTACTATATTAAAATTATTGTATACAATTAACGTTTTTTGATAATTAAACTAATTTAAGAATCAAACACAATTTCTATTGAAATAAAAATACTGGTACGGTCTCTTTTTATGTATAATTCATCATAATTAAAAATGAAAGTAATTTATACGAAAAGGTAAAATTACAAATTGTAATGCTTAAGCTGAATTTACAGTTATACTACATAAGTTTGCAATCAACGCGCCGATGAGAGGGATAATTTCCGAATCGTGATTATCTGCGGCACGCGCGTCTAATTATCACACGATAATCAGCGATTAAGCACGAATCTGCTCGGCAACCTCATTATTATGCCTCGGACGGCGTCGGAGGTGCTGCGAATGCATAGATATATTTCGTCTTCTCCATCTGAACCAATTAATAAATTTGCATGGGCTGCTTGCCTCCCCAGACAAGGTCGGTTCGTCTATTTCCACTAGTAGCCATTGTTACCAAGACAATGCCACGTACTTGGCAGTTAGAATACATTGTACTGTCGAGAGGTGGCCACTGAACGTGATGTCAGATTAATTAGATTTTGAATATATACGTGAGGTGTTTCTAAATAACTTCTCTTTAATTATAATGCACGAGCAACTAGGGATGGCTGCATTAAAAAAATATTTATATTTACTAATTTTTATGAATAATTGTTTTAAATTTCTTATAATATGATTAATCACGATTCATTTCCTTCGCGTGAACGAGCTATTTTCATATTAATTATTAATAGCTTTCTATTGAAAAATTGTTCAAGTCACGATGCTTTTTCAAATACAATCTGCGTTTTTATGCATGCAATGCCAATTATCAACAGAGCGTGCGGTTAATGTGGTTACAAACGAACATCACATGTGCTTCTGTAAACGATCTCTCGTGTAGTCTCAAGCTGGGTAGAAAATAAACGACAATGGTACATTTGGTGGAAATGACAGTAATCGAAGAGACCGCAACCGTCCCCAGTTGTACAAGTTTCCATTGGCGAGATTTGTAATCTCTATTGGGTCCGAGGATTTCAATTTCAAGGACTTTAGAAGCGAAAAGTCCAAGAACAATAACTATACAATTTAAAAGGATTAAAGAATCTCAGGATCGAAGAAAGCCCCGCTAAGAAATAAATAAAAATTCTATAGCTAAAAAGCTTCAGGTTTCAGAAGCTCAAAGATCTAAGATTACAAAGGTAGAAAAGGATATTCAAACGTCCAAGAAGAGAGGTGGCCGAGAAAATTCTTGAATACGACAGATTTAAAGAAAATATCTTTAAATAGAAGTTTAATCTCACCTCGAAACAGCTTTGATTCATGAGAAAACAATTTCAACGTCTGTGATGCGCCATATCTGATAACTCGGATATTTATCAAGTTTGTTTATCAAATGGGATTTCACATTTTCTATCACCCCTTTTTCGTAATGAAAGTGTTGTACGTAATTATTCAGTTCCTCTTTCCGCATCATATTTTTAAATTTAGGAAGATTGAATCTTCAAGGTTTAGAAAAGTTGAATTAATATTAATTTCCTGTTAATCTTTTTATATTTTAACAATTTTTTATTCAAAAATAGATATTTTCAATTTTGTGTCTCTGTTCATTTGTAAAATCTATTTAATTCAATTCAAACCTAAAAATTAGAATATTCGATGAAACATTATAATTATTAATAAATTAATTGTTTAGACAATTGTTAAGAATTTTCATCGAGTTACACATTGTGACTGAAAATGTGATGCTTTCCAGAGTAACTAACCGGGTACCAATACAGGCTCAATAATTCTTTATTAAGAAAGTTTCGCAGGATAACTTCATTAATGTTTGTACCTGTTCGACAGACGCCAGGGGCGATCGAAGTTGAAAATTGTCCGTCGTTGCGGCGACACTCGATAGCAACTTGCAGCAACCCAAATCCAATAAAAAAGTACATGTGTCTTACAATGTCGTTACGAAAGATCAATTTTTATCATTTGACGGACAAAGTTTTTACATTAGGCACGAAATAAAACTATCAATGCACTCCAACACAGTTGTTCATAAATAAATCTTAAAGTGTCTGGAAATATCGAAATTTCTGAAAACTTTATAATTTTTATAATTTCTAAAAAAAAAGTGTTTTATATATATTCTTGCATCTTTACTCGCACTTTTAACATTTAAATTAGTTACGTTTGTAAATCAGATTTCTTATATCTCAGAGCTTTCAATTTGAGCATCCAATGCAGTTAACTACCAATTTTTGCAGTAAAATAATATTTATGATTATAGAAAAGCAAAGCAAAGTAAACTTAGCAAACAAGCTTTTTCTTGAATATTCTCTGTTTCGCATCGGACAGTCTTTGTGGATCCTCATTTCCATCTACAAAGTAAATCGAATCTTCTCGTCTGCGTTTCTTTTCATCCTATTTTCACTTTGGTAGAGGTGGGAAAGGCAGAGCGTGAGAAGTGCAATTCGGCGTCGCCGTTTGTTGCGAGACGCGAATGTGATTTTGCTTCTGCGTTCACGTCTCGTTAGAGAGAAAATCTTTCGACATCGGTCGCTCCGAATTACCCAACGATCCTTTATAGCATGCTTGATAGGGACGTGTGACGATAGAGTTGATTGCTTGACTACTCAACATGTAAATTGTGCATTAGCATCCACGATCTTCGTATATTTCGCTTCAAAAGAGACTTTCAGAAGTGCACGTACAATCAATACTCATCATACTTCCTCTTGTACTAACCAAACAAAATTGTATAATGACGAAAATTATGCATTATAAATTAGAAGAAAAATGTAAACGCTTTAAAATAAGTTTAATTTTTCGAATAACAGAAGAATTAAATTTGTTTATGCAGTTTATACCTCGAATCTAAATATAATTAATAGGGTTACGAATTGCACAATCTTCTTGAGCGTGTAAAAATTGGATTTGAACATCGTTGAAGTTTGACTCTGGTCTTTTGCATGCCAGGAACATTGTCTTGGTTTAAACTATTGAAGGATCACTTACCGTAGGCCTCGCAAGCTCCCATTATTCACTGCGATCCGATTACGCGAGCTTTAGAGTTTCTCGCCGCGCATTCTGGATGTTCTCGTTAAGAACATCGACCGAGCCGACGGTCTCCGGTTAACCGCCCTCTTCAGGCACGTCTTCAACGTCGTCGCGTCGCGTCTTGTCTCGTCGAGCAAATTGAATTTCGTTCTCAGTCATTTCCGCCGCTGAAACCGGTCGGGTGAGAGGCTGTCCATCCTTCGGTTGACAAAGAGCACGGTTCGGTCCAACGGAGGAGACACGGTGAGTCGTTTTCTTTTATACACTTGGCCATCAGCAACGTCTGCATCCTGTCTTAGAGATGCCCAACAGGGCGATTCATCTTCCAAAGGATTAGAGCGGGTTGAACGCGTCTGAAATGGATTGGATCCTTAGAACTCAAGGTTTTTTGAGATCTACAGATTCTTAGAAATCCCTTTGGACTCTTTCGAGTCTCTTTCCTTCTCGATAATCGAATTTTTGGATCGAAACTTTGAAACGTCATTAAGCAATTTCTTTTGAATATGTAAGATTTTGAAAGAAGCATAATGTAAATATATTTATTTACTTACAATAGAAAAGTAATCGGGAAGATAATTAACTTATTACGAATAAATCTTTCAAAGGGTGACGCAGTGCGTACAGTGACGTGAAGTGGTATCTTTATCCTTTCGAGGATTTTGTGGTGGAATAAATTTCATTCACGCGCGAAAGAACTCGAGGACTTGGCCGTTAACGAAATTAGTAGTCCCGCCGGGAAACTTTTTCCTCCGATCCCTCTGTACGTTAAAAAAGTTTCAAACTCCCGCATGCTGCCAGCAGGATGGAATCCTCTGATATATCTCGTCGAATTTCGACTGCGCGGGATCACAATAGAGCCCTGAAAAAGGAGCAGCGGAACACGAGTATATCACTCAGCTTGCTCCGTTTACTCCGTTTCGGCCCGCTGAATTACTCTAAACGCGTAACACTTTGAGCGTGACGAATATAAGTGTTAAAAATGGTAAGGAGAGAATGTTCCATCTCCTATCGTTCGTCTGTGCAAATTAGAGAATCTTTTGCACGTCAACATTCACATATAATATATACGCAGCAATATAATAAATTTTTTTTTATTCTAGAACGATATACACCAAAATTTTCACAAATATAGTTTGTGTTTTTCGGATTTTCTATATTTTTTAATACTAGTTATTATATCTGGTAAATTTTACTGGAATCTGATTAATTTGTACAAAATCTGAATTTATAGGAAAAAAACTGTCACGTGACGCATAAAACGTTGCACGTAGAAACTTACACATAGAAAATATCATAATTTCGTGGAAGTTGAAAGCAATGAACTTTATCGCCTCTGGAATATTAAATTATTTAACATGTCGCGCAATATACCACTAAATTTTTATATCACCTGGATTTTACAGTAAAATAAATTAAAAAATAATTTATGCATATTATATCATATTTAAAAACCATTTACAAATATGGGCCTCATAAAAGATTATTAAGTCATTTTTTATAATTACATTTTAAAAGTATAGGATTACAAAATTGAGAAATATCTCGCGAAATTTTAAATATTTGCAAATTAAAAAAATATCTTGAAGTGTTAAAATATTGTGAAATTTTATTATTTTTATAAAATGATAAATTTGCATTTCGTCATTTTTATATTTAAATACTTATACCTTTTTTAACAATTTTATAATTTTTGTCGTCTAACAATTCAAATTTTCTAAAAGTTCTTCCATTTTTGACCCTTTGGATTATCTTATTGTTTCGTCGCTTTAAATTTTCACTGCCGCCAAAGTGTCAAGTTACGAATATTGAATCGTACACGACGCGTCAACGCATCAAACCACAATATTGCAGACATCTGAAATTACAATGTCAACGTTTGTAAACAACATTGTCTGCTGCAGATGCACCTGAGCCTTCATATGTCAAAAAAATTTTTAACCACTTGAACATTTAACTGTCATTTTAATTTGATGCAACATTTTTTTAATAAACAATATACTTTATAGGATATAATTAGATATTTCTTTGTACATACGAAAATGCATATATATTTAATATAATATATTTTCAAGTGTAGGAAGTCAGGATAAAGGATAACAATGTATAAATTTTTATTAATAATTCAGAATTAACGGAAATTCTTTTTGAAACGAAAGATAATTTTGCATACACACAAAATATTGCGTTATGGTACAATATTTTCATCTGTGTAATGTTCTTGAATCTTTTTCGCAGCATTGTTGTGATTTCGTTGAACTCTTATGCGGTCTCTTTTCGTTCGAATGAACAAGTTTGCTATTCACGCATAAGATTAATTAGCTCCAAGATCTTGGCCAGAAGGCGGCGAATACCCAACGGTGTAATCGAGCAATCCAATTAGCGGTCTCGACCCGAAGCTTGAAAGCTCTCGAGCTCTTGTGGCGACGTGAGTTTATTCGGCACGTTTGGACTCGCACGTCCTTCGAGAGGACATCGATCTACTGGGTTTGTGCTTTGTAAGGAACGATACGTTCCTCGACAAGTCCCTAGACGGCCCTAAAGTCACTGCAAAAGGGTCCATCCGTTGGCAGAACTGAATCGATAACCGACTGTCCTTTTCTTCGCGCGTCCCCACGAGTCTGCGCGGCGCGTTTCGACGACGCTCGAGCTTTCCAGACATTCCAGCTTGCAAGGCCGGATTACGCTTTTCGACTCTTCGATTTTCCTGCTTGGCAGAATTTTCAATGCATTTTGTGCGATAATACTCGTCATAGGATGATCAAATTCTAATTTGTCGCTCATACGACAAGCTAAAGTTTTGCCATAGATAATGTGTAGCGAATATAAAGTTGTAAGATAAATTGCTCTTCTCCACTATTTAATCAAACTTTCTATCTGCAAATCGTTAAGAATTATTCATTAGAAATTAATTTCCATCGTTTAACAACGATGTTTGAAAGTCTATGAAAAGATGGTTCTGAAAAAGTTTCTTGATTACATAAGACATAACATTTAAATCTCTCCATGTCGATTTAAAAGATATCTTTCACTTACATTTTCTCCAAGAGTTGGAATTTTTTAAAAAGACTTTTAGAGAGACTAATTATTAATTTTCAAAATGGGAAGGGAATCTTAATTGGTATCAATGTCGCAACGAACAGATCTTATTTCAAGTTACAAAGCGAAGTTTAAGCGAGCCTGGTAGATGTAGTCATGCTTCTGGTTTCACAAAAGGAACCCTCTGTCTGGCTAGGTGGGTTTCACAGCATCCAACCCCGAAGTGTAATCCGTGGAATCGACCGTGGCGCGCTCGGCAGACGAGAATGGAGGCTCTGGCGTCGCGTTGCGCGAGAGCTTGCGGAGCTTTCCATTCCGGTGCCGTAGTCCGTCTCGCGAACCTCGCGGTGACGTTACACACGTCGCGTCGTGCCGGGTACCCGTGCCGCCCTGCATCGTTCGAGGGTGGCTACGCGTCGTCGCTAGGTCCTTTAGGGTGTCAACGGGTTTGCGATAATCCGGGCGTCGCACTGCGCGCGGCGTCGCGGCGCCGCGTTCTCCGTTGCTATTGTGAACGGAATGCGCGCGGACGCGTCGTCACTGCTCCTGCGAGGGTTGAAACAGCATCCCCTCGGACTCACTTCCGGTAAACGCGGACCGGAAGACGCAGCTTCGCGCTATTCGAATGTCCGACGTTGACGTTGAAAAGTGTGATGCAGTGTTGAAGATATCGATAACACCCGGGAAAGTTAATAAATGCCAATTTGTTCAAGATTGAAGAATGTCAAAAAATCGAAAAGCCTATTCGAGACGAGGGGAAAATACCTAAAAATTATGGACTGAAACATGTAACAATTAGTTAAGTTGTTTATAAACGTCAAAACTGATTTTTAAAAATTAATTTAAACAGTAGCAACGAAAAATTGAAATACTGGATATTTCTATACCGTCTAAAGACTGTTCGTGCGATTAACCAGACGGATCATAGTAATATATCAGTGATATCGGATCGCTGTAAAATTGTTTGCCCTGCCCATAAATGAGGAACAGATTAACTGGCGAGGAAGATGAAATTTTAGGATAAAGAAGATTCATCGCGTCATAAATTTGTGCAGTGTGCAGTTCGAAGATTAATCAAAAGTTTGCGTGTTAATTAAGTTAATTTAACTCAACTCTCCGTTGGCTACTATCTCAGTCATTCATGAAACGGTGTGAATATGCATTTGTGTGATTGTGCGTTTATAGTGATTATTGAAAAAATGTGAATTTGTGCGTAAAGTCCTTCCTCTTTTGATTCCACCGATTTCAAGGAGTCCTTCTTATTTATAAATGGTGAGTTTCAATAACAACAATTTTATTATTATCATCGAATCTTTGTTGTATTAATTTTATTTTTAATAGCGTATTTTTTCTATGTGTTAATAGAAAATCATAAAATTCTTAAAGTGCACATTTACAAATGCAATTAACACCTTGGGATATTATTAATATTTATTCAAATAAATCAGTGCAATAATAAGAAAAACATGAGATTACTGCATCAGTCTAAACAATAACCATAAATAATAGTTAAAAAAACATTTAAATAGACTTTAAAATAGTAAATTGCAAATTAATGAATACTTTTCGGGTCTAATTTTCACACAGCTTTCATTAAAGTATTCTTTTTTTACTTGAAAATTTAGTTGAAATTATAACGAGTTGTTTTTATTTATTCATTGATTAATGCAGTGACTGTAATATCATTAATATGTATCTACATCAAATAGAAACAACGCAAATTTATTAACACATTTATTATACAAATTGTTAATAAAAAAAAAAACAATTGTAATTACAGATTTTACAGAAGAATCTTTACCGTTTTAAAATTTAAAAACGGTAGTTTCCGATAAAAAAAATACTTTAGATTATATAAAGTACAACGCGTATTAGTTTTTATTAACGAATTTAAATTGAAATTGAAATAGATATTTTGCAACAATTGTCGTCATTTATTCAAAATTTAAATGATTTCGCAATGAAGAAAATTTGTAGATAGTAATATTTTACTTTTTCAGTCAATGAATATCTAAATAACGTTAATTGGAGGTATAAATAACATCCTGTATTATAGCTGAAATATTAATACATTTATAAACAGTTTCGAAGAAGAAGTAGTGCCGCAATATAAATATTTACATTATTAAATTAAATTGTTGCAAACACCAAGCCGCTTCTCATACTCGTTTTTCAATAATAACAAAAAATATTGTTCATTTTGTAGAACAATTGAAACGTTCAATAAGTTGAAATTAACGAGAGAAGATTTCCGCGGTTCTGTATTGAATTCGATGCGAGGCGGGGGTTAAACGGGACCTCATCGTTTCGATCTTCCACATTGCGCGGAAACATGGCGGGCGTTCTCGCTCAACAGTGAAATTCCTGTTTTTCCAACGGTAACCTGCCGCGGGGGTTTCCGCGTTTAAATATTCCCGAAGTATGCAAATGCTGTAAATTCGCTGGAAAATATACCCGGAGAGCCCGAACATAGCCCGAGCCCGAGCTATCGAATCGTTATAGATATCGCGAAACGTTGCACGCGCGCACGCGAAAATGTATTAACCCTGTGGCCCGCCGATAATTTGCATAAACGGCCGACAGAATTTACGTGCGACCGCCATGTCGCGATCCTCCCGCGCGCGCCGACTTCAAAGCGGATTACAACTTTCTGACGATTTACGTGCTCATTATGCCTTTGTGAGCTCCCGGTGGTTAGTGCCGAAGCGCACTGCAAGAAGTTCCAGACACTTCTGGAATAAACTCCAGCGCGATATATCTTTGGCTTCGGCGGTTACACGAGGCACGTAATGTTGTTCAACCCTTAAGCGCGTAGCTTAGCATATATACAATCTTTCGGGCACGTAAACATAATTACGTTTCTGCAGATGCAATTACCTTCTCCAAGACATTCCAAGATAATTTCCCCGGTCTGTCGCGATCTGTCGCGATAATAATAAAAGTGATTTACCTACCATTTTTCAAGGAGAATATTCATCCGAATTTCTTCGCACGCTTGCACTTTTGTTTTGAAATTTTGCTCGAAACTCATAAAAATAGAAGCTGCGGGTAGAAAAATTTGCGGCTCTATAAGCAAGGCGATATTGTTCTCGAATCGAATATGTCTTCGAACGAGACACGCGTCCAATCTCATATTCGCATATTTCCTTCGAAAATACGCCTCTTGTATTTGTAGCGTATTGGAAAAATAATCCCATCGCCACTCCACTACGCCGCTACGCCGTCGACCTGCTACGGCGATTGGTGCGAGGAGCCCGGAATGCAAATGTGTTCTATCGATAAATGCAGGACGGCTAACAAACACACGCTTACGCACACTCGCGCGATTCCGATTGAATGAAATTTGTTCTGCTTACGTACATAAGACGCCTGATTTATCTTACCCGACGCAACGGCGAAACGTGGATTACGTGCCTCGCATGTGTACACCCGGTGTTCCCTTCTCGAGAAATATGCGGCGAGATTCGACGGACGGAGTAACGCGCAATCGCTCCTGCTATCATCGCGCGAAATCGTTTATCAACGTCTTAATATTCATGACAAAATAAACGGGAAACTTGGCGCGAGATACGGGACTATTAATAAAAGTAAAAACTTTACGATGTGCGGCTTTAGTGTTAACGGTGTATAAATACGTGCTGGGCATACTCATCACGATGATATGCAATATGCAATAGTCATTTGGTCGAAATATACAAGTCTAACTCTGCCTCTCTCATCCATGCAAATTTATAAGTATTGCACGTACTTGTAGAATTTTACATTCCAACCTCTTTCACTTCCTTACATACAGATTAACTATCGCATCACTAAAACTAAAGGAAAATTCCTCGACTTTCTCCGCACGTAGCCGGCTCGCAAGATTACTCCAAGCAGTTGGGAACTTATTTCATGCTGTAAATGGTCTCGCTCATGCACACGGAGTATGTCCATATAATAAGTCTTCGGCTATGCGATATCCGAGATTGAGAGGCTGATTCCCCTCCCCGCCCCGCCCCGCCGCGCCGCACCGCGCTAGTGAATAGGACGTTCGCTCGAGACGAAAGCCGCAAGTTTTGATGAAATGCATTCTGTGCTGCGCTGCAGTGACTATGTATAAGGCTTTCGGTAGGCGTGCGTAGCTAACGCGTTCTCTGGTTAGGCGTGCGCATATACGAGACACGAAATGAGAGATCGAGGCAGCGCGAACAGGAGAATTCATCCCTTCGTCGAGCTCCTCTTCTTGGCTCCTCTACTTCGACTTCATCTCGAGTTGTCCCCGTTTCGCGCCATAATCAGAGTTCAGCCAACTTTGCTCTTTCTTCGCTTCTACCGCAGTCCCCTTCAACTCTAGACGTATTACTCTTTCTCTCCTTCTTTTCCTCAACTTTCTTTCCACCGTGAATAGAATGTGCTGCCGGTTCAAAAATCAAAGATCCAACGTCCTAAAATTGAAATATGAGGGTTTTGTAGAAAACCTAACGATCCAAGAATTTAAAACTGCATAAGATTACAATGATTTGTGATAAAGTACTCGAGTAACCGTAGTCTAGATTTTTTCAGATGAAAAGGATGTTGAAATATAAATTCATATAACAGAGAGAAAGGTGCTATTATGGCCGTTGTACGTACAATGGCCATTCATAATATCTCCGTTATTAACTGAATTCCAGTGATTACTTGTGGAATCATTTATGTAGTAGTCCGTCGTTATGCAGTGACGTTGATGTATCAATACACAATAGCCGACATTTGTTAGAAGACATTTTTTCATGTTTAAATATACATATTTTTAATTTTTTTTTTAAACTTGAGTATATTATTACACGAATATATGTACACTTAAATGTTGTTTTTTTTTTTTGTTATTTAAGTGTGCTAACTGACAGGTCTAATATGGTTTTTTTTCTTTTTTTTTTGAAGTTTTTATATTGAAACAATTGTTTGATAAGTTGATTACAGTTTCACTGTTAAGCTGTAGCTTACATCACGCGTATTCTAGGTTTTCAATACTGTAGTCTATATATGAAAGATATTATTTGTACCAGGGTTGGAAAGTAACTCGTTACTTGTAACGAAGTTACAGTTAGAGATATTTTTTTTCAACTAATTGTAACCTAACATCATTACTTTCTTTCTATCCGTAACTGTAACGTAGTTATACATTTTTGTGGTAACTAATTTAGTAGTAACTTTTATAATTATTTTACATACACACACACACACACATAAAACTTAAACGTAGGGCTTGCGTTCAGCAGAATAAAATGACAAGAGAATAGCTATCATATAAACATTAAAGTTGGGACTTTACTGTTTAAAACAAGCTTCGGGCCATTGGTTAACGATTATTTTATTATGAAGTTTCAATTTGACGAACTTTTTAGCAGAATAAATATTTACATTAATTTTGATCTGTTTCATGTACAAATATTAATTTATTATAAATTATTAATTCAGTTAATTTATTAAACATATTCTGGTTCTATGTTTTTAATGTAACTGTGATTCATTATATATAAAAGCACAGCCTTAAACTGTAATTGAATATTTAGCATAAATAAAATAATTTAATAATGTTAAAAATGAGTAAAATTCTTGTGTTTAAAATAGCAAAAATTTTAAAAACTTAACAGAAAAGTAAACATGGCTATTTTATGAATATGATTGATATTTTAGATTTTTATTCTCTATTTCTATAATTATATTTGAATATTAAGTCTAAAATATTTCTTGAAAAATTCAACTTTTTTAACACATTTAAAATCCTTCAGATTCGACAATTTTAGAAGAGGCTCTTTAAATCTTAAATTTTTTGAAAACTGTCTTAAATACATAGAACCTTTTACATCTTGGGCTTTCTAAATCCTAAGTTATAAAGATTAAGACTATCTCTTGACTTTAACAAGTTTCAGAATTAAAAAAATTTTCTTATTAAATCTTTGTTTTAAGACTCTTATATCCTAATAGTTTGCGTTCTTGATATTCGTGATGTTTTAATCGTTAGATTACAAGATTATAAATTTTCTACTATTTTGCAACACTTAAAAATCTTTTCCGATTATATACTTAGTTTTCTTTTATTATCTTATCTCCTTAATCTTTTATTGTTTTATCTTCTTACGCTTTATTCTTTAATTTTTATCTGGCTTTTTTTTATATAAGCTTAAGATTTAATTATTTTAATCGGGAAATTTTTTTTCTTGTCACTCTCTCAGGGATTATTTTGCGAGTTTGAGTGATTGTGTAAAATCCTAAATAATGAGAAGTTATAAATATAACAAATAATTTTCACGTATTGATCGAATAACTATACATTGCTTTTCAGTAACGAGAAAAACGTTTATTAACCCAGCTACTAGTCACGACATTAATTGGATGACAAAAGTTTATTAGTGTCTGTGTACTCGTAACGCAATCGCGCATCGTGCGCCATGTTGGCGCGTTATATTCCGTCGAAAATTGCGAGCGGAGAATCCTGCGGACGCGTGGAACTCGGCCAAATACGAGGTGCACACTGTGACGCGCTCTATCTCGCGCGCGGGCACAAGTGAAAAATGTCTCACTTTACACCGTAGTTTCAGTATCACCATTTAAGTAACATATCGCGGTAACTTCGCCTACCGTCAAGCGAAGCGAATTTTGGCGCGACGGGTCGATAATCCGTCGTAGCGTATTTGATTACGATACCAACCGACACATTTCAGAAATTATTCAAAGCTGACCTCGAATCTCTCATTTTCCAGACTTGCTCCGGTATCTTTACGATACTTATCAATTTTGTTCTTTTATTATTTTTTGGATATTGAAATTTTTTAACTGTGAAAGTATCAGTTATCTTTGTAATACTGTGACAATTATAGATTTTTATGATTATTATATCGAGTCTTGTCACATCAATGTCTAACTCAGTCGCGAATTAGTTTGGAATGGGCGCGATGAAAATTAGAAAGAGGAACAAAGCTCTCTTTTTATGTGCATAAAATATGTATGTAGATTAAAAACAGATCGTAGATATAAAATATAGAAAAAAAGTCATTTTTCTTACTTTGTTCTCCAACTTTGGCTGAAGATCCAAGAGTCATAGCGCTAGAATCTCTTATTCTTCAAAAAGTACACTATTGTCTCTTCTCTTCTGCGATTGAACGGCAGGAACGATCATTGTCCATCCGATGTAATTTGATTCCTGCCGCGTTCAGAGAGACAGTTCGATCTTGGTTTACGTGAGTGCCTTAATGCCACAGGATGTTAGGATCTTAGAGCAGAACGGTAATCGCCCTGTAGCGCGTCAGGAATGCCATTGAAAACAGTTAATTCGATTACGTCTCTTATCTTTGAGAAGGAAGCAGACATTTTATAAGTATCCATTGGATAAATTTAAAAGATGATGTTTTCAGTCGATTCAGTTATTTGTCTCGCGACAGGAATCCAAGCTGCTCCAAAAGTAAACGCTTCGCGGCTCTTCGATTGAGTGACTCTCTTCACTTCTTGGGGGGAGGGGGAGGGGGGTGGGCTTTCTGGAAAGAGACGACGTTGATTTATAGAAAAAGTTTGTGCCGCGTGCTCGCGCGCGCGTCCGCGCGAGCATAGAATCTTGTTTCGGTAGCGTTACGTCGTTGTAAGTTCTTCTCGGAAATCGTAAGAGTTTGGGGTGCTCGATCTTGCGATGATCTGCTTGGAAAAGTTTGCCGGTGAATCAAGATTCGCTAAGTTTTTATTTACCAGTGAGTCTTATTTACCAGCGTAAACGTGCCCATAATTTTGCCATTCTTCGCGTCCATATTGCACTTTGCAAAAGTGCAATAAGTTGGAATATTGTCATGGAACTAGATATTGCATTAGAATATGTATTACTTTACACATCTTTGCACCGTCGAGCGATTACTTACCATCGAGGAACTTAAAATATAACTTAACAATCAACCTCAAGTACCGAGTATACATATACGAATGAAAATTGTGGATGTACAATAAAGTCTAAGAAGAAATATGAGCTGTACTACTCGATAAAAATTCTCATCTATCTCTCCATTTTCTGAAATGTCGTGAAACCTATATGTGGATCTATAGCGTATATTAGAAAAAGACAATTAAGTGCTTGCCCTTTTCCTTCGTCCTATTCTTTTTCTTTTTCCGAGGTCACCTTGACAACCGCAGTATCTGTACATAGATATAGAGTGCACGTACGTGGTAACAGGGACCACTAATGCCTTCATGAAGATTTATCGTCTCATGCCAGACCAGGGCTGTTACGTAAGGTTAAGCTTCAGGGTCGGGGCGTCAGAATCGAGCCCGACCACCTCGATCCCGACAGTCCTCGTGCTCTCGCAGTCGTGTAAATCCCAATGAAGCGGAAGCCACTCGCGATCTCGCGAGGGATTCCCAAGATCCGCTGCATATGCGGAACTGTATGCGCTACCTTTTAAATCCGCCACTGGTTTATGACTTCGTCATCGCACGTCCCGTTTACGACTGTAAATCCAAACTTTATCCACGTCGGACTCGTATCGCGTTCAAATCGCGGTTAATGCTCGCACCACCGATTTGTGATTTACGAGACCGAAGCAAGAGCATGCGATACCGTTTTTAATGAATAGCCACGGAATTACGATCGAATCAATTTCTATGGAGCGCATTTGTTACAATCGTAATATTGAGCGAATTTTTATTTTTCAGTTGTACTTCAATTTTCCCTCAGAGACCATGCGATGCGAACTTTGACACTTCCGTATCCAGATTTTCCGAATTATTCAGAAGAATTAAAAAAAAAGTGAATGATACATTGGCACAAATTCCATTTTACAAGATTTATAAATTTTATTATTATCTTATAATAAATAAAATAAAGTCTATGATAATTTACAATAATCAAATAGTTAAAATCAAGAATGTTAAAGTTCTTTAAAGTACTTAACACACAATAAATTCATATTAAAAAATTTAATATGTATGAGAATAATGGAAAATTTTAGATATATTTAAAAACGTTTTATATTTATTATAAAAATTAAAAGCAGTTACAGTAAAAACAGTGAAAATAGCAAGTAGAAGTGAAATATACATATAGTAGCAACTAACAAATTTGAAAGTTCTAACAAGTTGTGCTTGACGGCTACAATATGCAAATATTCAAATTTGACTCGAAAGTTATGCAATGACGCGAGACAGTTGAGAATAGTCCGCAATATCTAACGTTGAATTTTATGGAACTGACTCGTGGTTCATTCGCCCCTAATTCCGCGCTTTCAGTTTCAAGAGCGATCCATCGTAGTCCATATCTATGGTCGATTTCATATCTGGGAATCCCATACAGAGCGGTAGACCCTGCCGGCGGCCTTCTCGCGAGTCGCGAAAGATAGATAGGGGGAGACAGAGAGAGATGGGATGGATAGAAAGAGGTCGGGAAAGGGCTCCGAGCGGCAAAGCGAGAAAATCGAGTGGATACATACGTTAAGCTAGATTACGTGTCCAGCGGCTAGATTGCGGCGGCTTGTATCTGCTGGATTTATTAAGCAGCGCCATATGTATCCAGTATCGTGACACCGCGCCACCGGCCGCCTCAAGGCCGAAGAATTACAATTTCCAATGGCAGATCATTGGCACGAATCAAGCCCTTCGTCCCGTACGCAAACGTAACACTCGTTTCAACGTCACGAGATGTTTACGTGCGATTTAATATGCTGGTTTGTATACGCGAAACGCGTACTTTTTGCCCGAGTACAATTCAAACAAGGTTGATTGCAAATGCAAATATTTTACGAGTTTTCGAAAACAGACGCTGCTTTAATTACGGATTTGAATTTCTAGCTGCCAGCAAAATTTCATTTAATATTCTTGGCTGAATGTATTTAGAACGGCATATACTACTAAATTTCTCAACTCTCTCCAACTACTTTATTAAGCGCTGATGTATTCTATTTCATTATTTTATTTTCTAAATAATTTACATTGAATCTTCAGCCGTACATATTTAATTTAAAATGGATAAAACTGCAGCACAGACGAGAACGTCGAATTGAAAATTTACTGATGAAGTGCGCAAATTCCTTAACGAATAGAATAGAATAGAAAGCAAGTACAGTACGGGATTTTGAACAGCATGTACCACGGAATAAACGATTCATGCAAATCTAAGTTGTACATGGTGGCGAGTGCGCGAGTTTCCGTGCTAATTGGAAAGTATTTAAAACACGGCAAGCCGCAAAGAGCGGAGCTAGCCGTATCGTTGCAGGTTTGGTTGAACGGGAAGAATTCCCACCGTGTAAATTTCCAAACTATTTGCGCAATTCACTCTTATTAAAGCACTTTGTGAACGGTCCACGAGTGGTTCACATGTTGATCGTTGTACGGAATTTTTCCCGATAATATTATAATGTCGGAAAATCCATTTTTAAGATAAAATTCAAACGAAATTCTTATTAATCTCTCTTTATTCCGAATATTGTACAAAATTAGTTAATTTACAGATAAATTTAGAAGAGAAGAATATGCTTTCTTATTTTTTGTCTTAATCTCCCCTCAGTTTATCATAAATAATTGAAGAGAACTTTATTCTCTTATAGGATTATATGCTCTTGATTTAAATTTTCAAATACAATATCATAGGATACTGCGAGCGTAATTTTTGTTACCTCTACTTTAATTTGTCGATCTTAAGATTTCTTTCACAATTCATTTAAAATTCTTTTTTCTCTGAACATGCGCTCTGCGGTTTGTGCTATTAGCGATTCTTCTTTTTTATCTTTTCACTCTTCGTATTCCGAAGTCTCGCTGCCGATACGTTCCGATTTTTCGCCATCGGTGACAGCTGCCAGGACGTTATCGAACCCTCCAAACACAGCCGGAGTCGATAATGCACGAGTTGGTTGCAATGAAAACCGCAATAGCCAAGAGCGGGCGCGAACCTGTTTCACATTTTATCGCCCACCGAAACTGATGTCGAGTTGTGCAAGCTGATAAATGCTTTGACCACAGACCTGGAAGCTATCGCAAAATTGTTGGATTCTCCCTAAGGTTCGTACTACTTTAAAAACCGTTCTAAAATTCGATTCGATTCATATTTAAACCCATTTACGGATATAATATGCAGAAGAGACAAATGTACGCGCTGATAAGCGTATGGCACGCGAAGGAGACATTTAAACGAGCCATTTTTTTGAGGAAGCAAATAAGTGAATTTTCCGTTGACTAGCTTGGTTGATGAAATCCTGATTGAGAAGCAGGTGGAATGCCATTGAAACCTTTCACTCGTACGATCCTTCTTCGTTCTATGCGTGCCTTGTACGTACACTTGTTCGTTAATTGGCCACTGGCATTGTTCAGATTTCAATTCGATGCGCATGAAATCGCCGGTTCTGTATCTCCATCGACGCGTCTTATTGAGAGAGAGAGAGAGAGAGAGAGAGAGAGAGAGAGAGAGAGAGAGAGAGAGCACAAAGCTAACTGTATAGGATACGTGAATTTCGCACGGCTATGTTCTATTAGCCGCCACGTTATTCGCGGCAATCGCTCGAAACGGTACAATTTAACATCACGTTACACACCATGGGTAACCCACCGTCGGGCTTTACATAGGGGTTTTGTGTTAGAATTATCTGCCCGGAAGCACGTAGCGCGCAACCAGCGGTTAGTCGGTACCTGCCGCTTCTTGCATCTCCGTATCTAAAGCATGTTCGATGCGGATAAACGCATTCACTAAATTCTTTCCTAATTATTCCTCTCTAAAATCTCCCGATTACCTCGTCTTTCTTTACTTTGTGGAAGGATACCAGACTCTGGAATATTTGAGTTGCCGGAAGATTCTAAACGAATAATTAACGGACTTTGATATTCTGCCATTTTGGCTCTTTAGTTTTCATACTTTCTTAAAAGCCGAATTCCGTATCTTGGAAAATTTAACACGTGGTAATTTGGGAACTTTGAAACTGCACGCAAGTATACTTTCGAGTTTCGTAATTTTAAAATTTTGCAACTATTTTCAAACTCCCTTATAAATTCGTATTAAAGTTTGAAATTTCTTTCAATATTGAGTCCAATCAGTTTTGACGAGCAAATTCTTGATTATTTGGATTCCTGGCAGTCCCGATTTTACGAAACGATCGTAACGAAATGAACTACGACGATGATGACTTTTGCGTTCTTTCGCATCGACTTATCCTCGTCGTACATGACTGTTTCTCTTAACGCACAGATCACGAAATGTCTGTCACATATATGCACGGTAATGCCCAAGAGATATCCAACGTACCAACGTCGTGACGTACCGAGGACGCAGATGTCCTATCAGAACATTAGCATCGGCCTGAGGATGCCTGATGATTTTCAACATCACGGAAACATTCGCTCACGGTATCTTCTGATGCTACAGGACCTTAACACGCGATAAAAGTCAAGAAAATTTGAAGAGACCACAATGTGATATCGTTGAAAATTTTGTAGACTCAAATTGCTTTCACTTTACCTAAGAAACACAATGAACTATTGCAGAAAGCGATTTGAAATAAAATCATAAGAAATAAAAAAAAAAAAAAAAGAAATGCCATATTTTTATGTAAATTTTATATATATTATATACACCGACTCATTATTCACAAATCTATGTCAGTATTTACAAGTTTTAATCCGTACATTGTATATCTGCATGTCTTTCTTGAATTATTATTAATTAATCCTTGCCTGCTACTGTGGATAAATTTTTATCCGGGGGCTAATTCAAGCATTTGCTATTAAATAACAGAGCTAGCCAGGAGCTTGTAATTCCACCTATTCTCTTCTTTAACGTGTAATTATGAACATTGTTAGATCTGCACTACGTTCTTTATGTAATTTCAAGCTTGTCTGATATTTGTCCAGAAAAGAGTGTTAATATAACTTTTTTCATCATACATACATTACTTATACTTTCTTTGCGAGTACATTTGTTTTTACAAATAGATAAATTAATTTAATATAAATAGAGAAATACTTATAAAAAAGCTATTTCAACAAGTTTAAATTTTGCGATATTTTTTTTTACTGTGAAAATAAGGATCTGTCAAATTATAATTTTAAGTAGAATGAATCAATGTATAAGTATACATCATCTAAATAATAATTATATCAAATTCTCTATTCAGAAAAAGTATAAATCATTTATTAGTCGAATACTTGTTAGTGAAAAAAGATAGAGATCATTTATTTTTTTTACCTCAATTTTCAATCTTGTTATTTTCTTAATTTTTTATCTCATTGCTGGGACTAGATTTTTTTTGGAAAAAGCGACTCTTATTACTCCTAGATAATAATTGCAGTCTAATAATTTTAATTAAGATTACAAAAATTTAAAACAGAAAATAAGGTTGTTAAACATAAATAAACATAAAAAAGCGTAAAAAGTTAAAAAGATGTTTGATTATATGAATGAATTTTTATCCAGAGTAGCAAGAAAAATATAAATAGCATACTAAAATTAATAACTGTTTTAATAATTATTTATTATTTTACTTGTCGCTTTTCTGAATAATTCATGCTTTTATGAACAATTGAAATAATCTTTCGCTCATTTGACATCAGTTTTAGACGCAACATTATTTGTAACGCTGGTCCGCCAAATTTTTAACAGGATATATAGTTATGTGCCTGTAGTCTCGCGATTATTTTGCATGCATGCTGTAGAGTAAATTTCACGAAAGGGTTCCAAGGAAGTAGGTTGGGATTTGAATTTAAACGAGGACCCTATCCACTCGGTGTCGGTGTCGGTGTCGGTGTCGAGCATTTCGGTCTTTGCATGCGCGAGCGACAAGTACCGTCGAAAATTATTTTTGGACACGTTGGAGAAAGCAGCTTCCGTTGTGTCTCGTGTAAAACAGCGTAGATATGTGTGCGCGGAACATAGAATACATTGTAAAATTTAAAAATCGACAAGAACAAGCGTTACATTCTTCGAGTTCAAATAGCTTCTTTCACGATGAAAATTTAATTTGCAATTACATTTCAAGTTGAATTCGACCCAAAGAGTTATTATCGCTTGGCGATGAAATCAACTTAATTTGCAAGCTCAATTAACTAAAAGTACGATCTTGTTATTCGTTTATAGTCCTATAGGTTAATCTGAAAACTCCTTACTTTGCAGTGTTAACTCCGTAACAAGGTCTCCACTTAAATTTTCGTTAAGGAAAAGTTACCTTTAATTTTATTCAACGAAGCATCTTTACTGAAAATGTTCACAACTCGTGAGAAATCTAGTGTTAGTGGGTCCTTCGCTTCCTGTTTCTCTGTAGTTCTCAAGTTGCACGGTGTTGTTTTAGAGGTTCTAGATTTTAGTTTAGTCGAGTTTCAGGATGTTGCTCTAAAGTTTACGGATTCTTGACGTATCCTTTTACGGATCTCTTTTCCGTGAAAGTTTTATTGTAGCGAGGACAACGTACGTACGCGATTCACGCTGGTCAACACTGTTCGGTTAAAATCCAGTTTCTTCTACATCGTTTTCACAATTCCCTTGGCAATGTCGACGGATATTGTTATAGCGCAATAAATTTTCATAAGAAAGATATTAGGATCACGGTAAAAACGTGAAATTAGTCGAGTGCATGTCGCGCTGGCTGGCTTTTCATCCTTGACCTCCTGCTCGCCAACTATTTACTCTCTTCCATTACTTTTTCTTTCTTCTCGACTAGCGCATTTAGTCACGAGATGAAGCGAAAATTCATGGGCTCATTAGAAACATGGCGAGAAAATTTCGCGGGGGTGACGATGCTTCCTCTATTACCGCGTTTCCTTCTCCGCGACCTTCTGTCAAGCAGGAAATATTCATCGACGATAAGTTGAAATTAATGTCTATCGTTTGTCTTGCTCCGAAGCTGAGCGCTGCTCGATTTAATTCAATAGAAATATCGTCGCGTGTGTGCGCGCATGTCTATGCGTTTTTTATTATATTTTAACGGAATTGATTTAAATTTATCCGTACGCGCTGAGATGACGAACGAATATTGAATTCAGCTTTATACTCTATTTGCTACACACAAAACTTATGAATAAAATTTCCAAGTTTCTCGATGTAAGATGTATAAAACGCAAACAAGTACAAATGAAACGAATAAATAAAAAAACAAGTATATAAAATAAAAAAATAAATGTATGAAAGCCGCGTGGAAAAATAAATATATAAAATCAGCTATGTACGCGTCAATCCGCAGAATCACAGTTCGACGATATTAAAGTTTAATGAAAGCGCATATTTCTCTCTACTTTCATGGTAACGAGAAAACATATGTACACTTGTATATGTTATAATATGGTTTCGTGAAATAAAATATCTGTAAATTTAAATATTTATGCTCTCTAAGGATCTATTTAATTGTTATTGCTGCTATTAAAAGAAATTATTCCGAGAGTATTACCAATTGAAATTACATATTAAATTTGTATAAAAAGTCCAAGTTATTTACAATATTAGAAAGTTTTATATTAGATAAAATATGTTTTCCGATCTGGAAATTATAACGTAGGGAATACAGAAAAAATGTAGAAATTTAATAGAAATAGATTTGCATTGCAGTGCCATGGTTGTACGTGGTATATCAAAAATATATTGAAGATGTTATCAGAGATTTATCTCGCCAAGAATTTATGGTGTGAAATATTTCCATAAATGTCGCGAAGAATGGTGTGATAGCGCGTTCAAGAGAAGCAGTCGATAATGCATTACGAGACAACAATTGAACATTGAATTTGACGCGACGCCGTGCTTAAATCGCTTTTCAACGGGGATTTCTGGTTACATCTCAGTTCGGAAGCACGAAACACGTATTCGGGTAATTGACAAGCATGCGGAGAGCTTCTCGATAATTCGACGGGCTGCAAATTCGCACATGCACGTGCCGAGTAAAGGTAAACGATGTACATGGTGTCCCTCCCCGATCTGCATTCAATTACCGTTAATCTCATTGCTGAATAAATGATGAAATGTCAGCATTCAGAGATTGCTGAAACAGTTTATTTCATATATTCGGCAAAATCTACACAACGATGACAGAACCGTAACAGTACAGTTTTCGCAGTTTTGATAGTTTAGTTAGCCTCCCCCCTCCCCCCCAACCCCCTCCCTCCAGTAATGTGGCGATAAATCAATACTAATACTCTTTATCCGTGTCCTGGCGATTCTATACTCTTGCGAATTTTGACAATGATTTGCATCTGCAAAAGGAGAAGCAACGACTTACTCCCGGGGGAACATAATTCGTCTGCCTCGGCGGCGAAATTTGTTCGTAGGGACGTTACTATCCCGAACTTTAGAGCAAGTTTCACAAAAGACTCATGGTAGTACAAGAGAGGTCTTAAGGGGGAGCGAGGTTACCTCCCGGCCTCTGTAGGTGGAGAGGATGGACGCATTGTCCTAAAATGCATCCTTTCCGAAGTATGTTCAAAGAGCTATATGTACGCGCATGTAGATAATGCACCTACGTTTTTTTCTACGGCGCACACTGAAAAAAGGCAAGTATATTAGCAACAAGTTTATTCCTCAAGGAATCTGGAATTTTTTTCATAGGAAAAGTTTAATAGAGTTCACTTATCGCGAATAGTCATCTCAAACTTCCCTGTAAAAGAATAACTACGAATTAAAAAAATAGGGAGTATTACAAACAACGTTTGTTATATTTACCAAGTGCTGTTTTCCTGAAAATTTTCGAATTAAAACAAATTAATGCCAATCTGTGAATATTAGTTATGTAGAAGAATGTTGAATAACTGATATGATTGAGTTTTATAAAATTCGTCTTCTGTTTGTGCGTAAAAATAATTAAATAACGTTTAATCTGCGCATCCATTCCTCTCTCGACACATAAATTTCAAGTGGATGCAATGATTTCCATTGATTTTCCTCGGAAATATCATTACCACTGGTGTAAAGAGAAGGGCGTCCGTGCGCATCGGGGACGACATTGCTCCAGTTGCAAGTGGGAGACGGGGGGAGAGGATGTCGCGGTGGAGGCACTCTACTGACGGATCCACCAAGAGTACGAGTTCAATTTTCCAATTTCCCGAACTGTCACTCTCCCCCTCGCGGCTGTTCGCCTGGAATATTTCCCAGATTTGCCGGCACCACGGCACCGGTCGCAGCAGCACCGCCATGATTCCTCTCCTTCCTCTCTAGCACTTTGCCCGGTTATTTAAGATTCCCGCGGGCGCTCCGTCTTCTGTTTTAAAAATCACTCCCGTCCGCTTAGTATGCCGGGACGGCTCATGCTAGTCGACTGTGATATTGCCTTAGCGCCCCATCCCCCTCGCTTTCTGTCCCTTTCGCGCCCTCCACGAATGTCGCCGCGCCGCGCCGCGCCGCGCCACGCCGCGCCGTCCCCATCTTTCATCCAACCCCCATCGGCCCTGTCTCTTTTCGTTTCTTCGTCTCGGCTTTTACTCATTCGATCCCGCATACCAGGATCCAAGAAGCTCCTCTGGGCGTCTAGATACCCAATATCACTATATATCCTTGGTCTCCTGCAGCTTTTAAACCCTCTCCAATTCCGAGATTTAAGGATTTGCGAGATACTTAATTCTTGGACACTGAAATTCCTACGAGTCTACGAAGATATATCGCGCAAATTATATATTGAGATATAACGTTACAATGAAATATCTTGCGAGATATTTGCGAGACGTGAAATTTCTCTATGTCGCCAACTATTTGAAACACTCGGGAGCATTGTTAAGTCAGCAGTAAAAAATTCTTGATACTCGGCAAAGTATCTCGCAAGTATCTATAAGTTTAAAAGAGAACGTTAGACGAGAATATTTCTTGAGATCGACCCCGAGAGAAAGTATCAGATAGCTTTAATTATGTCACTTATCCGCAGTTACGACATTTTCCGATAATTACCGGAGAATCCATAGAGCGTGTCTTACAAAATAAAAGAGCTGGAGTATCGATGAAACAAGCTAGACAAACTTTCCCAGGGGGATATTCAGGTTAAAACTCGATGATTCGGTAACGATTTGATTGAAACTGCCAAGACTTTTACTTTTTAATGCATAGAATTTAATGAAAGCTTGTTGATTTTTTCCTACCTGGAAATAATCTTTAATTGTGTCACCGCGATACGAACGTTTCAAGTTGTTGTCTCTTCGTTCGCGTAAGAAGCTATTGATATTTGAAATTCAAAGAAACAGCATGAGAGATGACACTTGTGAATATTTTACGGTAGTGAATAAAAATATTCCCCTTCTTTCTTATTTTTATGCCACTGGCATCGTCGCACGTTTATGAAGGGGCTACCGGGGCTCAGAAACTAACAATTCAAGATTATAGAATTGGAAATTCTTGGAATCTTTTAAATTCAACGATGTAAAAAATGCAATATGAACATGGATATAATCCAAATAGATATTAAATAATATAAAAATTAATGGAACTGAAAATGTGCATTTCCAGATAGTTAGATCAAGAGCTTGAGAATTTAAGATGGTATGTCTTTCGAAAAATTAATTCAATTGAGAATTCTAAAATTTAAGAATGTAAAAATTGAAGACATTAAAACATGCAAATTACGGGCATTCTAAAAAGGATAGGTAGATGTTTAAGATTAAAAAAATAATATTTGTGAAGAATACGAGTATAATTTAAAAGATTGGAAACTTGGAAAACCAATTCTATAATTCCAGGAATACGAATTAGCCAATAGCCAGAAATTTCAAGGTTTTAAGCTTTAAAAGTGGAAGAGTGTTTAATTCATTAAGATGCAAATTCAAAATTTAGTTAGTAATTTCTTATATTTCCACATCCATATTAAAGCCGGTGAATTGAACAGATTTGATCAAGGTTAATAACTCTTAAGTTAAATCTGGAGAAATGGCATCGACTATCCTTGTCGCGGGTAATTCCCGTGATGAGAGCTGTACGGTAACGGAAAGTTACTTTCATTTAATTGGGTACAGGGCCATCGAGAAGTTCTCATCGAGATGCCGATAGATTCTCCGCGATAGTGAGTTCCAGCCAGTATCTCTGCAACTCCTAGCTGACAGGAGTCTGACGAAACGTGACGGGCTAAAATCCAATTAGCGATAATTAAGGTTTCCACGCGACTTCGCCTTAAGATGCCGAATTTTCTCGCTCTTTCGGCTCGATTAACCCTGTAACAGACACCGAAGACGTAATTATGATGCATATACTCTTGAATCCTGATATACACTTTGTGTATTAATTTTGTCCTTTTCAAGCCCCATTGTGCAAACTTTTAATCTTTTTGCTTTCATTATTGATATTCGCTTTTAAATATCTTCATAATTATTTAAACTCGTACATCTTTTACTTTTAGAATTTTTATATCGCTAGATTTTATGATCCTAGTTTTATTGTGTATCCAATTCTTGCTTCGTGAGCTTTGTTTGCAATTTATCAAGTTTACTCTCGTAAATTGGACTATGGCAATGACAATTTCGCACTCTATCTCTTGAGCAAAGAGATTTTTATCATAGCGGGGAATGTCTTTTTATTGCTACGATAGGAAGGACTTTACGCGGTAATAATGAGTTTTATTAGCATCCCTATAAGCCCTTTGCTAAGATACATAAAGATACTTTATGGCTGTTCAATGAAGTCATTAATACGGTGGGAAAGCTGACCGACTTTTCCGGGTTTAAGAATGTTCACTCCTCTGTAAATTTATAAGAAATCTAAAACAATACAAGCTGTTTCAATGCACTTTGATAGAAGGCTTTCGGATACAATATCGAGGAATATTAAAACATTTTTAAAGACAGCTGACATATAAATTTATTATTTATTTGAAAGCTATTAATATTTCCGCTTTTCATTTCCTGCAACGAAAATTTCAATGCGCAATAATTTTTCGGTGATAAAAATACTGCGCGAGAGCTGCTATAAAATGATGGAATAGAAGTAAATTGTATGCGTGGTATCGCAGACGATGAATGATGCGAATTCGGAACACGAACCCACCGTGACTCCGGCAATTTGTTTGTTTTATGGCTAGCCGCGTGGCAGATTCGCGTTGCGTACCTATTATACAATGCGTTTGTCGCTGGAAATTCCACATGCCGTCGCAGCAAGACGAACGGAGGCGTCAGCCGTGGGACGCATTAATAACGACTCACGCTAGGTAAAAAAATGCACATTTTTTTCGATCACGTCGCAGCTTAATATCTTTTATTTCCATACGGCCACGCACGTACTGTGGTATCCGTAACATATAGAATGCATAAACATCCATCTAATAATCGTATTCAAAATACGTAATTGAATGAAAAAGTTACGATTAAAATTCATCGTCTAAGATAAAACAAAATGTTGACATTTATATACGTAGAGATTTTGAAGAGTTCTCCTGGATGAGTATGCTTCAATTGATAAATCTTTAGAGCATCGAAATTCTGACAGACATCTGCTTTAAGAATTCTACTATACATCGATGTGACGTGTAACATAAGTCTGAATACTGTTTTAATATTGAAAAGAGAGCAGCCGATATCTTCGCTTTATCGATGAACTTGGATGCAGGTACATTAAAGATGCTCGTGGGATATGGCAAAGTTTCGATACTCGTCCAAACGATCGTCCTCCTCAGCGTTTCTGGTAAGTGTCACGTCCCTGAAGCAATGCCAGAATTATTGATAAGCAATTCCTAGTCAGATCTAGTGTCCCGCGGGATCGGACGGGAGGAGTGGTAGCTTTTCAAATTGCGCTTTGAATCCTGGGATGTACTCGGAACCCATGGTAATTGGATTCCTGGGTCATCAGATCCCCGAGTTCTTGCACACTTGGGGATAGGTCTTCAGGCACTCAAGTACGCGGGGAGTCGTCAATTTTCCCTACATTCTTCAGTTTCCTCGGTTGAAAAGCACACCGGAACGTATACATTTTTCAATTTTCATTACGCGGCAATTTGTGCTTACTACTTTTTACGTAAATAAGAAAATAGAGGAGCGTATATATGGAATAATTACGTACAGTAACATGATACACAACTGGCACACTAAAATCATGTTGATCGGATTAGATGGACATTGCAGGAAAAATTGAGAGGATGCGGAATATCTCGTGAAAGTATCGCAAAAGAATCGATAGAAAAAACACGCGGCAGAACGCGAGTGAGAAGGAACTCGTTACGATAATTGGACTGGCGTTAATTTATTTTAGTGAATCTACGAAGCGGCACAGCCGGCAGTACACCAAATAAGTTTCAATTTGTATAACGAATTTCTGTCCCCTAGCAGCGTCAATGAGATACAAGAATATACTAGGACGGTCCGACAATACCAGCAATTACTAACTCGCCTGAAAGTTCAAGTCTCTGGCGTTAAATATATTCAGTTATAATTGGGGTGACAAAGATCTATTTGCTTTGCAATTTATTTATCGTCTAATTCAATTACTATCGGAAAAACTAAATCGCAGATTTTTCGTCAATTATGAAATATTATATTATATTAAAATATGGGACAAACGACGTCGGAAATACGGATTGTAGAAATTTAATTAAAATCGGAATACTTCAATGGATAAAATTGGTTAAAAAATTATTTGCATCTTGCGTAAAATGCACTTACAATAATTATATATGACAATTTATTTTCCGTTCTCGCGTTAAAAATACTAGGGATTTCTAAGATTTCAAATGTTTTTAGATTTTATCATCTTTAATTTCTTTAATGATCGAGTCTCACGACTTGTATAATGAAGAACAAGTTTTGGCTTGGTATCAACTAAAAGTTATCAAAATTTATAAACTAATGATTTTTTAGATTTATTCTTTTTTTTCCCCAATCAAAGATAAAAAACGTTGGTTGCGAATATTGAATTTTGGTTCTGAAATCAGCTGCAAAAAAGTAACGAAAAATTTGTCTCATAATTTGGCTTATGCAACAAACATGATCCTATTTTGCTCAGATTTTAGATAAATAACTTTTAAATGAGTTTGTGAGTCTAAATGAATTTTTGCACGAATATTAATTAGAGTTTTATTAGCATATGTAAAATATGATTCCATGCGCAATACTACTTCCCCATCAAATTGGCGAATAAATACTACAAAATGCGATTTTACATAAGAATTAAGAGTGAATGAAAAATTAAATAACTTTTAGAATTATGTTGAAATTTTACACAGGCACTCAAACATAATTATAAAACAATCTGTGAAAATTAAAAATTTTTGAAATGTGACGCACGCGTCTCCGAGTTCTTACATCTTATAAATCAGCAATAATTTTTGTATTCATTCAAGCAGAATTAATTATCACGCTGGATTACTGCATTTCATACTCCTTTTTTCTTTTCTTTTGTCCTTCGTTCAACTACACGCTTTAATTCTTGAATGGAGTATCATGAAGCCTCTCTCTCGCCTGACTGGCTCGCTCCTCTGAAAGAAGATTTTGCACAATACTCCTTATCAATTCCCTTAAGATCATTCGCTATTCCAACCGAAACAACAGCCCGCATTCGCGCGTGACACGAGCGACATAATCGTTTGGCGTCGCGTTAAAAATTTGAAAAAGCGGTCTCTAAGCGTGACGTCCCCTGCGAATTCACGTCGCGGAATGACAGTGATATCACCCATGGAGAAGCTAATCGTTGGAAAGCGGGATATCAGCCGGCGAGGTGCGGCGCAGCGCGTCAGACGTGCTAACGCGAGCGACATCGTCGTCGTCCCGGGATGAATTATGCGACTTGGCGGGTTCCTGACCGATCCTCCTTGCAGGTGCAACATGCGGAGCCATAAACCATTCATCGATCTCCGCGTGCTGGAACCGCAGATAATGCATCGGACGCATGTGAGCGGGCGAGCGAGCAAGCGAGCGAGCAAGCGATCTGCCGCCGCGCGCGCGGGAATCGGCGCGATTGAACGCGCCGTCGCGCTCGGTCGATCGATCAATCAACGTTAAATGACCATCAAATGGCCTCGCGACGCAACGAGGCTTGCACACGGCCGCGAATTTGTAAGCGTGGACAGCTGTGCGTTCCGATTCGTTCTACTTGCCCGTCCAATTTGCGGAAAATTTCATTTACGAATGATTTTTTAACGGATGCTATTAATCCAAGCTATTACTGCTCGGACGGCCAAGATTTAATTAACACAATCAAATTAAATTTGATGATATTACATTTGCATATTTAATTTAAATAAGTAATATCACCTTGTTCTTTAGTTTCTTCTCTACTTAATTTTAAACGGATTTAAGTTTGAATTGCCTCCGAAGAAAGTTGCGTTGCCTTGAATTTTGAATTTAATGTAAATTTTATCTTAAAATATTTGCTAAATTTAGTTAGCTTAAGAATTTAGTTTGAGCTTAAGAGTTAAATTAAATTTCGATTGTTTTAAATTTTAACTTTCTCGAGACTAAATATTAATAATAAATGTTAATATATGTTTGACTGCAAAGGTGTTTCAACTTGAAAGTTGTAAATCCGCGAAGAATTATGAATTGCAGTTAAATTTTCATTAGAAACGCATTTGCTCCAGACTAGTCTAAGGAAAGGAGAAAAGGAGAGCTTTGGGTTATCTAAATCCTTGAATCAAGAACGATCAGTTCTGACTTCTAAGGCGGTCTCGCGCGCTCGCGTTGAACGTTTAACAGCGTCGCCATCAGTTTTAAAAGCAAAAACTGGATAATAAGGTAGACGCTGCTTTGAGGATGCGGTTGACAGAGCCGGTCGCTGTCCGTCCTTGCAGTTTCCGTCGGTGCAGTAACGGCAGTTGCGAGATAGTAATCGAGGAGAAGTTTGCCCAGCCCGACCCGACCGGCTCGCTTTTGAGGGGTGCATGCACTCGGATCGATCTAAGAAGGAAGGGCGACAGTGGGAGCGCTGAGGTCGATGGTCCATTAAATGTGGATCGGACCACGAGCCAAATCGTACCACGAAGACGCCAACGCCAACGGAGTGAAGGCTGAAATTTTCCCCGCCTCGTTGTCGCTGACTTTATTAAATAAGTCTAGTAAACGCTAGATTTAACTGTTATTGCAACATTTGTTTCCAAATAACACCGCTGCACACACACACACACACATTGTTCCTACCGTGCATTAAATAGCAAACAATTTCTCAATAACAAAATACCATTTCCTTCATTATGCTGGCGATATACACGCAATGTTGCCTCGTAAGGTTTGTTAACTAATAGTTGTTTCCCGTATATGTTTTAACGCTAGGAAATGTGAATGGCGACCGAAACAACACTGTTACCACGCTCGGTCGACAGCAGCGTGTATTAATTGGCGAATCAACGCGTGTTACATGTATCATATATACACCCGCAGAATTTAATTACGGTTCACTAGGGCAACATCCTAGTGCTTTTTGAAGCTGTGCGCGGACGTAGCGGAGGCTCGAATTTGTACTGTCGCGCGGATCGTGTTGCAACGATGTTACGTCCGACAGGGAATTGTATTTTAGAGCACGGTTCCTGGCCGCGCCGCAATTTTTTTTAAACCATCTGGACACTCGACAACCCCGCGCCTGTGTGCGTGTAGCGTAGCACGCGTCCAGCAAATTTAAAAGTACGCGTACCGACAAAGTCAGATGTACGGACGTACGACTCGGCTCCGCCAAAATGGCCGTCGCGCGTCGTGTCCGGCGATAGTGATTTTTCGCCGGACACGGCGCAAATTTTATTTGCCAGAATCTAGCTGCAGCGTGTATTGGAAATATTTAAACAAGTCGAAAAGCCCCCGAAATCTTGATTTACGATGCTTTAAGAATTCAAGGTACCTACCTCATCACCGTCCAATTGTAGAATAAGAATAGAACGAGCTTTGAAGCATCCTGTATAAAGCGCGAATTATCCAAGAAATTAGTCGTGCGGAAAATGTGACCTGTATTCACTTGACTATTGCAGCCATCTTTAGATCGATGGCTCTCTTTAGAAACGCAGTTGCCCGTTAAACGATGCATACGTGCATTCATCAAGGTACCATAAATGTGCCGCTTTTAAAACCTTATTACACTCCGCAAATTACCGCATCCATCGTTTTAATTAATAAAAATTCCTTAGTGGCAAACGTTCCAGTTGAAAAAAAAAAAGACAATAATTTGATAGTCCATTGTCTAATGGAATACGCGCTGGAATATTTTCCTCGAATCGTGAATTGATTCTTGTTTGGTCGATTTTTAATCAGTGGAATGATATTCATATTTTAGAAGCTATTTTAGAATTTATTAACGTTTCGTATTCCGATAGTAACATGAAACTCCTTTAATTAATAATTCTTACTCTTGTGGTTTTAAATGTAAGCAAATATAAACTTTCTCTACGTTGCTCTCTTAGATTCTCGTAAACTGTCGAAACTACGGGGGAATAAACTTTAAGTAAATAGAACGTTGTCAAAGCGATACGAATGACAGGGAATCGGCAATGGCGGTCGTCGAAGATGCCGTTTATATTTGCACGGACCTCTCTTTTAAGACTGCACGTAGTCTAAAATGAAATCGCTCCCTCGATTCGCTGTCGATCGCCTACATTTGCGTGCACACGTATACTTTGCATTTCCGTATTCTCTATAATGGCCGGCGTATCGAGAGAGCTCGAACGTAGGCATACAAAAGAGAACGTAACACGCGACGTTTCGTGAATTTCATTACCGTCGCCTAGCAGCAAAACGTGTGTTTTCCATCCTCGATCTCTTGTCAATGCATTATTACCGCAGTCGCGCAGTCGTACGTATTGCCGCGAATCGATAATGCTCAGCTTTGAACACCACGACGTACGTTTTCGCGAAAACATCTCTTGCAAGAAAAACGCGTGTTATCGCGATAAATCGCGCGCCGTCAGCCATGTAACGTAAAAATAATTTTATTCTGTTTAGAGAGAGAGAGAGAGAGGACACGTATTTGGATTGTATCGCTCAATATTAATTTACATAAGAAAAATATACTTTTGCGAAAGAATCTTTCACTTCCGCATATTTATCTCATCGTATTTTCTAACTTCCTGGTCATGAATAAAAGTGTGTATAATTTATGTAGCTTGCATTAGCGGAATCGATATCTTCAGCATCGAATGCAAACGAATTTGTTTTATAGCGGGTTAGTCCTGAAGTTTGTTGGGATAGCGATCGTAAAAGTCGGAGGACCGCAATCATAAAAATATAAACTAACTCCGCTTTACGAGATGCTTACGAAAAAACATATAAAAAAACTTGGCCAATCCTATGGGTACGGATATCATCCCATCATCCAGAACTTCCGAGGTCGCTGCCTTCGGATCGACTTGCAAGCTCGGCTCGCAACGCGACATTACTTAAACGGACGTCTGCGATTAATGAACTCGGCACGATGTTACCTATGTATACGACCACACGAACGCGCGTGTACGTGTGCGCGTGTGTGTATGTGTATGTGTTTGTGTGTCGTGTTGCACTCGACAGGGTCGCCAGAGAGTACCAGCACGTTATCGATTAGATAGCCGATAAAACGAACGCGCGCTCCGACTCGCGCATATACGTGCAAGCGTGCATGTGTGGGATTGTGTTCATACAACGGCCTTCTTTAACACTTTGTACGCTGGAAGCTGCTCGCAGCTTGATCGAACGGCGATGCCCGTTGTCGCTGATGTACGTAACCTTGCCAGGAGATTGATTAAATTGCGAGCTCCGCGTTTTTTCAAGCCTCCCAGGCTGATTGCAAACTCTCTTTTTAGCTGCGACCAACTTCCAAGGATTTTAAATCACTACTGTTCAGCGAAGTTAGGGTGCCCTCTCTTTGATGATTAAACGTTCGCCTTAACGGTTCAAAAGAAGTCCGATCCAATTGTTAAAAACATTCGGAGTAATTAAAGTCTCTTTTTGTAAAGATCACAAATTAAGATCGAGCTGTTAGTATAATATTATAATTATTTAAATAGATGCAAAAGTTCTTTCCGAAGAAATATAACGTTTCCGGCGATTTGCAATATTTAAAGATATATTTATGTTGTATTATATAACATTGAAAAGATGAGAGATAAGATATTATTGCAAGGGTGGGTTCACTAGATTCAGTTATATTTTCATCGCGAGGAAAGGGGTGAAAATGAGCGAAAGCAAATATCCTCGGCACGCTTCATGCTTCGGATATCGGAGGTACTCAAACTCGTCGCGACTATTATTTTTGACAATTCTCGCTTCAGCTCGATTTCCTGCGACGTTACCTAGATTCAGTTTTCTTCTCGGACGATTTATTCTTAGGATAAATTCCTTGGACTATGATCTATACGTTATCTAGTTGCGTAAAGCGGTAAAGAAGGTTACTGAAGTAGGTAATCTCTATTCAGATCGCTACATTCCCTGGGTGCACATTCCATTTACACATCGTAAATTTTGGGAAGAGCTCTCGCGATATCCGCGAAGAACGTTACTTTCGGCTCGGTACCATCCGAAGTTTTCTCTCATCTCTGAGATGTTCGCAGATGTTGAAACACTCTTCAACAATGTTCCAATGCAGATGACTGATTATCCGACTCGATCTGTCGCTTTTACTTCAATTTTCTGCCATTGGCCACTGTGATACAAATTGGTTGATTCGCGCATCATTATTTACGTAACCGGCGAATTTTCATCAGCCTATAGCGCGTAACAATAATTTTGCGATTTATATTCAGGATTTAGAATGATCTTACCGAATGGCGCGTTATATGTGTCGGATTTTAAATCCTGAAAGAAAATGCCTTATCGCAGGCGCGCCGATAAAAACGTAGCTCGGTTCACCCAACCATGCCTGCGAGAACGAGTTTAAATTATACGTTTCTTGATACGATCTGTATATGCGAAAACGCGGTTAAAGGACGGGACACTTACTGCGCGAAAAGACATCTCTTTTTCAGGTGGATAAAACGCAAGTTAATTCAAACATTCGGATGGTAATAAAGCCGCGACTTTAACTACCGCGAGATTAAAGCTCGTATGTGCGTCGCGTCGTCTTCCGCGAAGGACGGAGATCTCGTTTACTTGCTCGCTTCCATCTAGCCGAGTTGCCCAACTCAGCCCGAAATCGCGGATTCTGAAATTAAAGTAACTACGAGCTTTTTCTGAGAGTTGACGTTTACGATGCATGGACAGGATGCGCGGCGACTGCTCGGATCGTAAAAAATGCAAAGCGATGACGCATTTTGAATGAAGCCAAATGCGCTTCCACGATCGCCGCTGTTGGACTGTAATATTCAATGATGAATACGACTGTGGAAATCTTGATCTTTTACTAGAAATTTTGATGCTCTGCCATGAATGCGAATACAATCGATAACTTCTAATAAATCTCTTTCACGAAAATTTACTTTAATTTCATTGCTTTGAAATAGGTTGAATTCCATTGATTTTTCTATTATAATAAAGAAAAAAAGGAATAAGGCGATTATAACGTGTGCCAATTTCTCTTGAATTCTCTGTGAGAGCGCAAAAATATTATTGTTTTAAATTTCCTAAAGCCTTGGTTACCTGTAAAAGTTAGAAACTGTTATGTAAATTAAAATTTGAATAAATTTAAATTTTTTAGGACATTAATTTTGCAATCTTGCTTCCATGTGTGGGTAAGATGACGAAAATTAAGTTGAAATATTTCTCTTTTTATGAAAGAAAATTTATTTTTATTGTATTGTAATAGCCACATAATTTTAGTAATATTTTAACGCGATAAAAGACAGATATAAATAAAAAGATATTATTTATATAATTGGAAAAGAATAGTAAATAAAATACCAAAACATATTAAACTAAAAATAATTACTTTTAGTACATAATTAAAAATTAATTAAAATTAAAGAGAGAACAAAAATAAGTAGTAATTATTTAAAACGTTTGAAATAAAAATAAAAGAATTGTAGTTATAAAATAAAATTAAATATTACATGAATTAAACATAAAGTAGATATTTAGCGAAAAATTTTGATATATTTACACATATGCTCATGCCTGACATTCATTTTCCTCGCAGCCTATAAAATAATGTTTATTTATTTATTTAAGTTAAAAAATATTGCAATGTAAAAAATAAAAAAATATTAGTACGTTATTGTTATGTTTTTATATTTTATTTTTTTATTGTAGCTATATTATATTATATCGTAACTGTATAAACAAAATGAAAATGTTTACTATCGTTATGTCATTTTTTACGAACACTAAAAATATTAGAGTTTGAGAAGTGAAATATTTTAAGGATGAAAATTTAACTTATTGATATTGAAATGATGCAAACGTTTATTTTTATCGAGTATTGTACTTGGAACAGTTGGAATCTTCTACACGCTCTTTTCGTTCCTTAATTTAATTTTGCTGCAAGAAAGCGGAAGTCAGTTCGGATATTTCTCGTATTGTGTGTTTCTTTTTAAAACAGAATAGCTGCGGCTCTCTCGTAAATTGGGGATGTGGCTCGGGAGGCAAAAGCCGCGACGGCGGCGGCGGTGGCGGCGGAACAAATTACTGCTAACATTACCGAAAGCGATCCGGGATGCATAAACGGACATGTTCCCGAAACCTCAATGGCATGAACCACCACAATGCGTACATCCCTTCGTCGTTCGCAAACCCCGCCTATCCGCGAACCGCAGATTCCGCCTTGCCACGAAGCGGAGATCGTGCGCGAACGGAACGGAGATAAAGCCTAATTTTTCACGTGATCAATTAGATCGTGTCGATCGAGGACGGACAAATCGCGATACGATAGCGAAGGGTGAGCAATGAGCCACATGGAGGATGCCGGAGTAGAGGGAAAACAAATCGACGTTGAGGGCGTCGGAACTGAGAGATAAATACGCGAGATCTATCATGCTCAAGACCTCGATCTTCCACGACGGTGCGAAATGTACAATCCGACTTCCGCAAGGTTACCGCAAATGTGGTAATATCTTTAACTCAGTTTTTCGAGAATCCAGGTGCACTAAGAAGATCGAATTTGCACCACGTGAGATGGAACTTTAATGGATAGTAATTGAAAAGTCACGGACGTTGTTCGTAGAATCGTATGATCGGTTTTTTTCAATTATTCGCCTGGACTTTAATTTCGAAAATCAATTCTCTATTTTATTAATTCTTAAAATCAGTAATTATCATCACTGACTTTTGCTACAAATAATAATAATGTGCAATCCATTAGCAATTATTTGATGATATATGCGACATTTTGTTAAATAATAGTTTGTAAATTTTTTATTTCGAGGGAAAGGGGATCTTAGCACTGTACTTTGTTAGTACTATTAATCAATATTATTATCAATTTAAAACTACTCAAGACTGAAAGCGACGGTGTGCAGTTTGAAATTCACATATATAAGGAAAATGTGTATAAAATCACTTGAGAAATATTATTGAGTTTTGATCTTACACAAACGGAAGATTAATCTATGCCTTTTTTCGACTTTGATTGTGTTATATATATCTCACAATGTGTTGTCCGCTATCGTTGTATAGTTTGTTAGTTAGCATCGGATATATTTTTGTGTGATTTATATCACTTGATCGTTTGATATCGAATATTTCCAAACATACGGCGGGCAATCGGAACATTTCTCAAATTGTGATTCGCATCACGTTACTTGCTACGTTAATTACAAAAACAAAACATTTATCGGCTGCGGTTACAAAGCCACTAAGCCCCGGCAATAAAAATGTCTCCTGGGCGGCTTCATGCTTTGGTCAAAGTGCAGCTGCGGCACTAAACCGTACGTGCACTTAAAAGCGACGCTTAAAGAGAGCAAAGGGATGCCGACTAAAAAGGCCAGGAAGCTCTCGGTGCAAAAAAGTGGGATAAATTGGGGCAACTGCTCGTAACGTCCCTACATCGTATCGACAACGTGCAGCGAATACGTATACAATCAACCGTGTCTATGTGAATGACGTATAACACACGAAGGATAAACCACGTCAAAGGATCCAACTTTTTAGAGAATACTACTAGCCAATCGCGTTGGTCATTACTCTTTGACCATGTACTACGATCTAACTTTTTCTATACGGGGGAGGGGGAGGGGAGTGGTGGGATATAAGGATTCTTGGTGGTCTACACATTCTTTTCCTCGACGGTTACCCTTTGATAACTGTTGATGCTAAGAGTAAAAATTATTTTTGCACCAATATTTTTTCTCTCTTAATCTTTGAATTCTTTATTAATAAAAATATTGATGCATCGTCTGTAAACGCTAGTGTAACGCAGTAGAATTTTAGGTTCCCTGACTCGAGGACGTTTTTAAAAATAGTTGAAATTTTCTAATCATAAATCACAAGATCTTTTCATAGTTTAAGTTGGATACATTACGAAATCTTTGATCTCACAGTACTTTGCATTGAAAAATCTTTTAGTCTTTTATTTAAACTGTAGAATCTTTGAAGCTTTGTACTGGCGGATGCTTGGACTTTAGAAACCGTAAGTTATACTCTTGAAATCTATTCCGTCGAAAGTGCTCGCTTCAATTTAAACGTCACCGAGCGGGAAATATCGCGGAAATTTTTGCGTTCGCTAAAACGAGAGGGACCTGAGGAAAGGTTCTCCCCATTCAGTCTCGGCCATTCTCTCTGCGCCCGATATTCGGTATGCATAATCTAAGGATATCTACCTATAATCCGCCGACGAAAAGCACTCCGTTGGCCAACCACCAGCGGGAGAAATGAGAATAATTTATATTCAAGTAGATGCGCACCCCCTCGGGGCCTGCTCCTTGGATTGAGCTCGTGTTTTGTCCCCGCGTGGTCAGACATTAACGCTGTCATGGCACGGAATTGTTCAGGTCAAGGATTTACGTGCCAAATATTTAAGTCAACCACACTATTCTACATTTTCACTCATTAAGGTCGTTTAAAGATTCTCATTAACGATATCATCTCTCGAAATTATTCTCTCTCTAGAAAATAATTCACGTTTGTATTTGTACATGTTGAAACTGTCCGCAGATTGCGAAAAGTGAACAGTCGGAACATTAAAATATTAAAGTTTTCACTTTGACGTATTTTCGTAGATTTGACGAAACTTTTGGATGAACTTTGTTTCACAATTGACAAGAAAGAAATGAAATTTTCAATCTAAACTCGTATTACGTTATGTCTGTATTACGTTAAGCTGTAACTGTAATATTTGTATGATCTGCAAAGAGTTGCGAGTAAGAGTATAAACCGACATCTCTCTCCTCAGACGTTTCACGATATACCTGTACCTCTGAACCGGAATAACTACGTGATTTCGTGCAGAGTAAGAGTTTGCAGATGGAAGAATCGGCGATAGCCCTGGGGGACATCCCTACATTGCATATACCATTAAAAGTATCGCGAAAACATGCACGACTACATGTTTTCTCGTTGCTTTCAATGGCGACGGATCTTTATAAAAAGTAGCATCCGTTATCCCAACATCAGCCCGTTCTACATGGATGCGCTAATAGGAAACGCGTTGCCGAATCGATCGCAAAGCGCATAACGAAATCTACAAGCGCAATGCTTTTAATATGTCAAAGCGTAGCGGAACAGTAACGACGGGTATCGCCTTTCAAAGGGTTCAGTCCGCCGTAACAAACGCATTATTGCCGTTGTAGTTGCACTGAATAATACAGATAAATTATATCCCGATCGAGCACCTATACTATTAGCGCCCTTCCCTCTGTCTCCTTTTCTCATTCCACTATTCTTTTGTCTAATAATTTATTGATGACGATTGCATTTGTTCCCCCACTCCAACGATTTGTTATACTGAAAGTATATTAGCTAACAAACATATAAATTAAATGGAAAACGTGCCATTGTTCATTTTACTATGCTCGTTATTTGGATCGCTGCATTTGTTGTAATAATTAACGCGAATAAGCTATTCTACGCCAAAATTGTTTCTTTTCAGAGTAGAAAAATTAACCTCACAAAATTGTAATACGTCCCAGAAAGCTCCAGAAAAGAGTACAACGCTATCAGGAAGTTTGTAACATTTGTAATTAAAACAAATTAAAAATTACACGTTTAACAATTTTTAAATTTACGGAAAGGAAAAATTGACTTTATTTTTTTAATTAGCCGAACAATTGAAAGTCGAAACTACGAGAGAGAGAATGCGAAACGCATAGGACACCATATATACATCAGTGGCAAATCCTGAAACGTGCTTGGGAACGGTAGAATCTTGTTTCTGCTCTTATTCGAGTGGCTAATTAAATCTGAGATATTGTGCCGAGCGTAAAATTACTACTCGCAACGATGTCTGAGAATGAATAAGGAGCACTCTGAATGGTGGAGAAATTCGTCTCTGAAAACTCCTCTACGTTGAACGCGCTCGAATTTCACGAGCGAGAGCGAACGCACTCGCCCATTGATTATAGTAACACAATTACGCGCTTGTATAGAAACCAGTTCTGGGAAAACAGCTCGAAGATTGCAAAATTTCAGGTGGCTTCGTTGTAATGCACATAATTAATTAACTTTTTAGTCAAACGTGGCAATTAACCTATTATAACACCAAAGAATGAAGTATTGTCTTGAAAGCTACAAAGAGGCGTACGGTAAATTTCGTAAATTTAGAGAGGTCTACTGATGCAAGAAACAAAAGATTAAAAGTTTGTGAAATAAAAAAAATATAATAATAATAAATAAATGATTCAAGAGTAACGTATAAAGCCATAAAATTTTATGACAGAATAGAATTTTTTAATTTAACAACAGAATTTGGAAAATTACATAATAATTTAATATGACCGGGATTGAAAATGAATATTTTGGAAAATGGCTTATACAAAATTATAAATAATATAATTTCGGACAGAGTGGTATTCACGTAGTCTATCAGAAAATGCAAGACGGTCTATTCAAATATAATTTCCTGGCCTTACTAGTTTTAATGTAAAGTGATGATTAATATAATAAAAAAAACCAGTTGTTAATTTTTATTAAGTTAAAATTCTATTGCGTCAACCTGTTCTATCGTTGTTGTCTCATCGAGATGCGGGTTTGCGACGAAATGAGACCAGGAACGGTCTCATTTGATGTCTGCACTCGACAATGCCTATTTAGTTCCCGTTGGATTGCGGGGTGAAAACAAGAAGGCGCCGTGGTGAGAAGAGGCAAACGGTAAGAGGAACGAGGGAAGAGAACAAGGATTCGTTTCGCGAATCTCTGGCCTAAAACCGGGACGCAAATACAACACCAAGGGGAGATATGCAAAGTGGCGAGCGCTTTATGCAAAAGGTCTTCTGCCACCAATTCACTTTCCGCCTGGTTTATCATTCTATGTATACCCCCATGACGTTTCACGATAGCCCCTTTATTTATTCTCATGAGGCCCCCTCGCATAATAATACGCTGTCGCGTAGACATCGAATGGATTTTGGCAGCGTTTATACAACGTTGATTGAGAAACTCAGGGGAGTAAGAAAACGAATGTAAGACGAAAGCAGTTTGAAGCGAGTGCGTTCAATGAAATGGATCTGGGAAATTATCAATTTATTTTGAATATGAAATTTTTAGCTAATTCTACAGATTCTTGTTAATCCTTTTAGATGTCAATTTTTTCAGAATTTCCCTCTACAGATACTAAAATTTAAAGCAATAAGCGCAATTACAAGTCAATATTTTTTTTATATTACGGATTAAACAAGAATTTAGGTTTTCGAAAACTCTGACAAATCCGACGTTGATTATCGCCGATGCTATTGGTTCGTTTAAAAGTTTGAAAAGCATCGGATATATAGCGGACTGATGCTGTTCGTGCTGCAGAAAGCCGGAAATCGATTCCAGCATGTTGCAAAAATCTGCAATAAAAGTCACCAAAAAATAATGAGCGACGTATCATTGTTTGAAAAGGATAAAAACAAAAAGAACCATTGCGCGGACGATCTTTCATAAAATAACAGCAGAACGTGCTTGCAACGCCTGGAAGGACTACGCAGGAGAAGCGTGTTGATTAGTGATATTGTTCAGGAGATGGACCCAGTTCGTGTATTGTGAATGCCATTGATGCTGCACCCAATCTGGTTTAACCAGACTATCAAAGCAGCGGATTACGTTTACACACACTTGTATCTTGCACTGCGAGGATTCTACGCGTGGTAATATAGCGCTTGTGTTTCTCGCGTCTCTCCATTTATGCGAGATGAGCAATAAAATTGTAGATGAAATAATAGTAAACACGACTAAATTATAGTTTTAATAACATATCAATGAATAAAGCTTTCAAACTGTAACAAAGTACTGAGAGTAAAAAAAGGAAAAAATAGTTTTATTAATTTCTTTACCAGAACGTTAGTATTTTGAGTTTTCGAATGTTAAAATCCATATCTATTTTTTTATTTTTATAATCTCCTTGAATAGAACGATGAATGAAATGGACCGATTTTTGCTCTCGGAGTGGCAAGTAAAAACGGTATGTTTTTTGTAGTTTTGAAACTACTGAATCCAATTCTAATCTGTAAAAAAATTTAATTTGCCAGAAAAGTATTAAAACACATGAAGTAAATATCTAGCACCGTTAATCACTATTGTTGAGCTTTACAAAGTTATTAATTTGTTCTTTTCTGTAAGTAAAACAATGATAATGCTCTCATTTCTAATAGAACTTCATGTTCTGCTTGATAATTAAAAAAGTCAAAAAATTATTAATGTCTAAAAAATAAAGAAACATTACCTATTTTTAATTTATTTTATTTTAATTATGTGACTATCGAGAGTATTGTTATTTATTACGTCTTTTAAAGACTTTCTCTCTCAGAGTATTTTATATTCTACACTATTAAAAATGTGCAACAAAATTTAATGTAACGAAAGCAAATTTCAAGCAGGTACATTAAAAAATTTAATGTTATGAAAAGTGCACTTTTCATGCATATATTTTTTAGTAAAATACATTAAATTTAATGTACTTGTGTAACTTAAAAATATGTTGAATTTCATGATATTTTTAACAGAGTATTATAATTAATACCAGTTGAATCTTATACATTTTCCAAGAATAGTTTTACCATTAGAAAATTTGTAAGATTCCTATAAAAAAAATTTTTAAGCATTAAGATCCGCTTCTCTTATCAAATTGCATTGTTCATATATCGATTGATTTTTATTTAACATTGTTTATTATTATATTATAGCTTTACTTTTATTAACATACCATTTTTTTTATAATAACTACTTATATATATAACAGTCATTACTTGTTTTTGCACGTTTCAAAATTAGTTACATTCACATAGAAACGTAATTTTTTTCTATTCAAATAAATGTTCTATTTAAATAGATGTTGAAAGAACGATAAAGAACATGGGTAGAATTTTGCTCCTAGAGTGGCAAGTAGATGCTCATATGCTGATTTTACTTTTCTGACAAATTAAAAATTTTAAAGGTCAGAATCAGATTTTGCAGCTCAAAAACTGCAAATCAGAAAAACGTACCATTTTTACTTGCCACTTTAGGAGCAAAATTCTACACATTTTCTTCATTGTTCTTTCAACATCTATTTGAATAAAAAAATTATTTAAATAGAAAAAAAATTACGTTTCTCTATTTGAATGCAACTAATTTTGAAACGTGCAAAAACAAATAATGACTATTAATCGATTCATGCAATTAAGTAAAGAGTTTAAGACAGACTCGAGTGCCCTTTCGGGTGTAATTATCAATCAAAATGCACTGCTAAAACCTTCCTGACAGTTGCGACAAGACTTCGATATAACGCGCAGCGGCCCGACAATTTTCGCGAAACTTTTCCAATTAAATTTTCGCTGTTCCGGGGAAAAGTAAATGCTGCTCGGAACTGCGAACTCGTTCGGATGCGGATGAGACTTACGACGACGCGCGGTGATTGATGGCTATACCTGTTTACCCCGGTAAGCCGCTTTTTCCCTCGAAATTCCTACATAAGTACGCTCTCTGCTCGTAATACCTTTTACTTCCGGTCGCGCCTCTTGTCAACGACGTATTAGGCGAAGAAGTTTTTAGGAATGGGATTTCCGGCGAACCCGGGATTGGAACAAACAGAAGAGATTAGACAGACGACAAGGGAACATTGCTGATAGCGAATTTATTATATTTTTTACGAATAATAACGTATAATTATTACATACATTTGCTTTGAAATAATGAAAATATAATGTTATTAACTAAAAAATAATTTTAAAAAATTGTACTCGTGTGTACACGAGACTCCTAATTTTGAACCAACTAATTTCACTAGAAAGCATTATAATTAAATCCGCAATGAAGTTTTTAATGAGAAAAGATCAATTGTAAATTTATATTTATATTCACCTGATGAAATACTAGCGATCCTATATTATCGATACAAAGGACATTATACATAATTTGAATATAAATTTAGAATGGTGGATACAGCGCGAGTTTATCGGACAGCGGCGCGGCGCGGCGCGGCGCGGCGACGAGTCGGCCTGAGTTGGGCAAGAAAAATTGCGGCTGTCCTGTAGGTAGCATGTAATTAACTCGAACAAGTCCTTTCATGTTTTTTCTCTTCAGGCTCTCCTTTTTTCTTTACGCGTAGCAAGAATTGTCAGAGCAGCAGCAGCACTGGCAGCCGGCTGACACGGACAAAGACCGCAACGCCGCGGCGCCGCTTTGTTTCGCACAAAAGCCCGCGACGCGTCCGGGAGCGAGGAAAAATAATGGGAAAATGTAATAAATCGCGTGATTAATTAACCCACATTTGCCTCTGCGAAACAAACCCGCCAAAGGATACCTGTTCCCATCCGGATGCTTGGTCGTTACTCGAAAATGCTATTATTTTATTTATAATCGAGTCAAAAATGTTAACATAGTTTTATTTATAATTGCCAATTTGCACTTTAATAAAATAATTAATTGACTAATATACTGTAGTATATTTCATGCAATGGACATATTTTTACATATTTATGGGTTGATTATGTATCAGTAATTTGTAAATCGATTATTGAGTTTCAGATTTTATCTGAAAGACGCTCTTTTCGGTTGTATTCGGTTGCATTTACGAGTACATACAAACAGAGAGATTTCTTTTTCACCATATTTTGCACGGGTTGAAAGGAAAATAATACCCAACGCGCGAAAAAATAACAAATGTCTGTCGTTACAATAGACAAATAAAGATATAAATCGGGATTTTTCTCTTTTTTAGAACACGCATGAAAGAATTGAGCGGATAGATGTCTCTTTTTATGATACATCCGGTGCATCTTAAATCTCATCTAACTATTTTCGCTGCACGAAGCTATAAATAATGGTTGTCGATGAAATGCGATTTCGATCACCTCTGCGTTGCTATTTTGCCGTGACGAAGTATTACGACAATCTCGTAATTACATCGGCCGTTCGAACAGATGATATAATATAGCGGAGCGTTATTACGGAAAACGCGCTCGCCTCGTTCCGTGTGGATTGATTAATAATACACGGGGATGCCGGCGCTGTAATTAAATTTGTCAGGCGTGAAATCTATATCGCGCGTTATTCCGATTTTACGCGCGTCGCATAGATCACGCAGAACAACGTCCTTATACAAGCTGGTCAACAACAACACGTCCACCTCGTTTGCATCAATGACACGCATCATTCTCAGGTGCGTGTTGATATTCTCGATTCTTTTACATTTGTGGTAGTGTGTCACAGGATCTTTTACAAAATAATTCTGGAATTAAATAAATTCTAGAATTATTTTATATTTTAAAATGACAAATAATATCAATTATTATATTATAGATAAATAATATTTTGCATACTACACACAGAAAAATACATGTATTTTCGTCGAGTAAAGCGGTTACTCAATTTTTAGTTTTCTTCCTTCAAGTGTCGATTATCTCTGCAAAGAATATTTTATCGATAACGTTCTAAACTCATCATTTACTTGAAACAAGTAACATTTACCTAAAATGAATTTCGTGTATATAGAGAAATATATATTTGAATTAAATATTACTTATTGCAAACACTTTATAAGTCATCATCGTAATTATCAAATTTATTTAAAATATTTTCTGAATCCTAGTAATTTAATAATAACTTCAATAAAGAATATTAAGTAAAAAATTTAATTTGCTTATTATTCTAACTTTTCTTCGACATAATTTTATAATATTTTTCGAAAAAGTATAAATTCTCTTTTTTCAAGTACACGATAACAGGATGACATATGTATAAAAAAAATTGAAAAATATGATACATATTCTGTTTTTCTACATTACTTCGATTAATGCTGCAAATGCATGTTATCGTAGTTCCATGTGGAAACGATCAATTTATAATCAAAGAGTTGCGGGTTCGATCTTGATCATTACATATATGAATTAAGAGCTGCGTCAGAAGGACCTTAGGTCTTGATAGAAAGCTGATTGTGACTTAGGGAACTAAGTTAAAGGGAGATTAGAGAATATAAAACTGAGATAGATTAAGAATCTAGAACTGTGTTAAGTTTAAAAGAAACCTGGGAACGTAAGGAAAAAGAGATTGAACATAGACCCGTGTATAAAGCTTGGCATACAATACTGAGAACTGACAACTAGCGGGATTTAGTCCCTCACAGAGGGATTTTATATATTTAGAGATATAGTCCCATTGCACACTCTTCTATAATTACTTGATATTTTATTGAATTTCTTTTTTTAACAGTATTTTTCTGTATTTGATAAAGAATTACATTATTTAACTACAGGATAAATTTGTTTCTAGTTTAGTTACACAGTAAAAAATAAAATATAATTTTAACATTTTTGCATGTCTCAGAAAATCCATTAATAACTTAAAATAAGAGTTATTTTAACTTAAAATTTAGAGTGGCTTATCTGGGACATATTATTTTTTATTGTATAGTTGGTTCTTTTCTAACGATCAGTATCAAAACAAAAATTGAAAAATATGATATATATTTTGTTTTTCTACATTGTGCTCCGATTAATGCTGCAATTGCATGTTACCGTAAATAATAAAAAAAAAAAAAAAAAAAAAAATTTTGGACATGTACTTTTTCACTTTTCACATACAAAATATTTTGCGAAACGTTTGGCAACGCGCAAGGTAACTCTTTGTCCTTTATCCAAATGCGGATCAATAGCCATCACGAATTGCAACTTCGATTGAAGGGTCCTGCGGTTCTTTGATAAGTCCGCTGTCTTATTTCCATTCGACTTCAAAAGTTCAACTTAAATTTCCGCCGCTCACACGCTCTATCAAGTTTCTTCTCTCTTTTCTTACAACGGAAAAGTCTTGACTCTATCTCGCCGACAAAATAATAAAAGAAATTCGCTTAAAATTCACGAGTCACGCTTTTCGATCAAAGGTTCCATTTGATCCGAGCGTTTAAGCGTTGGAGAAACTGGAGAGCCTTGGAGCTCAAAGTTAGGCTCTAAGAATTTGGGATTTTTGAAATCCTAAAATCAGAAGGAAGCTTAAATTAAATAGAATACGAAGATCTAATTTAATAGTGAAATCGAAACCGCTGAAAAGGGAGAAATTCTTTTTATTGAGAAATATGTACATGAACCTTTTTTTCTTTCTTTGCTGAATTAAGGATAATTAGGCCACAATATTCCAACAACGACGCTTTTGATAACGTTGAGGCGAAGCATTGAGACGCGATAAGCGCAGAGTTAATTCGGCCAGGTGCTATCACAGCCAAAATCCGAACTCAAACTGCTCCGGATGCAACGGTCCGTGAATGTTTGACCGCACAATATTTGATACTACATCCGTAGATATTCCACTTCCAGGATCTAATCGTGACTCGACCCAGATAATGGCTGACAGGAGCAGAACTGTGGAACTGTTCGCGATGTGAACGTCCGCGGATTTTGAACGAAACCCGATGTACAAAGTGCATATAGCTATCCAAATATGAGTGCTATCAAATATACACGCGGATACTATGATATTTAACTGTTTCTCGCGATTACGTGATATTAAATTATAAATACAAACTATCGCTTTCGCGCTCAAGAACAATATATGTATTTTGGATTAATTATATATGCCCTTTGGGCCGTGGTTAATTTCACATTACGATTAATATTAATAAATGCTTGAGAATGAAATACTTGACAAACAAATTAAAATTCATGAAGAAGCTGTTTAAATACATCAAAATTAAAATGTGCAAAATTGTATCTCATTAATTAGGACATAATATATAAAAATAATTTGTTCAAAATATTATATTATAAATAATTATTTTGCTCCATAAAAAATTATAAAGGTTACTAAAAGATAACCAATTTTACAGTACAATGCATTGAATTGCACCTAGAAAGTGTGATGTTTTCAAATTAAAAATTACGTATTAAAGTATAAATTAAATGTATAAAGATAATGAGCCGACACTGCTTGTTCGTGTATAATTATTATATTATTCAATAAAATTATCAATGTAGACGTTTCGGTCCTATGGTGTGGATTATCTTCGGTACAAGTTATTAACAATTACAGTAATAATTACAATTCTTCAGACGGGCGCATGATTGATTTGCGATAGCTATTACAAAGTATTGTACGTGAAAGTATGATGTACATTTCAAATAAGTTTAGTCAGCTGTGCTCATAGTCAAAGGATAAAAATAAAAAATAATAAAGCGCAAGCAACGCTGTTGATGTCGAGGCTGTGCGGTATACTACGAGATGGCTTTTATTGGCATTACCTTTATACATTTAATTTAATTCTCTGAGCCAATACTTGAGTTAAATTATTTATTAAAATATAAAATTTGACAAGTTCAGTAGATCAGGGAAATTGGAATTGTAAATTATGAGCATAAATTACATAAAAAGTGATAACATATAGCTTACGTTGAAATCCATTGCGTACCCAAGTATCGATTATAATTTATCATTATTTTTAAGTAATGAAATAATTTGCCTTTAAAACATGATACGTTTTCTGTCATCGACGTGACAAATTGGAAAAAATAGCTAGGGATTGCTCGTCAATCCAATTTGAAATTGTATTCACTGACATAGGTGCAAACAAGTGGTAGATTAATATCACGTGACAGTTTAATTGGGGGAACGTGGATTAAACTGGAAGCGTGGAAGGGTCAGCTGGACATTTTTCATGGCCAAGCCAAATAAATAGGACCATCCGGCTCGGCGGTCCTGACGAGCAGATAAATTCCTGTCACGTCGGCGTTCTGTTCCCATCTCCGTGAGAGCCTTCTGTCCCGTCGATTTATTCCAAAAATTGCAATAAAGTTAGCTCTGATAGCGAAGTGATTTTGCTCTATCAAAAAAAAAGAGGCGTGAGAATTGGCAACTCGCTTTCAATCGAGTCGCATTTGAGCCTCGATTTGTACCATCGATTCGATCAGCTGGTGCAAGAAGGCGAACAATTGACCAGAAAGTCGAGGATCAAGCGGCATCACATCGGGAGCAACCCCGCGGCGAGGATCCTCGTCCTTCACCGCGAAGTAATCTCGTCCCTGACGAAGGAATGAGGGCGCGAAAAGAAGCGAAGGGGACTGGAGGGAAAATTGAGGAAGGATAATATCCTCCGCATCCATTCTAGGTCGCAGTTTCGCGAGAAAGTACGAGGCATTCGTGGAAGCCGGTTAAGTTCGTCCTTATTGTTCCGCGAATTGGATTCGGCGGGCTTAGACAGGGAGCTTCCTGCAAAATGTTGCGGCCGTATCGTCATTGGCTGGTTAAAGATATCCTCGATCGTCGCTTAGGGACTTTCTCGCGCGTAGGAAGGTACTTACCTACTCTCTTCCATGAACTTTCGCAGGCGGCTCGGCTGCTGTGCGCTAACAAACTTACGTGAATCCTTTGGTATTTACGTTAAATCGCCCACCTAGCGCGCATTCGAAGGAAATTTGTGTCTTTAAGTCCTTAAATGGGATTTTCAAGCTCTTCGACTTTACTAAATCTTAGAGAGTGTTTGGACCATGCGTTTCTACCACCTATCTCTTGTTACTTCAATTTCATGAGGAACGTAATCCTCGAATTAAATCCTTATTACGTACTATATACCAGCGGATTATTTAGTTGTTGAATGTCAATTAAAATGGAATTCTCTGAGAGAGAGAGAGAGAGAGAGAGAGAGAGAGAGAGAGAGAAAGAGAGTTTTTCAAGGTCTAAATTTACATACCTAAAACAACTTTCGTCTTATTTTGACTTTGAATTTTTAATTTCAAATTTCAAACTAAATTGAATTTCAAATAACTCTTACTCTTACGACTTTCAGTCTTTTACTCAAAAGTTTCATCGCATTTACTCGCTCTTCTCAATTTTTGCAAATACTTGAACTTCTCGTGATTTTTTTTCCTTTTACTTATTAATATCTTATCTGTTTGTTCTAATCTCTCATACAATCCGTTATTATTTCTCGTAATATCGATTTATAACTCTATAACTCTATCTAGTTCTTATTTCAAAGGGTCACTCAGATCCCTTAGGTGGTCTTCCGACGTTCCTTCCGTTTCCGGAAGAAACGACCATGGCGCAACAAACAACCCACAGGTTATTTGTCTTCGTTCAGTATACCGAGGAAAACAGGCTAGAAGAAGTGTGGGTGGGTAAAGGGAGGATGAAACATGGAAGGGATGAGAGGGTTATGAAGAGAATTCGCGAACGCAGCCGCAGCTGCGTCGCACTTTCGAAAAAGCTCCTGCCGGGGATTTCGTTTAGTCTCGCGAAGAGACGTGGAATTTCACCCCCGTCCCAAGAGAATTTTTCATTTAGCCCGCATTATTTATACGCACGCTTTGGCTACCTCCCAGAATTCTCCGCGAATGTTTCATGCGGAAATTAACGTGCCGCGTCTGCATCTTTCTGAAAATGAAACTGCTTGTCCTGAGGATTTTGTTGAATGTTGCATGAAACCATTCCACGTCCAAAAATAGATGTTATTCATTTCCACGAAATTTATTTTTGACTTAGAAATATCCAAATGTAACATTTTTTCTCTGTAATTTCAAAATATATTTTAAGATTTTTTAATTTAACAATTACCATTTTAGAAGTGATTACTATAAAAAGTCACGTAATTTTAATCAAATTAATTTATTAATATTTTCAATTGCATTTCAAGCGATTCTTTATCATTTTACTATTTTTTGCTCAACTAAATTTGCACGGGTCTAATATATTTATTCGTTCGTTTAGCTTTTTAATTTTTAAATGTTTGTAACTTTCCCGGATAAATAAATATCTCCTTATCGTCTGTTAGTTTCTAATTATAACTTAAATTTTTTTTTACATTTTTCGGTGAACCAAATTTTTGAACAATTAAATTTGTAGATTAGTGCTTCGGAGAAGCACTCGAGACATTTGAATAAATCGCCGGAAGGCTGCTACAAGCGTACAATGAATTTGTATACACACTCGCCGGGAGCACAGTGGCGATCTTTCGAACGATCGATTGAAAGTGGAACCATGGCACTCGATGGCGGCCTCTTGGGTCCTTTTCGCCAGCATCAGTCACGAAACGCCGTTTTCTGGCTAGTCAATTTTGCGGCATTGTACGAGAAATATGGCGGAAATGGAGTTCTTCCGTTGCGTGGCTCTGCAAGATACACAGTCTCTTTTCTTCACGTCAATCCCGTAAGAAAGCGCTACGTTGTGAATAGCTTTCCGATGCTCGCGCACGCTGCCGTGCCTTCCTGTGCCTGTCATCCTGTCGCAGCGCATCCTCTTTCAGATGCATCGCGATGCACCTGCGCTGTTCTAATAATAACTAGCTACCGGACCATCCATAAGTAAACCGACTTTGTAATGAAATTACAAAGAGCAGTAATTATATGGAATGGTCAACGATTAAAAGACGAACGTTTATGAATATCGTCAATAAACTGAAAGTATATAGTTTATTCTCCAATATTTGAGAAAATTTTCATGTATTGACGTTTTGATCAAGTCTTTGAGTACAACGATTAAGTTAATTGCAAAAATTTTTAAATCATTACATAAATTATGGTAAATAAATAGAAATAAAGAGGATAAGCAATATTAGTGTAATGGGGGGGCGGAGGGGGGGGGGAGGGGACACTTTAACTAATAAAGAATTTAAAGAAAGAAAGAAATAATTACTTTAATAAACTATAAAATTTTTAATTTTCCTCTACTCTGAAAATGAAGATCCTCGCGATCTCATTAACTTAATCCGCAAAAATGTAACGAGACGAGAACCTCCTAAGAAATTAATCCAAACAAAAAAACCTTACATCCAATAATCCTCTTTAAGAATGAAGATCTTGCTTACAAATTCTTGAGCTGTTTTATTTTTAGTTGTCTCTATTCTTACATTTCATTTATATTAAAATGTAGAATCGTTGAGCCATTTCAAAGCAAAGTTACCAAGTTGTCAAATTAATACAGTTTGTGTCATACTTTTGCAAATGATAAGATTAAATCTCAAAGATCCAAGTGTCAAGCATCTTATCGTGTTTACGTTGAAATCATTTCGTCCTCGACCGAATTAACTAGCAAACGTGTCGTTAACTGCGATGCTATATCCCGTGTACCCGTTATTCGTTACTTTGAATATAGTTACTCGGGATGCTAAACGAGTCCGCAGGACAGTGCACGGTCCAAGACCTCGACTTATGTCGGTAGTCGCGTTTATGTTTGCCACTGGAAGTTGCCAACTGGTATCCGCCGACCAGAGACTATTTGAGTTTGCCAAGTTGCAATAATTGTTCACCAGGACTGTCTAGACGATAACGGCATTCCGCTATCGCTAAAATAGTCAGCTGCAATCCTAAGGGAAGGGTTGACCCTTTCAAGGATAATCCCTTGATAAAATCAAATCCGAGTTTCGTATTTTTTTTTCTCTCGACGTGACTTTCGCCCAAGAATCCACGCTATAATGAATCTGTGTTATACCGACATCGTAAGGAGCAATGGCATTATAAGATTAAAGCTTCAAGATTAAGAGTAGCTCTTGTAATTGGTCGTAGACATAGTATAACCTTTGAATTTTTAAATATAAAAGTTGTCGCAAAAAATTAAATGTATGCTCAAATTATTTTAACATTTATAAGTTTATTCATATTTACAAATTAAAGTGAAATATTATAATAAGAGAAATATTAAAATAAAATGAAATGTTATAGGTACTTTTGTAATAATGTATTAAATGTAATAATGTATAATGATAATATGTGCTTGAAGATAATTATTACAAATTTTGAAGCAATACTGTTTCTATAAAAGTTTAAATAAACATGAAATGAACATATTTATATAAAATTATTAAATTATAAAATTTTATTTTTATTCATTTCTTATTTATTTATATGTAGAATTTTATCATATTAATTTTAATTTCAATTAGCTTGAAAAATGTGAAAAAAATTCCTCGAATTTTTTCTTATTTTGTTTCTCCCCTTTTCTCGTCTAATTAAATGTTGGGTTTAGCCCATTTAATCCCAGTACGTTACAATATACATGGAGAAAAAAGTAAAGGAGACAAGAGAGAAAGCAAGAGCGTAAGAATGAATTATAAAAATAAGAGAAAAAAGAAAGAGTAAAAAAAGGATAGAAGTAAAGAGGAAGTTTAAGAAAGTAAATAATGTTAATTGATAACATAAAGTTACTTTAAGATACAAGGAATTAATTACAATAAATTAAAATACAACTTATACATAAGTCGAATAATTTGCTTTGTTGAATACAATAGAACACAAATTGGATTTAAAATTAAAAAGTACAAAATTGAAGAAAGCAAGAAAGTTATGTTGTTTATCAAGTAAAAATATCCAAATAAAATCTATAAACTTCTATTATTTATATTGGTATTATTTATAATTATTTCTCAATGTTCTCTTTTTTTAAATTCTATACTTCCTTGAGAACATATATCTATTTTTAAGAAAATATCAGTTTAAATAGTTGTTTTTACAATTAAGTTATCTTAATAATATTTTAGTTATGTGTATATTACAATATAATTATTTTTCTGTTTCAATTATTTTTGCTTTTTTTTTATTAGAATATCTGTCAATTTTCGTTTTGTACGGTTATTCCGTGCCGTCTGTTAATAGGTTCCAATCATTGCACCTTGTTGCGACTTCTGTATCAGTTCTCTCTGTTATAAAAGACGTATTTGCTACGTTTTTACACTTTATCGACACTTTGTCGACACTTTGTCGACTTATCTTACTCAGCAGATGCGAACACAAATAGTTATTGTGCGTACGCTCTGAAAGCTTGATGAGAACTCAAAAAATTTTTTTATTTTTTATATAATTATATATACCTTTTACATTAATTACTTTTTCTTTGTGCATACGAATATAAAAAGTAATTGACTAATGAATACTTTATACGATATTTTATACTTTATGTCAAAATAAAATATGAAATATAAAAATATACGTATAAAAATATGAAATTTCTTAGGACCTTACCGTAAAAATGAGTATGCAATTGTACTTTGATTTTGAATCGCAATATAATTTATCGATTCTATTTCAAAATTAATTAGGTAATTATTAACAAAGAGCGATAATGAGTCATTCAATTCTATACAATATCCTCAGCTGATTTGACAATTTATTAATGACCTGATTTAGTAATCCAGTTGATTGCCATATGATTATCATAATCTGATGTTAATAATATACAACCATGCGTTATGTAAATGTCTCTTGCTCTTTGTAAATAATAATAGAGTCAAGTATAGTAAAATATAATTACCACTCATTGAATCATATATGTGTGCACATTATTCTACAATAAATATTACTGCTATAAACTTTAACCTTATCATTATAAAAAGTAGCATTTTTATGCAAGTATAAACAAACAGATAAATTAATAATATTAATTTCAAAAGTTAAATAGGATTAAGAAATTTAAAAATTTAAATTTAAATTTTTAATTAATAATAAAAAATGCATTTGTAAAAATTAATTATGTACATTTTTTTGCGTTTCAGGACACTACAAGCAGCAGTTCGAAACTTAGTGAGATTTAATATTCAAAATTCAACTAATTCTTAGAAAAGAAAAATAATTACAATTAGTTGTACAAAATAGTAGATAAAAACAAGAAAAAGAATATAAAATGTTTCCAAATTTACGAAATAAGCTTTTGAGAAGTACAAGAGTTATAATAATAAAGACTCATTTTTTTGACAATTAATTTGAGAAAGTAAATTGTCATTATTTATTTTTATTATTATTGAGTGTATTAAACAAAATGCTAAAAAACATTCCGGGTTGAACTTAGCTGATATTGTTCAATAGTTCCCGGAAATCCCAGAGAGAGGAAGTCATGACTCACTTATATGGTAAGATTTATAAAATTATATCAAACATTGTAGACATAGAAGGGTTATTAACTTAATTATTAATCAGTGTTATTATTATTGTTTTTGAGACTAGATCTGACACAAAGTTGCAAGCTTAATCTTATTCTAAATAGCAATGTTTTTATATAAAATAAATTTTTAAATAATTCTCAGAGCAAAAATAATTTAAACTTTTTCAATATCATTCTATACCTATCTTTTGATGAAAATTTTCGCGTTATCTTTGATTCGTAAAGAGACGAGATGAATTCGCGGCAAGAAGGCCGCATCGTTGATAAGAAAGAGAAATTATCGGAGCGAGTGACGGGGCCGAAACAGCTTATCTCCTTTTTCCCCGCCACGTGGATCACGAGGAAAACGTGGCATCGTTACACAACGTTGAATTTCCTTCTCCTCTCCAGGCCGATAAGTACTGATTTCCATAATGGCTCCACGTACGAGTGCACTCACTTATCCCCTACCCTTTGCAGCACTTCTCTAGAACCTCCAACCCTACCCCTGTACCTTTCTCTGCAACCGTTTCTATGTATATACATACATATACATATACATATACATATACATATACATATACACACACACACACACACACACACACACACACACACACACACACACACACACACACACACATATGTATATAGATATATATACAATATATGTGATCCTTCTCTATCCGCTCATGGAAACTTCGGGTCTCTGTAATCTTATCGCGTAATGTGAATTCAAGACTCGATAATCGCATCGAGACGTGATTAATTTTTTTGATTTGCGTTTTTTATATATGCCAAAACGCCGTGACATTGCTATGATGGTGCCAATAATTTCATCGATAGTATGCGGAAATATTTTAAGTCTCCAACATATTCCAATCACATATTAGTTTCCTTCGTATTCTATTAATTGAAACTATTTACTCTGCACATGCTTCTTAAATTCGATGTTCTAAAATCATTTTTTTATGCTTTGTCTTTTCTGCTTTGCACATCCTTGAAATGGATGAATAAAATTGGGAACTTAACTAAAACTACTCGCTTTTTACTTATTTGACCTTAATAATAAAACATGAAATAGGTTGAATTAGTAAAACTACTTTCTAATTGTTTTCTCTTATTATACTTTTCTTAATTAGTCGTTAAATAGTAATATATAATAGTAAATATTAAATATATATTAAGAATATATTTTTAAAAATGTGTATATATTAAATAGAGATTAATTTGTTAGCTTCAAGATATATGATTTTGCTAAGATATAGCAAGCGTACGATATTTACGAAAAGTGTTTCCTCACGCTTATCGAGTCTGAAACTTTCCCCTTCTCACGCTTATCCATCGCCTTCAGCTTTTGTCGCTATTCCCTTCGGCCATTTTGCTTTATCTTTCATCAAAGAGACGTAGATGAAACTTTCTGTCACAAGATTAAAATTCGCTAATAATCGAAGAACGAAAAGGGTGTCGTTACTATTGTGCATGCTTGGAGAGAAACCACCCTCAGAATATCGATTACCTACCGCATTAAGATGTATACTCGGTTATTCGTTCTTTGTTTTTTTTTCTTGAATATCATTGTCATTTTCCAATAGAATCGATGTAACCGCGGTGCATATTAATTAAATATTGATATAGTTAATTGAACGGGCACGTTAAATAAATACGCCACCAAACCGGCAACGAGAACCGCCACGTCCTGGAAATTAAAACTAACAAAAACACAAAATTAATTGATGCGATCGAGCGAGCAATCGCATGCGAAATAATTCGCCGTCGTAATAAAGTGCAACTTTATTTGTTTTAACGTTGCTTACTGTAACAATTTCAAGTTGATATTAATTAATAATTATTATTATTGTTGTTATGAAATGGTATTACAAGAGCACCGTTTTGTCTTCTTACATAATCGTACCTATATAGTTTACTACGCTTTAATTAACTTCAACTTTGCGTCAGAATTTCATTTTTGACACTATCAATATTAAATTTAAAATGCTAAATAATTAATTTATAAAAGTTGAGATTTATTGCCAATAGTTTATCGGCAAAATTAAAATTTAAAAAAATTTAATAAATTGAAATAATGAAATAATTTTTAAAAACATTTTAGAAGTAAAGGCATTTTAGAAATAAAGAATCACAGCATTCGATACGTGTAATTAAAAATCAATAATTTGTAAAGTGGCGATATATGTAACACTTTCAGAGAAGCCCACCGGGATGGAGGAGACTCGACAAGCATCGTAATTAATCGTGCAAGCGTAAATGAGAGACGATCGTTGCGGAACGCGGAGGTGATCCATAGATCGTGTCGGGCGCGATCAGTCGCCGTAGCGCGGGCGAGGCGAGGGAAGGGTGGCAAGATGGAACTCTTCCTGATCCTCGTTTGCCTGATCGCGCCGCCCGCCCTCTCGCTTTCCATCAAAAGTAAGGTCAATCCCCGGATCGTCCAGACGCGCTACGGCGAGGTGCAGGGCGTAACGAGGTCCTTCGAGTATGCCAAGTACCTCAAGCCGATCGACGTGTACCTCGGATTACCCTACGCCACGCCGCCGGTCGGCAGCAACCGCTTTTCCCCAACGAGAGCGCCGAGTCCTTGGGAAGGAGTCAGGTAAAATGTACTTCTTTAAAGATAAAGGAATCCTTATCGTTTTAAGTGAATTTAATTTCTCGCGGTATCTGTATAAGAATTACATTATCGTGAATAACGTTAAGTCGAACAAATTTTTCGGCGGTATTAATCCTTAAACAGAGCATGGAAATTCTCCTGAAATTTTCATCATTAGGGCACCCCTGTTAAGCTAGCCCCCTCCCTTCTCCACTAGCGCAAAATTAGTTTTAAAATATTTTAAAATCAAGTGCTAATTTGGTACTAATTTGGTGCTAAAGTCCGAAACTAGGTGCTCGAACTGTTTAGCAGAAAAAAATGTAAAAAAAATAGGTGGCTTGACATTAAGCTAGACCCCCCCCAAAAAAAATAAATATTTAACATGTAAATGAACAAACAGGTACAGTGGAATTAAATGCTAATTAAGTGCTTTAAAAAATAATAAAAATAAATAGAAAGTAGGTAAATTACAGAACTTAGAAGACAGTTGCGCGGTTTATTCACAAGAGAGAAGTCATCTTCACAACTCAATGAAAATATTACATTTTCAAAGTATGTTACAGTTTCGATATTTTTTATCCTATTCCGAATAAATAGGCTGTAAATATCGTTTATGGAAACATCAAAACGTTTATTCTATCGTGAACAAATTTACGATGAGTTATGCAAGAAATTATATCAGGGACAATCAATTTTTATTTTCGTACGTAAAATCGATCGCATTTGCGATCTCCTTTCAGTTAAAAGCTTTCCAATTTTATAACAAGCGCGATCTTCTCGAAATACTTCGAATGCCGCGCAGTCTTCCTAACTCGAAGTGTCTGGGAATATCGCAGGATATACAACATTCTAAAATTATGCCAAGATATTCCTTGGCAAATCTTTTGAATGCCGACGTTATATTGCTACCGCGTCTTCTTATAATTATATAACTATTAAAAAATTTTAATTTCTTAACAAAAAGTAGATTGAGATGATAAATAAATTTTTATAGGACAAGACACGATAAGGAAATATCAAGAGTAACTAATTAATTAAAATAATTAATACCCAAGAAAGTAGCAAGTTATTAAGTGCAGTACCTTGTATAGTTAAGACTCCTTGTAGTTCCTTTATGCATCCGCCCTAAAATACATTCTCGACGACGGTGTTCGTCCTTATTGAACATGGCGACGCGTATTCCATGCGAAACTTTGACCGTTCGGTTCGTTGTAACGCACGAACGATTTCCGATTTCCTCTGCAGATTATCGGACTCGGTGGGTCCAGTCTGCCCCCAAAAGCTGCCGGACATCGCAAACGAGCAGGAAGCGCTCGAGCGAATGCCTAAGGGAAGACTAGAGTATCTGAAGAGATTGCTGCCTCATCTGCGTAACCAGAGCGAGGATTGCCTCTATCTGAACATCTACGCACCTGCCATGGGTGAGTGAACGTATAAACCCCCTAGCGATTCAATCGCACGAGCAACTTTGTATACGTCACGCGCGATTACGTCGGTATCTCTTGCCATAAATAAAAATCTCGAATATCTAAATTTCAGTGAAATATGTTTACTAAATTTTTAATAAATAGCGCGCGAATGTCATAGAAAGCTCGTACTCGTGATTTGTTAGAAGAAAAAGAATCCATGATTCTTATAGCGAAATATTCTCTTCATATTTACAAGTTTATTTAATTATTGAAATTAATATTTCAATGGTTAATTAAATCTCTTTATCTCAAAGCCAAAAAGTAACGTACACATCTAATCCTTCAAAAGACGGATTAGATGTGTACCGAGCTTAAAATATGTATTAGACGTCCCTTTTTCAGTATATTGAGACGTTATCGAACTGTGTTGAAAGGAAGTGTAGTCAAACTGATCGATCAAGTATCGAAACTTCTTTATACGCCGAGCATACGTTCTCTGCTCTTCAAAATCACAACCAGAGACGATGCCGTCGACACTATCTCTGGGAAAGAACTTTGTAACGCCATTCTGCAGGATTGCATTCACTTTTATGACGTATAAAATTCAAAGTTTCTCCAGATTTTTGCAAATATTTGTCAAAACAAAATGAGAAATTTTTAGTTTGGATTTAATTAAGAACACTTGTATAGTAAAGCCAAAAACTTGTATAGTAAAGCGAGATTATAAGTTGTAATCTCTAATTGTAAATATACGTAGCCAAAAAATGGAGAACAAAACAATTGATCTTTTATTCTCTTTTATCGTCAAAAAGTTCAACAATTATTAATTAACAGTTTTTAGCAAGTAACATTGTTCAAAATGGCTCCTTTAGCGAATAAATTATTTTGGCGCGTGAATATACATAATGAGTCCAATCCGTCAACTCGGTCGAAAAAAACGGAATTTTAGATGGGCATTAGCAGATGAAGTAATCCTTACTGGTCGTCGGACTAGCAGCGTTGAACGAATGGCGCGGAAATCTATAAGTGGTTGGAGGTAAAACGGAAGGGCGGGAAATGCGGGAAAAGCCCGAGGCAGGAAAAGCCGCTCTCGGCAAGGCAGGACGTTTTGTTCGTTACAGAGTGTCCCGATTAAAAAACGATTTTTAAGATGATTCACTGGCGGTCCAAATTGAATCGCTAATCTAAGTTTGAGGCAACTTTTCGCGGAGTTGGGGAAGGCCTTGTGAATTATGGCGGCCGGGAATAGATGTCATTGACCTCCGCGCGATCCCAATATAGCGGTGGCTCGCGCGCGGATGGTCTGAAACTGAACTTACCCCGGGATTGTGCAGGTTATTGAGCTGGACCAACATCTCGCCATGAAGACGCGCGGAACATTTCAAATAGCTCGGAGATTAGAGCTTACGTGGCGTGTAATTACCAAAGTAATGATTGACGTGATTGAAAAATCTCTTTTATAAAGGAAGCGTTTCAAACCTCTCTGCCGTTCTTCTTTTATCTGAGATTTTTTGTTACCTTTGTGAATCTCATTATCTTTAGTTTTAATCTTTTTTCTCTATTACACGCACACACACACATGCGCGCGCGTCACACATCTAAATGTATCATATCTACATACGCCTCTTCGCGTATAAAAGATATTTTCTTAGGATAAAGAGGGTGGTCACATTTGCCGTTCAATTTCCGGCTCTGAGATGTTGAGACGCGTGAAGCAGCTTGCGAGCGCGGGGGAAAAACGAAATTTTCTATTTCGCTCGAGAAAATTCAATGATATACGATTATTGAAACACCATTCACTCTGGCCGACACATACGCGGAGACATAAAAAGGTTCCTTCAAGCCGAGGAAAAGACCGAAGGAGAAAGTTTGGCGAGAGATATAAGGGCGGCGAAAGAGCTTAGGTGACGGCAATAAAAAGGGTTGAAGATGAAGAGGCACAACAGCAAAGAAATATATTGCGCGTACCTGCCACGGTGTTCGACGCCGCCTCCGTGGCTAGAAACTGAAGAGAATGACACGGAGAGATTTATCAAATATTTCTCATTTTTCTGACGCGCGCGCCACTGACACGTGGCACGAAATTGCTTGTTGAAATCTCTGCGCCATTACGAACTGTGTGAAACTTTCGCGAGGTATGAACTCTAATAGATCTGTAAATCTTTCACAGTCTTTGTCGTTTGAAATTGAAGATGTTGCTAGAATTTCTTAGTAAGTTTAGGTCCTTACTTATAATGTCGAATAGTATAGGAATATTTCATGGATTCAAAAACTTGTCTTGTAAATACAAACTAATTTTGTTCTTTACTAGAACTTTAATGAACTTGACTGGTATTCGCGATTTCGTTATACATTGGATCTAGGATCTTTGCGGTTAAACTTTTTTTATTTATAACATACAAAGCCAAGTCTTTTCTACAAAATCTACAATTGTGACAAATCTAATAAGAATCTTAACCCCCATCATTTGTTATTACTTAAAATTTAGTAGCACAACTTACGATATTGAGTCGATAACAAATCAGATTTCCGCTTGATAACAGTTTGCAAAGTAATAACTACTAACTTGAAATCTTGCACCGCATTCTCACTATTGAGTCCCGGAAAGTACGATTTTCAGACAAGCCTCAGAAAGGGATACGTTTCCTTCGACGCAGTATTGTCTCTCGGATTCTTACGTAATGGAAATTTCTATCGAAAGTTTGGATCCGGTTAATGCACGTTGTCGGCACTTCTTCTCCCTCTGATTTGGAGAAGGGGAAAGTTTCCGTTTCTCGGTAGACTCGCAATTACACGGCCGCCTGCACTCACAATTCCGGCGACGATAGGTAAAGCCCAGTATCGAACGTATGGCGGAAGCGGAAGCGGAAGCGGAAGAAGAAGAAGGCGACGAGTTTTCGAGGCGCGAACTAATAATCGAATCCACCAAGTTCGCGGAATTTGTTTCAACTCTCAGAATACTTTGGAATAAGGATCCCCGTCTCTTGGTGATTCACGAGTCGCCAGCAAAAGAATGCCTCCTCCATCCTCCTTTTAGGCGAAAGTACCGCTCGGGAAATGATTTGTTCGTCTCGCACGAAAGATAAAGCGCCTTGCTTCCCAAGTTCGTTGGGATTCATAGCTTCAAGTGCGATTTTTAAAAATATCGATATAACTCACATAATTTGTGCAATCTATTGCCACAAGATAGTAATTTACAAAGAACAAGAAGAGGAAATTTCCTTAATAGTATAGTAAATGTGCATAATTTGAAGGAATGAAAAATTAAAGAACCGATTCGAGAATCGAGGCGCATTCTGAAAATAATTTTTAAGATATTTCACGGCACATTTACGGAAATAACTTTAGGACATTATACCCGCGTTAGCTTGCGACGGAGCGACAGGAAATTTAATGTGGCAAGCCGAGGGAAATCGCACGATCCTTGCACATCCTTCCCCCTTTTCATGAAAGAGAACGTCACGAGTGCAGAGCGCATTCGCTCAACTTCCGGCTCGAAAAGGCATTACTAATAGCTCTCGTCGCTGTGATTAATGGCACTGGAGTGCTGCTCCGTTTAGTCGTTTTATTAATTACGCCGGATAACGAAGGTCACCGTCTCTGCACGAGACTGTCATTTATTATGCACGACGCGACGTCGCGATTGGGCAACCAAGTATGCTTATATCGGTAAGCATACGTATGCGAACAATGCGATAATTATAGAACTTGAGACTTACAAAGACTCGAGAATCTCTCTGAGATCAATAATTAATAACGAGTAATCACAGGTGTAAATCTTGAGCAGAATTGCAGAGAAATTCTGTAAATTAGTAACATTAATCGTACTCTGAGAATAGCTGAGAATAGCTGAAATTATTATATATTCTCAAGTATTTTATGTTAAAACATTAAAACGTTACCTTTACGTAATAAAGGTAAACGAAACCTTTTCTAATATGAAGCTGCCATGTTCAATTTTACATTGGAGAGATTAAAATGTCTGTTTCGAAAGGTCTTCTTTGCCATCTGCTCATCTCGAAAGGGCAGTGTGAGAAAGAATACCTGGGACCATTCTTCTGAAACTCTGGACTGTTTCGCGATACAATTTTAAAGTCGACATTCTCGTCTCGCTTCGCTGCATAATTCAGCAAGTTCCGCGAACAGGAGACAGCAAGATAAAGCGGGGGATCGATTCGCTGCTGATTTAATTATCTTTTAATGAAAGCCGAGATTCCCCGGACCGTTGTAATTTTACATCGTCCACGAACTGCGCAAATGCGGAATATAAATGGTAATTAAGGCTTGCCAGATGGACCATGCTGCCGCGTTATTCCGGCTGATATAACCAAAATACACCGCGGCTAAGTGAGGTCTGACAGACTTGTTAACTTCGCTGAATTTATTGCCGCTTTCTGTCTTCAAACTGCTTGTCGTCTTCTCGTCTCCTTACTATGTGTTAGTGTCCAGCTAGTGTCGATTCCCTTTCGATCTTGCAATCACCTAAAACACATTTTTATATAATTTTACTTCAAACGCAGTTTATACAGTTTTACATAATTTTGGTTTAATTAATAATTTAGCACCAACTAAACTGCGTAAGCCTTGTGACGAGATATATTTTAATTTTCAAAATTGAAAGAAATGAAAGAAGTTAAAAGTGGTAACACATAAAGTAAGAAACGAGCACTGAATTAAAAATATTAATCTATATCTCGTATTAAAATTGTAATTTTTTATGACATTCTCCTTAATGAGATTATCTCTGAGCACGTCAATAATAAATAAAAAGCTTAATCTATTTACTACAATCTAATTATTTTTTTTTTTTTTGTTTCGGTTAGATCATTTGTATAACAAGAAATTTACTGGAAAATTAATAACTTCTTGCGATTGTAAAGTTTCAAGAACGAGATCTGAAAGATCTGAGGTTCCTTTCTCGACAATTTAGATATAGGTAGATGATGTAGTATTTAAAGATGAAGAACGAAACGAGCAATATATCCGCAAGTGACGCGCTGAAGCAAAACTATTTTAATTGAACGAAGTGAAACTACTTTAATTAAGGGGAACAATTCTCTGTTGGGAAGGTGAATTTTCCCTCGACGCCGAAATGGAAAGACAACTACATTTCTCGCAGACATTGTTGCTATTGCCAGACATTCGAGTTGCCGCGTATCATTGGGTGAACCTTGTGCGAGTAAGGGGAGTTTCCGCGAATGATTTTGCGCAAATTAACGGCAGCTAATGGGCGTAATGGCATCCTTTCATACGCGAAGGATCACATCCTCACGCCACTGAAGTAATCAATTATCCGTGGAGTTATCGATAGCGTCCGTTTAGTGACCTCTGCATTGCTTGTAGTATAGATCAAGCTCGTTTCATATTTATTTCGTAGCTTATCATTTACGTCATAAAATTCGATTATTTAAAGAAGAAAAATATCGTGAATCTGGGATATACATCACTTCTTTTATTAATGAGAAATTGATCCATCGTTTGTCTTTAACACAGATCTTATTCTTGTTTGGAATAAGGTATTACATAATTAAATACTTAAATAGTTACCAGTGCAATGTTATACAATTCTTTTATCAGACTATTTTTTTAAAAATATTGAAAGATTTTCAAGAGATATTGGAGAAAAGAAATCTATTTTTACTTTGTCCTTCAAATTGCTTACGACGACTTGGTGATATTAAATCAATCAATTATACTGGCCAAAGAAAGCGTTGAACTTTTAAAGAATAGAGAACAATTTTGAAAAACAAATTTCTTCCTTCAACATTTAAATAATTAGTTGAAAGAAGTTCCGCTAAACTGATAGTACATTATTTAATTGGCGACTATTCGAGTATTGTATAATCCTATTTGAAACGAAGATAAAATCTATATTCTATAGTCTAAATACAAATGATAAATTTATCTCTTTCTAATAAAAAGAAGTAGTTTATTTCCTAGGTTTATATTATTTTGTCCATTTCAGTAGTTTTAAAGATCCAATAAAGTGAAACGCTCTATTATCTGAGCACGTATACCCTCTGATTGGTTAGCTCACTAAACTCAGCCAACTACGAATATAACTGCCATATAACGTGGATGTAAGAGTATTACATTTATCTATATAGTAGTTATATGTAGTAGTTATATTCGTATTTACTGGGAACGTTTCTACTTAAAAGTTACTATAATGTCAATGTAGCAGCGTTAGAACATTTATGTTCCATTACACTCAGTTTAATTGAGAGATATGTGAAATATTCTGTTTCCTCGTTTCTCAATTTGTGACAAAATTTAATATTTTCAGAATTTAAATTTCGAGATGCCGTTATTCTTTTAATCGATGCATTGTATGGAATCGTAGTTACCGCATTCTCATAATGATTCAATTAACGGAGATTGCGATCAACTAGAAGCGCGCAAACATATTTCCGGCGCAGTCGTGGCAGCGTAATCGGACTTGTCACTACTAGCAACATCGATTCTGTCCTTCGTTGCTAAGCAATAATTCTCTGCTATCGCTCGCGACCTCTCGAGCAGAACACTAATTCGTCTCTTCCACCCTTCCGACCCCTCATCCCTTCTGCACTTCCGGATTTCAATTTCCACCGTATCTGCCATCATGCACATGATCCGATCAAACCAGACGATTTCCATCGTCAACGTAATGCAAGTTGACGATGGAAGTAATTTACAAATAATGAGCAAAGATAAAGAAAGAAATACTTTAATTCTTTTAATCATTTAATCTTTTTGGAGAAGAAACATTTTAAGGAATAGTAAAGAAGAATTGTTACTTATAAAGGAGTTTGAGAAAAGTATTGAGTTCGAGAAAAGAATATCGTTCTATCTTCGTTTTCTAATTCTCTCTGACAAAAATTCATCTTCTAATGGAATAAATTAATTAGGTTAGGTTATCTTAAATTGAATACTTTTTTTTTCTTCTATACTCTTTATTTCTCAGCTACTAAACTTCCTTTGTACGCATATTCGTACATGTTTAAGTTTCACGAAACTAATAGCACGTTTCTTACCTAGTACTAGTAATTACTTGCGAATTTGGAGATCGACTTCTTGTCCAGCATGTTCTAATCGTTTTCTTAATGAAACCTTCTTAATAATTCCGCCTGAAACTGAAAGGAGCGCAGGTGCAATCATTTACCTTGTAATAGCAAACATAATTCACGCGAAACGTCACGTGGTCGCTGAGCGTTCGCGACGCGCCGCGCCGCACCGTCGTCTTCTCGGAAGGTCCTTCAACTCGGTCCTTCAGCTCTCTCTCCTCTTTACCGGAGTAACCCGAGCAATGTGCATGAGCTTCGCGTGGATTAATCAAGAATAATTAAATTTTACCGGACGGGACGCCACGGCACAAAAATTAATTTAGAGTTTTTCAAACTCCTCGAGAAGAACGCTCCTTCGATCTTGATTTTTTCGCTTTAAGAAAAATAGCGGTAGGTCAGAGCCTTCCCCATTTTACCGCAGGACTAAAGCTCTGCGTAGTTATTGTTTCCACCGATAATTAAATTTCTTTCGACCAACAAATCATGAAGCATCTTAAACCTAACTCGTTTATCCGATAACCACGCAATTTCTTTCTTCCAAAGGTTAAAGATTATAAAAGATTCCGTTATATTTTTGCTTATCAGAATCTAGATTGACGTTGAGATTTTTCATATAATGGAAGAATAATTGGAAAAAAGAAAACAGCTTTCTAAGCTTTCTAAACGCTTAAATAAACCAAACATATGACATTACAGATAAATTTTATTTTATTTTTATAAAATTTAATTAATTAAAAGAAATATCAAAGTCTTACATCAGTTTTGCACCATAAAATTAATTTATAAAATTTCTCTGAATATTGAGTTCTTGCCACATAATTAATGAACACGCAAGTTTTTTTATTTGATTCTTCCCTTTGATACGGGCTTCCCGTACTGCAAATTCGATGTGCATTACGAAATTTACGACCGATGGATTTCCGCGGCATGCCACATTCGTCGACGATTTCATCATATTAATTATGACGCAAATTTTCCATTGTTATTTATTAATAATGCATATTGGCTGTGGCGCGCGAGTGCGCGTTTTCGGACGAACTGTTGCTTCGCATATAGTTATTAATTACACGCGCAGTTATTAATTACACCAACGTCGAATATTAAAATTCTGATTAAAGTGCCGATTACCTGCTGCACATGTCGCCAAATAAAAGCCCCCAGATAATAACGCTGGTGAATCGCGACACACATACAATGAACATCGAATAACTGTAACGAGAACAAATTATATCTCACGCATATGACATCAACCGTTTAGACTTTTGTCATATTGCCAATTTTTGTTGAAAAAACGAAATATTTGCAATAAAATTTGTATAATATAACATTTTTATTATTATAAATATTAAGCAAAGCTGCTCATAAAATGAGTAATAATAAGTCCTAACAAATTGTAGTATTTTTTTCCTTTTAACTTTAAATTCTTTTCCTGGCAAGATCCTTTTCAAGGAAGATAAATTTGAATAGTGTTTCCAATTACTTTATTTTCAGTGATCCATAACATACTCTTGCGTGGAATTGATGATACCCTTACGTTGAGTTTACCTATTGTTCGGCGCACAAAGCGCTTTCCAACGATTTCACTTAAAGTGCCTGGGCATAAGGATTTTCTTTTAGATGGTGGACGCTGCGAATTATCAAATAAATATTTCCACGACTTCCTCTTCGCGCGAAAGTCCAAGCACGTACGCGCTAGTGAAAAGCATGCTGACTCCCTCGCATTAGCTTCCGCACATATCCGACGGAAAGTGCAATGTCAGTTTCTGCTTCCGGATTTAACTGTTTGAATGCCTATCAAAAAGTCTATAATGCTTTGAACCATCGAACAGATTTTGCTCGTAATTAAAAAAATTTTTTTTAATAAAAAGAAGAGTGCCTTTCAAGCAATTTTTAAAAAGCAGACTATCGATCACACACGCACAAATCGGACAAAATAACTTTAAGCTATATTTCATTAAAGTAGATTAAATCTAACCAACAATTAGTTTTGATTAATATCAACTTTGAATAAAACAGTTGTTATTATTTAAAATTGATGCGATAAGCTCGAAAGCTAATTTGCGTTCTTTGAAAGTTTGTGATGAATCGATAAAGCAGACATTAACTTTCGAAGATTAAGTGACTTCTAAAAAATGCATAGACTTCTTGAAAAACAGGGACGCCTGCTCACATGGCGCGGTAGATACCGTAATTCCGCGGAAGCATTATATCGTCGTCTCAAGCGCTTCCGTTTGATTGATCGACGAGCAAACCACAGTCGGCGTTGGTGCCGGAGTGATCGATCGCCCTCGTCTTCGACACAATCGCGAATCCCCGCGGGTCGTTTCCCCCCTTGCCCGATAAATCGCTTCGCCGAGTAATTCGCGTATAAAACTGCCGTGCAATTACGATTAGGTGGTTGTATTTCCTTAGTCCACTGTACTGTACCGTAAATCACGAATCTTCCAGATAACAGTGAACCAATCTAAAATCGAGTTTGAAAATCGATGGCTCTCTGATAAAACACGTTATTTTTACATCGGATTGAATTATTTTGCTTTCTCTTCGAAAACTGGACCTGGTCATTTTGGACGCAAACTCTAAGAACTCGCGTACGTACTCGCCTGTACGCGCTGGTCCTGCGTTTGACTGTGAAATATGGTGCGGCGCCACACCTACTCGCAGACGGGGCAAGTATTGTCCTGGCGGCGTGTCTCGCGACTTTTCACGCGCCGCTTTGGCTGCGAGGAAGGATTTCCACTTTCCGGGAGATCGGGAGGACAATTGACGACAGTATTTACACAAGTGCACGATTTGTATGATCTACACTCGTCTGCTTCCCGCAAATACGGGCTCGAGGGGATCCGCAACGTGGGCCAAAACTTTCTCACCGATTCAGTTAAGTGCTCAAAACAGTTGCCAACACCGACCACCCGTCCGCCCTCAACCCCTCAACCCCTTAAGATCGGCTTGGAAGGACGTAAAAAGGCGGGGCAGTGAGTGGGCGAGGAGCGAGGATTGGGAAACCCCTAACCCTCATTCTTCCTGGAAAAGTAGTAGCGAAGTAGACGAAAGCTTTCGCGATCTTTCACCGTAATCATTGTGTCCATTGATATACAAACGTATATTGTATGTAAGTAACAACAAGATGTGCTGTTTTCTTGGACGAATGCAAGTTCTTCGATTGAGTCTCTTTTATTGAACGAAGGAATTGTCCACCATATGCGCGAGGGAATAACTTCGATTTCATGTCAGATGCAGGATTTTTCTTCCTTTGTTGTGTGCACGTATAAAGGGACGACACTTCCATTTTGAAGCAATTCCCCGAGAAAATGCTCGCCCTTGAATTCTCGAAAGTTGATAAAACTCAGTTGCCAGGTATTCCAAAAGAACCCATTTGTTTGACGAGAATCGTCAGAAATAAAAAAGATGCAACGTTATTTTATTAGAAATATAAATATTTCCACGTGGATCATTCTACGTAGAAATTATTGTACGATATGGAATATTAAAAAAAAGAGTCTTAATGAAAGCTATTATGCAATAGCAATCTTTTTTTTTTTACTATTTCGTTCAGCTGGATTTCATCATCACTTGACTCACATAGATATAATTGCAAAGTGTTGGCGCTGTGTGTCGAAACCGGAACGAGATCGAGATGTAAATAAAGCGATAACTTTCACAGCTCCCATGACTGCCTATAGTATCTTTGATACCAAAACGTACTCCTTTTTGGCACCGGTCCAAAATGCATAAGACTCGGAATCGCGTGTTGAGCCATCAATCGAAATTCGATATATCCTTCTACCTGCAGGCGCTTATGTCAATATCACACGCATCGTGTCTGTTTTTCGGTGACAAATCGGAAATCGATCAAATATTGAAATTACTTTTCCGCCGCTTTACTTGAAAGGAACGCAAAAGAAGGGGCTCGCTACTCCGAATTCCTATTACACACTTATTAAAACTGCTCGGTTAAAAAAAATATATATATTTGAGAAGAATACTTAAGAAGAGTACATTATAAGTTATAAAAAATTCTTATTAAAAATTACATGAATGTTCAAAAATAATTTGTCAATTATCAATATATTATTATCTTTTCAAAACTGCAAATAAAATTATTATAGCTGAAAAAAAACATTAAGATTCTTCTATTACATTTAAAATTTTGTCATTCTTGGTAATGAAAAAATCATTAATCTTATATTTTAAGAAATTGAATTTTGAATGGAATATACTATTTAATCTTTATAACTATTAGAGAATTTAATCTTTATAACTATTAGAGAATTATTAATTGAAAGAGCATAATATAGTTTCTTGAAAGGAACAAAATAATCTTTATACAAGAAAGTAAATTTTTCAAGTTCCCTTTATCGGAAAAAAAATGTAACAATATTTTGTGCTGCAAGATCGATAGTATTCGTAGTACAGTAATGCAAGTTCAGTTCCATTAAATAAATATATTTGGATTTTAAAGTAAATGAAATTAAAAAAAAATGTACTAGTTTTGTTGATATTTATTTCATTCCTGTGCGATTCGATATCATAATATCGGTTGTCGGAATTTTGGAGAGAATTTCTAGTATCCTGGATATTTTTTCAAACGAAGTAGATGAAAATATAATATTACGAGAAATAGAAGCTAGCAGAGTAGAAAGGGCAGAAAAGTCGCAAAGTTATGAAGACGGCGTGAAAGCGATTTTATTACGCGAAGACGGCCACAACATTGCGAACTTTGTGTCTCGTTCACGCCTGCTCGACAAAATTCTTCGTACGTATACATCGCCATGCATGTACGACGCAAGGTGGGCGGGGGATCACCTTATTGTAACGCTATGTATCTTGCTCCGTCGACAGTTTACAAACCCTTACGCAGAGAGGAGAAATTCCAGGCTTACCGTCACACTGATACGCAACCGTTCTCTTGCTGGTAGGCGAAAAAAAGAATGAAAAGAAGAGGGCTGAAAGTACAAAAGTGAGCAAACATGCTTCATGGAAGGCGAAGGGTGAAGTCGCTGGTGAATCCACGTTCTTCCACCTGATCTCAGCCAATCGACACTTAATATTTTCCATCATTTTTAATTACACGTGCAAACAACTTGGACGTGGCAGCGAAACCGCCGTACTCATTGAGCAAAAATATTTTTAATCTTTGGAAAGAAAAGAAAAATTTGTTAAGTCGAGCAAACATCGAGATAATTGTTTATCGATTCGCGAGAAAGCTGAACATATTATAAATCCAACGGAACAGAAATGTGGATTCGAAAAATTATTCCTAATTTTCTAAATTTGTAAATTTCTAAATAACATTTTCTATTTTTTGAGCTTTGTACACTTTAGCTTTGTCATGATATTATTGAGCCTTTAAAGACTCAAATATTAATATACCTGTAAGTACAGATTAGGAAACAAGCACACCTTGGTGTCATCCTCTCAAACCAGTTTCCATCACACGCTTGAATCTAAATTGAATGGTGGAGCGAAAGCTCACCACGTCGTCGATTTGAATTGAAGTAATCTTGCCGAGTCATCAAATTCATTTTTATCACTCACAAAGAAACCATCCGAGGATCCTCTTTCCTCGAAGAAACTGTAGCTTAATCTAATGCAACGTCTGCACGATTTTATTTATACAACGCAGCCGTAAGGGAAATGCCGGATGAAAATTGTAAAGAGAAGGAAGTATACACAATCTTCATTTCATATTAATGAATTTTTGTTTTGAAAATTTGCGGTGAAGAAACGAGCGCCGATGTTGTTGCAAGATGGTATGTCAGAATCGGGTGATGGTAATGTATAGCGCTCGGATGTACGACAATGTAATCGACTCTCTTGAGGATAACCTCGTTATCCGACGCAGGAAGTCGCATCTAGGAAACAGTATTCTTCTACACTCCAATTCTCCGCTGCCGGATTTCCTTGCACGCTTCCCAGGATGCGCAAATGGACTTTTAAATTGTCTGCCGGCGAGTGAAAAATACGCGATGCAAGATGGCAAATCGTCATACGATCGTCCTACAAGATAATTGGTTTAAGTAATCAGTAAGATGCCAGATCACATACCAAAGATAATAAGTAGAAATCAAAAGATTATGTCGGGATAATTAAGTAACTTAATTGAAGCTAATCAATAAGAAAAAGAATTTCATTGGAATTCTTTTCAACCTGACGATTGAAATATCAAGTTTCTAGTATTGTATTTTAAAATTGTTTATTATTTTGTTAAAAGAATGCTCGGACCTATGCAAATAGCTTATAATACAGTTTTAAAAAGGAAAACTATTCTTGAACGGCTCAATGGCTGCATTATTTATCCTATCGTTTCTCTCGTTACAAACTAATCAGAATGATTAAATGGAATTAGCGAAGAATAGTGGATTACTGTCAGGTTGCAACTCTACTCATGTATTCTCGGAAGGATCACGTCATAATCATCCTGCGAACCGTGCGCCAGGACAGTGATACGTTATGGCATACGCCTCGAGATAGATTCGTTCGCAATGAAAGCTCGTAGGCAAGTCCGAGATTTAGTAAAGCAATTTAATAGATCGGATCGAATGGTGCAAGTGACGGTGGGCGATAGATTTTAATTGAATTATCGATGAGGTCTCGACGCACGTTAACGGAATAACCGAGAACTGCAAGTCGGAGAACATTCTTGCTGAAATATCGATGCGAGTGCGACTTTCCGAATGCAAAATAAGAGAATTGTGTCACGTGTATTGAACCTTCCAATTGAAGCAAAATATTTGCCAATGTCTGAATAATGCAAAACTGTAAAGATGCACCTGTCTTCTTTTTTGTATTCGCATCTATGTTTCTCTTCTTATTTGAATTTATACCCTTTTTATTTCTTCGGGAGAGAACATCGCTGTGCCTCCTTTGAATCAAATCCATTTTCTTTTAAATTTAATTAAAAGAATTTAAGTATATCCAAAAATTGAGGCTCAAAAAGTAAGAATTTAAGCACTTGTAGTATCCAGAGATTTATTTCATGACCAATTAAAAAAATGCTTAAGAATAAGAAATATCTTTATATTAGCTTGACAAAAATCGTCTTTGTAAACTCGTAAGATTGACAAATGTTTAAATGTCTGAACTCTTCCGAAATTGTACAATTGATTCCGCACAGATTTGGGAAGTAAATTTCCCTTACTAGCAGGGATTCGTACAGTATCTTAGAAAGAAAGCTCCCAGGAGAGGATGCCGACTCGAGGATACGTTAGCGTCCTATAAATTGTCAGAAAATTTATAGTGCTTGGTGATGTCATGCCCGGTGGTTTTGTTAGGGGCACTTGCAATCCCTGACTAGTACAAGCATCTAGCTTCGAATTTACTACCACCAGTCTAAAGAACAAATAAAATCCGGTTATTTTTGAACACTTATTTCGTTATTCCATTTTTCCATTTTCTTTCGTTAGTTTAAAAATCATAGCAATGAGAAATCTAAAACTTCAGCGCTCTGATCGACATGAAACAAAGAGTTTCAAAATGTTTTCTGATTTTAAGATAATGAATAGAATATTTGAATGAATACGGTTTTAACTTTAATCTAACTTCGATTGGCCTACGGAACAATCTGGAATGTTTCCATGCTCAGTGTCATGCTCAGTTTTTGAATTCAAGGATCAAGCCCGTGGCAGTTTTACGATGGACGATAATTCGCCGAGCATGTGCTGAGGATGGGGGAAAAAAGGCAAATACGTCGGCGATTCGCTCAAAGCAATTTAAATTCCGCACGGATTCTCTCTCTTCTCTTCTTTTCTCTTAGGAAGCCGATCTATTCACTTCGTCCTTTTCAACTCCTGTGTTTTTTTTTCTTCTTGTACCGATGCAACGAACCACCGAAGTCGTCAAACGCGAGACTACGCTATGGTTCCTGAGCCTCGAAAGTAGATCCGAGCGAGTTTTTCGTGAAATCGAATGCCAATACTATTCGCGGCGCAGGGAATTTTAAGCAACTGCTGGAAAGTTCTCACGTACTGCTGCAACGAAGAAAGGAAGGAAGAAGCAAGATGGGAGTTTCCTTTAATTCCTTTTAATTCGAAACATTTGATGCTCCTAGAATCTTTAAGTTTTTTTTTTATTTTTTTTCAAATACACGTACCTTATTTTTGCCTCTTGTCATAAAAATTCTGTGCGCGCGCGCGAAACTAGTCAAATTATATAAATGTATTACTACTTACTTGAACCATCGCATTCTTTTGAAGTACAGTTGTACTTTATTTAGTCGGCTCACAGTTCTCTTGTAAAATAATTTTAAATGTTTGAAATTATTTTAAATACATTTTATCGCGTATCGAAATTTTTTCATCCGCATTTTAATCTCATGCTAGAATAATTTACATCTTATAGTTTGAAAATATTTTACTTCGTGCCTAAATAATGTCACATTGCTACAATGTTAATCTATCATTATTTCTAAATATGAATTTAGAAAGATAAAACTAATTCTATTTTAGTTCAAATCCCTGCTTATCACATTTCATTTCAATTCAGTTTTGCTTCAGGGGAATTAAAAAAATTTTTTTTACTCTAGACATGGATCGAAATTTTACAAAGTACATACGTATATATTTCTATTCCGGATCTGAATCGGAATTGAATCAGAAACGATTGCCAAGCCTCGTTCAGAATAAACATCCTTAATTCTCTCATTTCATTCAACATCGACTGCGCGAATGAATAAAAGAAAAAAGAAATAACGGACGTGAAAAATGTAGACGTGAAAAAGAAAATTATATAATGAGAAATTAAAATTATAATTTTCACACTTAGAAAGGTATCGTTGGTACTTTAGGGCGGTACGCGCGATAAAGCTGTCGTCTCTGCTTTAAAGTTTCACTGTCGTCGTATCTTTCTTAATTATGAAGTATGAGATCGCGTCGTAAAACACACAAAGTGAGTAAAATTCACGGTTCATCTGCTATGTAAAGACGACTGGCCATATATGTGGTACGTCGTACTGCCATAGCTTTATCTTTGAGGACAGTTGCCGCACATTTTAACGTGCCTCCTTTCCCGATGTCCGCAATAAAGCTTTTCCTCCAGTAATCTGAAACCTCTATGACATGGCTGACGATATTGGTGCACCGGGAAACTTGCTAGATATAAAGTAAAGGCTATCCAATGACGTGGGATTATTCCCTCTTTTCAGCGCGGTAGCTTCAACTATTCCTCTTATAAGTCTGCAATTGGATATATACAATATTTTTAATTAAAGGGATAGTATAAAAATTGTCACTTTTTATTATAGAAGTTGCGTGATGTAAATCATATCTTCATTCAACCACAGAGATAGTATTCAAGCACGTTCGATTGTACCATAAATACGTCCACCGTATTAACGTATAACGATTGCTCGCAATCTCGGAAATGAACGCGAGGCAAAAAAAAAACAAAAAAAAAGAAACGCAATTCGTCGAAGAGGGAAAACGGCAAGGGAACGAATATTTATTTGTTATTTAACCGGCGCTCGAAATACGTTGATTAATATCGCGCTATTAAATTATTACTTCGACGATAGTCGATATGCAATATCGCGGGTCAATGAATATGAAATCCCTTTGCAAGAATAATTAGCAAGATTACGTCACCGACGGCGTTTTTGCAACTGCATTGTTTTGCGATGATATGTGACGACAAGCTTTTGCCTTATCAAAAAATAATCCATTAATTTCAGCCTCTACGTAGCGTTTATTAGTTCACAACATTTTTCAGTTTACAATAGAATGTGTCAACCCTTACATAGATGGTATCGTATTTTATAAAAAAAAGAAATATAACTCTTTACGTTAAAATATGAGGTAGGTTTTTTCAACTTTTCTTTGGGAGTATATAATACGACAGTATTTTACGTCACAAGAATAAGTTTTATTGAGAAACATCGAAATGGAGACATTAATGGACCATCCAGATTTGACATTCGAAATTCAGGAACCATTTATCGTACGATTTGATGCTCTTTGTAGTTTTCCATTTCTCGCGAGAAAAGAAAAGCTCAAGTTTTTTAACACATATTGGAGTTCGATTTCATCTGCCATTCTTTAAGATCAAATACTTGGTTGACTTAGCCAAGTTTTCGAGGACATGTCTGCCGCTCTCCTGCGAATGTAATTGGATAGATCCATCGACGAAGTTCGTGTAACAACGTGTCGAGGAACACTCGAGTCGCCGCTCTCGAGTGTCGACCGTGCTGCGATCCGTGCGGAAAGTATCGGATTTCAATTATGATAAGTGTGCGGTTAGAATGTTCACCGCGTATCATATGGAGCCAGCGAAGGGGACTTTCAGTCAGCTATATGCGAACGGAGAATATACGCACCCTTATCGATAGCAATTAAATGCGATTTTATATCTTTCATTCATTTGTCCAAGAGTCAATCGTAATCTCTCTAAAGCTAACTTCTCCACGAAATAAGATTTATATTGTACGAGTCTAATTAATGGCTTAATTTACCTACTGATCCTATTAAAAACTACATATTTCAATTCCAACTTTATTTATTTGTCAAGTAATGATTTAATTTTTGTTTTATGAAATGCTTGACACAAAGAATCACATTTTTAAATAAATAAATAAATAAGGAATTTTATCAATTGTAAATTATGTGCAATTATATTCTGAAGTATATTTTCAGTATATCTTTACTTGCGTATACGCTATTTATTATTTAACAAAATAAATATCTTGAGAAATTTTTTACGTAAAGAATTTATATATCTAGAATATCAGATTCACAAGATCAAAGCGTAGTTAAACTTGTACACGTTGTGGGTTCGTTATTACATCATTTTTCTTCATAAAACTACCAAAACTACCAACGACCAAGAGTCAAGTCGACGTAGCAGTTTCTCCATAAGTTTTTTTACAATTTAGAAATCGAAAGACCAGTCCGGTTGGCAGGATTCTTGAGAAACAGGAACCGGCCGAGCGAATTCCGCGGCCGGCTAGATGCATTATTCTTCTTGCTCGAAATGGCGTTCGCGCTCTGTTTGGGATTCCATTCCGTGCAATTTGGACGAGCGCGGTAGCGTAGAAACTTAATAACGCCCGACAACGACGCCAAAGTGCTGGGAAAGGGACGACGACGCGGGCGAGGATGGTAAATGCGGCGAAGAGAACGACGAGGGTCGACCCGGCCGCTGAAGCTTAGTATGAAAAATGTCTGGATGATCCCCGCGAACGGAGAAAAATTATATCTTGAGTTGTTCGTCGCCGTCGGCGTCGCCGGCATCGCCGTCGTCGTGTTGCTTCGTAGATGAGAACGAAAAATAGATTGTATTACGGGACGACGAGCCTTTTCTCGCGAGCGGGCTTCGGATGGTAGAAAAAGTGCCAGGGTTCTGCTTGAGAAAAATACTCTCGTTTGAGAGTCTTCTGCTGAAGATTTTTTTCTATTTTTAGTTTAGACGTCGCAACTTTTTTTCTTGACGCTTCGCTATTTTTATCTTGGACATTGTCATATTCTTACTTGATTCTTTTTTTACTTTCAGTTTGAACGTTACATATTCCCTTGGCACTTTCTATTTCTACATTGAATTGCGATGTCTACGCTACTTTCGGCTATTTACGAATACGTTAACAAATTTGGACGCTTCAATTTCTAAGATTCCGGATATGTGAAATATTTCTTGTTTCTCCCTTGTTTCTCCTCTTGATATATAATATTTCTCTTTACTTTAAACGTTTATTTCGCTTAAAAGCGAATGGTTGGTTCGAAGACTCGTTACCTTTCTTCAATGATTTTCACGCCTGCCGTGACGCTAATTACATCGGACGTCAACTTTGCAATGCCGATAAAGTGCCAGTAAAAATATTCAAAGTGTATCGAATTACAGCGTAAATTTTCTCAACGCGTCATTTTATTTCCATAATAAGGAATATTCCGACTCTGGCAATTTTGCACAAAGGATCGCTGCAGTCGCATTCTACAAGGCTACTAACGTAAAACTTTTTATAGACATTTACTGTACATTATCTCAATTTTGAGCGCCTAAAACAACCGCAGAATGGCCAAAACAAATTATTCATTCGTTAAACGACTCTATTTCGCGATGGGAAGTAATTTTGATTCAAACAAAGATTTTATCACGTACGTCCAATTTCTCGTCAAATCTATTGACTTCGGAATCGATGCATAATTAAATTAACAAGGCCTTAGCCAATCCACAATTTTAAACGAAAATCAACTGAGATGAAATTACATTTCACAATGCCTGCATAATATTCGCATTAACGATAGCAAAGCCAGAGAATGAGAAATGTGAAGGGACATATGCAAATCAAGGAAGGATAGTTCGTTATGGAAAGGCGTTAGAAAATATGCATGGAAATCCGAATAAAAATTCGCACCCCAATATTATGCACCGCTTTCGGCAGCGATTCGGATCCGCGATGACCGTCTGTCGAGGATCGCTTATTGCGAAATTATACGGCTATCTCGGCGTCGTGAGCAAAACTATAATTTTACTATTATACTATCGTGCAGTCGTAGTAATATTGCTCGGGAATATGATGTATATTTTGAGGTATAGTGCTCGTAGATTGAGTTGAAAGGAGTGGAAAAATTGTAGAGAAGCCCGAGGCCAGTGGTCATACAGAATAGATCGTCAAAAACTTATAACTCCATCAGGATTTGGCAGAGCATTCTCTTCTTTATATTGTAAATCGCTGACAATATTATAATAATTATTTGTAATATTAATTTGTTGTGCAAAATGGTTTGCGTCGAAAGCATCGTGTATATTGCAAGGAAGAAAATGCGGTAATGAAGATAATGAGTAAATTTTTCTTCTTTTTGCTCTTATTAATTTTGGGCTCGCAATTTCTCTGTATAATCTTAGAAAATGGCATGTCTTAGATAACCTTTGCTATAGTTAGTTAATCACTATTGTGCCAAAGTTTGTGAATATAATCTCCCTTATAAGACGCCCACGTAGGATAGATTGGCTCAACTGAGCCGGGATTAGTGATTATTAAATTTAACCTTTTTGAATTGGCATGTGTTAAGCTATTACGAATACAATATTTTATATAGATATTTATATTTTTTCTTTTTTTTTCGTAGAAACTGTGGATCGAAAAGAAAAAAGAGAGATGAAGAGAAATAAAATTTCGCCTGATATTTTAAAAGTTGATAGAGCAGTAAAAATGCATAAATTTGTATATCTGATAAACCACTTTAGAATTTATTATCGTCGATACTATAAGAAAATTCCATCTATGGCAATCAACCTCAAGAATGGAATTATTGTAATTATCACGTTTTCACAATTTTATTTAAATTTTAAATAATTTTCTTGTACAATGATATATTTGAAAACTAGTAAAAAAAAGTAAAAAGTATTCACACTCGCAATATTTTCATTCCTTCTTGTTAGAAAATTATAATGAATTGTATATATTTGTACTTGTTAATAAATAGGTAAATAGTGTTTCTTTCATTAAAATAAGATTTAAAAAAATATTCTCTCTACGAATCCTTTTTACATTCACTGCAAATGTATTATAATGTAAATAATTTCTAAAAATTTTTTATTTACTCTCTTCAAAAAATTATCATTCAAAAAACTGTGACAACCGCAGTCTCAGTCTCCCTACTCACAAAAAAACTTATCGTTAAATATGTATTTATTCAATGTTTAATCACATTTTAAATTTTAATTTGAATTGTTTGTAATTTTTTCATAAAATAATGCATGCTTAAATGCTATAAATGTTGCATTCGTAAAAGCTTCATTATATATTTCTATGTATTTTGTTCCGCTTCAATTTTATTTACTCTTTCTAAAGTTAGATCTTAGTTTTCTGAATTCTCGCTAAAACATTCGTTTTTCTGTTTTTTTTTATTACTGTGACATGGATCACCCTGATTTGAAGAAAAATCCTAGTTGAAAGTCCTAGTTGTTTCTGGAAGGAACAGAAAGTTTTGATACGAACAAAAGATACTAAGAATGGGTTGGTTCTGACAATGCCGACTGCTGAACGAAAAGCCGAACCTGCGAAAGAGATATCAAATACGCTCGATTGGCTGTCACGCCCGATAAGACCATGCCACATTGAATTTGGATGGTTGTCGTCAACCTTTCGACCCAGCCATTTTAGCGAACGTTTTCGGGCTTTTTGAATTTCGTTATTCTGTTATTCTGTTTCTATATGTTTCTTTATTCTCTATCTACTACGAACATTGTTATGGATGTTCAAGTTGCCAATTTTATTACAACAAAAAAAAAGAACTGACTTGACGTAGTGTAAAAAATATTTGAAAGCTTGTAGAATGTACTGCTAACCAGATTTCAAACAATCAGAATGTCACGTAGACTACATATTGTTTATAAAATAATATTTAGTCTAGAAACTAATCATAAACATGAAAATTATATTTGTATATTTAAAATAAAATAAACGGACGCGTGTTTGAATAAACCCTTCAATTATCTTTTTACGATAACATCCGTGTCATGACGTGGCGACGAGGCGTGTTATTGATGATGGATTGAAAATTTTCGATTGATGGTGAGCAGCGTTTCATTAAAAGCACGGGCAAAATCAGCGATCTAATAATGTCCGTCCCAATTTTGTCGCAGCATTGTTGCCGACGTCGTTTCCGCGAGTTGCGACGAGACGGCTCTTTCTGCGATCGATCGACACGTTCGTCCCGACGCCGATGGAACGCGGCGACGCCGGCCGCGCATTGAAACGCGCGTCACCATAGCGCGTCGATAACAAACGGTCCACCTGCGTGTGTGGCCCATAAGCGTTAACAGGGTCCTCATTCAAGCGCGAAAGATAATGTTTCATCGGCAACTAATGATAACCACGTTTTATGAAATAACTATTCCGCGTTCGCACCTCGCTACCTAATGGGAGTTTTATGCACCGATGAACGCTCGAAAACCGTTTATGCTATTTTTCTAGTTAAAATGCTACCGCGAACGCTGTAGTTCATGTAATTTAATTTATGCATAATGACTAAACATGAGCTTTAATAAGCAGGCCTAAGAAAAAGAATGGAAAAAGAAAGTAATACGGGAGGGAGGAATGCAATCCTAATATATAACTTAATACGTAATGTAATTTATCCCAGTTAATAAAATAGGCAAGTTAAATATATGTAAAAACAAACTATTATTATAGACAAATCAGGGCAAAAGAAATAAAGGGGTATTCTATTCCAGCGCGAAAAAGTTTACTTATTTTTGAGAATTTATGTAAAAAAATTTTTTGTGCACACATAACACAACATTTTTTTATTCTTTTAATACTTGTATATATTTATTTAAAAAAATATATATTTCTTTTTTATTATGGCTAAATAATTATTAGCCTTTATGTTGCGTAAATTTAAAACTAAACATATTTTTTTTAATTAATTGACATAATTTTTTAAACATTTAGCCATATCAAAGATTGTAGATATTTACTAATGTGTTCAAGTAGTGTAAAGAAGAATAGTGCAGCAGTTTTCCCTAAAAAAAATAGGTTCAAAGAATAAGTCTTACTTTTCACTCTCTAGTCTAGAATACTTCCTTAAAAGGGAAATAGATTTTTAAAAAAAATTCTAATGTAATACTGTTGAATTATTAATATCAAAGAATTTAACGAGTTTAATGTATTGGATGCTTTATCTTCTCAAATCAACATCTTTGAATCAATTAGATCATCGATTCTCCAGAGTTTATTATTATCTTTTATATACTTAGCTATTTGATCTTGCGAGTATAGAATTTTTTTATATTTAGTATCTTGTAACTTGTACTTCCTTTTTTTTATAACACAAGAATAATAAGTTAGAAGAACTTCCTTATAATTAAGTATTTTTACTCTTTTGAATGAAACAATAATTTCACCTTTAATACGCATTTAATAATATACAAATAAGTTAGAAAATATTGTTAAAAAGATACGTTTAGCTCAAAATTTGAGTATAAAATCCAGGTAGACAGACTAGTAATCGTTGATATAACGAACGCATCGTATAATAAAAGGATGCTGCTACAATTTACGCCTCAATGATGTGTTGGGGCGGGTGTTCTAAGAAAATACGCTCGTGCGAAAATGCAGCTGAAATATACAGACGCTCTTCATGGTAAAGTAAAGACGCGTTTATTTTACATTATGGCTACAGACACGATAAACAAATTTTCTTGATGCTAGTAATTGGCGTCAATTTTTCCTGGAAATACACTTGACAGTGCTTGTCAGTATTCTGCATTTACTAGTCTATAGATCCTATATTATATTTATTTCAATATTTTATCTTTATCCTTTTTATTTATTATCTTATCTAAACGGGAAGAACGATTTTGCTAAAATATCGAAAGAGATAGCTAAATACAAATTTGAAAAAATAATTTTGGTGGACCATTCAAATATAAGTACACAAGATGATGAGCAAAATTACAAAGAGTTTAGATATTTTAACTGATTTGAGTATTTTACATAATGCATTTGATGGCGCAACAAAATTATTTTTAGATCTATATGTAGTCAAATTTGAAACAGTTTAGCAAAATGATTCTTTTCGTAAATATCTGTCCATATGATAAGTACTTTTTATTAATTTTTTCCTACATTTCTCTTTGTTTAAATCATCTCTTTCAGTTCTTTACATTCCAACATTTCACTTCAAATTCTGATTCTCTTTGATATGTTGTCACATTAAAAGAAGTGAGAAGCGAAAAAATAATTTTATATAAGAGAGTTAACTATTTTTTTAATAGTTTCAAGTTTATTAATGAGAAAACTAATAATTTCGTGGCACATTCAATTACTCGAGGGTGTTCGCCCATCTACGTAAACACCAAGTAATCGTCACGGATCCCTATCTAATGGCCGCCAAAGTTCGTCTTTGATTTGACTTAGCGACTGTCACGGCGCAATTAAATGCTTGGGGTTCCGTTTCAGAGACGATAAATCGATACTTAACGGCTTGTCTATCTGCTTCCACTTCACCGCCGAATTAGCCGACATGTTCTCCCAAAGGGAAAGACACGTGTATGTTCCGTACACAGTTTTCAATTACGGTTTTCGCAAAGCCGTCCTCTGCTCAACTCATGCGAACATCTTCTCAGTTCACAAGTCTTTATAGAAAGAGAGAGAGAGAGAGAGAGAGAGAGAGAGAGAGAGACCAAACTTAAAATTGAACAGAATTAAAAACTGCTGAAAACTTTGCACAATTTATGAAATAAGTAAGTTTTCCAAGACTTGGACACATTTAGCCTTTTAATTTATAGCATTAAATATTTTTATTCAACTAAATAATATACCATTGCTCATTTATTTATTTAATCTGTTGATTAAAAATCGTGCTTTTAAAGTATGCAAATTATCCAAATATTAACAAATTTTGCTCAATGTAAGATTATTAGCCAACACAATACATCGTTATCATCGCCTAACAAGATGTTCTGTTTACAATAGGAAATTCCCCGTAATTTATATATTAAAATTTGTCATTGTCATTAACTGACAAATAGCATACCGACTGACAATTGCGAATAATCATTGTTCTGTTGAATCAGGTCTTATCAGCGAATACAGGTGCCACGTTCAGACACGTGACTGGTAGCGAGCGAGCGATTACTCACAAATGATCGCCGTCTGTGATCACGGTCGGTAATTAACTGCATAATGGCACGAAGTGACGGTAGCTCGTTGTCAATTAGTGTCTATTGTTCACAGTCCAATGATGGCAGCTAATTGGATGTCTCGGGTTTTAACGTGTGCTCTATACGATGCTATTAGTATTTTCAGTTGACCTCTCATATTATCCCTACGAATGATCGCGGTTTCTCAAATCTCTATCCTGTTCAAAATTTTGTTTTTACATACGAGAAGATGTCAGACCGCTCATATTTTGAAAATTTGAAAGTTGAGCTGAATTTTCTCTTAGTTTGCACAATTTCTCTTTTGTGATCGTATCTTTGGAATAGTAGTAGCTGGTAACTGCAGCTCTTTTGAATGCCTTCCGAACAACTCGCGTTATTAATTGAACACACACTTTTATGTTAATAACACGGTAGAATGCACCTGCATCGTATTCATTCTCGTGCTTGTCGCAGCTAATAATGCATTACGATTGAATAAATGCATGAGAGTCCACGGAGCTCATCACTACAAAGTGACTACGCGCAGGAGAGGGCAGCGCAAAGATAGAGAAAGGAAAAAAGAAAAAGCTGTCTGCCAAACTGCGGCTATCTCTCTCCTCTCTAGGGAGTGGAGCTCCATTCCGGAAATTGGCCAAAAATCAAACCGAGTCGTCGACGTGAACGGGGACGTTGCCGGTGTAGATCCTGGCCGACGTGGAATCCAACAAATCTGCAGTTTAACGTCGGGATTGGCACGGTCGAGCGAGCCCAAAGAAGGGGAAGAAAACCCCAACGACTCGACGGAACAAAAGAATTCGTCCAACTACGTGTACCTTAGCCGTATCATGGAATAGACTTTCTCAACTTGCTGAAACTCGCTTAATAGTTTAACAGAAGAATCTAAATGATATTAACCATAGTTAGAGAGCAAGTTTCTCAGACATTAGTACAAGTTAACGCAGAGAGAATGCATTATAATTAATTCTGTGTTTTAGACGCGAAATTAGAAGGTAAAGGTTTATGAGACAAGTAAATATAAATAAATGTCGCCTTTTCACACATATATTCCCCTTAATTTATTCTCTCTGTAATACGTTTAAAAAGTTATTATAAACTTCTTTTGACGTTTTATCGATATCTTTCGTCTATTGGCGATTCAAGATGCATCGTGTCTTCGACTTTCTATCCAGCAGATAGAATTTGACGAGAAGTTTGATACTACGAGCTATAAGCGAGGGAGGGATAGAATAAGGGTGAAAGAGGGAAGAAAAAGTTTTCAGTTCCTCGTTGCGCTTCATGTTTTCATCGCGAAAGTTGGGTAATTGAGAAGTTCGGACTTTGTAACTGTCCGTCATAATCTCGCGACGCCGTTATAATATCCTTGATGCAACTGCACGCAAGGTTTTCCAGTCGACGAAATATTTTCTCTCGTGAAAATTGCAATCCCGCTTCTTTAAAAATTATGTTCTAAGCTTCTGAGTTAACGAATAAGCATTTATTCCATAATCCATTCAAAAGTAATAAATCATAATCCATGTATTGTAATATACGCAACTAGCGGAGTGATATTTTGTCATAGTCCGTAAAAAGTTTACTGACTATAACTTGAATTTAAAACATTTTCATCAGAGTACGAAATAAAAGAATTTCAAGAAATTGTTTAACAACCGTTTCGACATCTTTATCAAAATTGAAGATTCTTGAAAGATTTCACGAGAATAAGATACAAATTTACAAATTTACAAATTTGAGATTTAAACGAGGAACGATTCCACGATAGAAACAGATGCATAAAATTGTGTTAAATTTCCATCTATTCTAGGTCTATTAAAAATTTTCAAGTTTAGAAAAAATGTAACAAACAAAGCTTACAATTGCAAAAGTACATAATTAAATTTAAGGGGAAGTAATTATTCAAATATATTTCTACGATTTATAAGAATGAAACAAATTTCTTGCCTTTCATATCATAGAGCTATAATTCGACCGCTATTATTCCAGTCATCATCTTCTTCAAACACGTAAATGTACTAAACTTTAAACACAGAGTACGTCATTAGCTAAATATATCTGTAGTTTCAGAGTCTTTACGGAAAGTGAGGAGTAAGGTTAATGCGTTTTTTAGAGGCTTTTGAGTATCCTAAGATTCTCTTGGATATTTCCTTTTCGCGAAGAAGCAGGTGAACGTCATGGGACAAAGAATGGTAACTAACAGAAGCGGCTAAAAGATTCGAGTCAGTCGGGGGATGCGCCACAACTATCCTATTCGCTTTCTTTACTCTCCTCCTCATACCTACATCGGATAAGCTGTCCTTTCCCCCCAGCTCCTTCCACAGTTCTTAATTCCGCTGGTTTGTTGAAGTCGGCTATCCGGATTATACGAATTTTCCTCCATCTCGGCATGGCTTCCTTCAGTCCTTTTTACCTTCGTTTAGCGTATCTCGATTAAGCTAAACTTTTACTTGAGCTGCAGAATGCATCTCGATAATCAACAGCTGACGCTGTGGCATCACTTTCGAAATAACAATGTCTGTCATCTAAACAGTTCTCTGAGAAATGTCTGAAACGTATCGGGAATAAAGAACAATTTCGACAATTGTAAAGAATAAATCATGGGAATTGCCGTTAATAAACTTTTTCATGATTTGAATAAAAATATGTTGGTTTACAGACAAATTGGAAACATTTTCCAATTCCGTTTTTAATCTGAAGTTCCGAGATAAGAGTAACTTTCACACACACTTTAACCAAAAAAGTTACAATCGGACTTCTTAAAGCAGTTTAGCTTCCTTAATGACTAGGAAGGAAAACAGGAATCCTTAAAGAGAATTGAATGGTCCATTTGAATATAAGTTTCCGTGATCCTGTTTTCGTATTTAGATGGTTGCAGTTATGATCGATATATACATAATATATACAATAATGGAATTAAAAGAGTATGAAAGAGTGTCTGCATTAAATTTTTCAATTGCCAACTTATCACGCTTTCGGAATTGTCCTTAAGGTTTTCAAAAGTTTTTGGTCGTGGAAACTTTGGAAATATTATACATTGTACAGTAAAACGAACAAAGCGAACATCTACATATGAACCAAAAATGATATTAGAATATTTTTACGTTGATTTACAGTGAGGAAAAAATAGTGAAAAAACGTAGGAGAAGAGGATCGTAAGTGGGAGGATTTGCAAGTAGGCACTTGAGTTGGTACGCATTATCTTAGAACGACTTTTTCATTTCTCTCACCGAATTTGTCGGCAAGTTAAAACGGTCTACAGTGGCGCGAGAGTGTCATAAAAGTGGAACGTCGTATTTCCCGTCTGCTGATTCTTCTCCTTTTGCACCTTTTTGTTTTAATGGACGCGCTCTCGACGAGACACGGGGAGACGAGCGTCTTCTTATTATTGATCGGGGATTCACGGAGTCGACGTTCTTCATGAAATTCGCTTCTGAAATCAACGCCTGATGTGAACGCGTTTATGAATTATTAACGTATTCAATTCCCCTGTTTTCGCCGATGAGGCCGGCAATCGGAATGAATTGATGAAGGTCGAAGTCGCCCGTAGATTCCATTAGTGGCACGCGATTCTCGTCCGATGATTTTCCACTCGGTCTGAGAACATGGTGCCGCGACGATAAAAACCTTTATGGCGAATGCGTCGACGCTTCGCTATATACGTGGTGAAGCATTGTACCTCGTGGAGCACTATACTTTACATACGTACGGCCGTGTCATATACCCGCGAGCGTATATTTTCGGAAACCTTTTTCGATATTCTGCGAGTAGCTTCTTTCACTCCTTTTTATGCCATTTCGTCGTCCCTTATTTGAATTTGGAGCTGTACCTCTGACAAAGTATTACAGTGCGCATTATTTCAAAATTTCTTGCTACGTCGAAAAACGACATTATAAAAACATTACAACTGCATTGTCATTCACAATAATTTTTGGATATTTAGTATTCAATTGTAAATAACATATCCATCCTTTAAAAAAAAAAAGTTCTATTTTCTATGTGCTACTGTATTATAAATTAAAATACTTTATTTGCTCTATCTATTTTTTTTGTTTTATCAATTTCAGCTTTTCAATATTACACATTTCCTCACATAGAGAATTTATAATTAATATTAATTTGCAAATCTGTCTCATATATTTTATATAATTATGCCTTATCCATTAGAGCACGATAAACTCTGTCAATTTAATTTAATTTAATCGGAGAACTCAAACGGTAAACATTTTGTATTTACCACCATGAAAATCATTAAATTCTATTGGATATTCTATTTAACGGACTGTGGCAGTTCTAAGCCAGACTGCATTCACTCGCAGAGGCAGTCGGCGTCCATTATTTATCAGAGAATAATATTGAGGATATTCTCGAACGTCATGCTGAATTTGACCGCTACCTATGAAACAAATCAACCACATTGGGAATGTATGTGATCATAGCGGACATCAATGAACTCAAAACGACGTGCAAAAATCCACTTTGTCGATCCGCGAATCGTCCTGGCAGACGGCAAGTTTTGTTCTGGAAAACTCAATTCGGATTGGAAAACAGACAACGCGAGAGAACAAATGGTTAAGCCGGTTTGGATTTCGCTTAATAAATCGTTCGCAGCTGCTCCTCTCCGTTTCTTTTCTTTTCTTTTCTTTTCTTTGTGCTTGTCTTTTATACGCGAGTGCACCTGTATGCGCTGTACATCGCGTACAAGTATACGCGACCGCATTTTAGTTCACAAGCTTAACGCAAAGGACAAAGCCATGTTTTCCTTTCTTTCGTCTTATGTAGGACGCGATGTAGAAAGCGCTGAATGCAGAGGTATTTATTATGTAGAGAGTTTTGATTCGAACCCACGGAAAAGAAACTTTGTTATTACACGTGATAAATTTATTTTTAAAGCACTCGTGTGGCATTAACTTGAAATCCCTTCTCATCCTTCCCTAATGCAAAAATATCAGCGTGGCAGGCAATATCATTTTTTTGCCAATCAACACAACGTTGGTCATATTTTTTGTCGGAAATTGAAAAATTTATGATTGTAAAAAAGGACGAACCGCATATAAATCTTTCGAATGGCTTTCTTTCATTCTTCCATATCTAAATGCGAATTCCTAAGCAGGTCGCGCCGAATACGAGAAAAGACGAATTTACATTTGACATATATCCATGAGAAAATGCTGCAGGGTGTAGTCGTATTAGCCATCAAAGTCACCCCCCTTAGCATTGATCGTAATGTTAATTGAAGCTTCGATATAGGATAAACACACTGCCTCTCACACGCGAGAAAGCTCACCAATTTTTTTAGAGCGATTTGTTTGTACGCTTTTTGTATACGCTTTACATTTATCTCTTGCCGTATTTCTCTTTGTTCTTTCCCTATTTTTAGATAAATCCTATAATTATCGCTTAACTGTATACGTATACTAAATTACGAAAAACGTTTACAGGACCATTCATCCATTTTATATTCCATTTATCGTATTCTGATACGCGCGCAATATCGGAAAAGCAATAATCTGAAATTTAATTCAGAACTCTATCTCAAGCACTGTCGATGTTTATGAAAGCATTAGCAATCCTAGTTCGATAAAGGAACTTTTTTGAAAATTATAATCATTGGATTTGGAAACACACGTTGGGACAGTCGTCTAACGCGTTTCATTCGACGAATATATCGATGCGAACAACTTGGTCGGAAATCAATTTCCTTGGATGAACATGGAGACAGAAATGTTACTAGGGATAGCCCAGATATTCTTATTTACTTCATACACAATGGACGAGGGAAAATAGAGAGAGAGAGAGAGAGAGAGAGGGAAAGAAAGAAAGAGAGAGAGGAAAAGGAAACAGAAATCCGCTCGGAAGTGCACGTTTCTCAGTCTCTTCCTCGCAGGACTATTATACACCATTATCTCGATCCAGTCTTCCCCCTCATTGTACCCATACATAGACACAACAGGAAAGTACGCAACACAAGCAAGTGGAATTCAGTGGCACGAAACAGCACTTTGCTATAGCACATTGGTCAGGAAAAAGAAGGACGCGGGAGGGAAGAGAAAGCGAAAAAGAAAGAGTTACGAAAGGAAGAGGGTACTCTGAAAGCTGCTCTAGTGACAGATCTGTCAAATCCTGGGATACGCAAGAGTATGGGTTCTTTTGTTCCGAGAGATCCCTTCTAATTCCTGGATTTGCTGTTATACACATTTCTATCTTTCTTTCCGATTTTTATTTCTACTGAAACCTACATCTACATCTTTTTACTTAGACTTTTGTATTTTCAGATGTTGTATACGCGATCCTTCTCTCAGAGATCTCTGTATCTTATTTTATTTTATCTGCATCGCGTTCTGGGTTACCGTCGTTCCTTCCCTTGTATTCAAGATTTTTAGATCCATATATCTCGTGCTGATACTTTTGCGCTGTAAAACCTTACTTCCTCATACCACTTCAAGGATTTAACGCTCGTCTTCCTTCTTTGTCGATAGACAGAATCTTGAAGAGGAAGAAAGGTATGGCTTGCGCTACCGTAGAAAATTACCTCCGTCCGACTAACATTGGAGATTCTGCGTGTCAGTCTCTCCTCCGTGCTCCTTGCACGTTCTGCTGTCGTTTCTTTGTATCCTCTTGCCTGGCAGGAAGCAAGGGGATTCAGGATTTCCGCCAAACCAAACGTAGGTTTTCCCTTCGACGGGTCCGGAACGTCCGATTCTGCGTCCGCTTTTTCTTAGCGTCGACTTTTTATTATCCTATGAGCTAGCAGAAAACAATGGCAAGGATTTCGAACGTCTCTTGTCGCGACGCTGCATGAAATCTACCGAACGTTCATTTAACAATGTAACAACTATTTATGCATTTTTTATCAACTATTCTTTATTTCTCTTTACAACATTCTCTTTTTCAACAGTTTTACCATGCTACAAAATAATCACGCAAAATAATCCAATATTAACAAGAATATATTCACTATTGTTTAAACTACTGTTTAGACTATTATAAATTGTATTATTATACAATTTGTACAAAAAAATTGTATAAATTTTATTTTTGCGTTTGAAAATTTTTTATTTTTATTCGAGAAGTCATAAATATGTATGTGAGTTTTTATTTCTTTAATATATCTAAACAGATTATGTTTTTATCAGTATTAACAAAATACAACGTTTAGTTTTCGAGAAATAAGGGATCTTCGCTCAAGCTTCGCTTGAATATATATATATATAATTTTTTAGTGGGCAGCATTCTAAAATTCCATCGTCGAAGCTTTGAAATCATGCATTGATAGAGATTAGTTTTTGTCACAATAATTTTTCTATAACAACATTTCTTCATGCTCATACATATTTCGAACAGAAAGGACAAGCTTTTATAGTCTCCCTTGAGAATGTAGTTTTTCTCGACCTTTTATGTCATCATAACAAATCCGAAGAGAACAATTTATCACGTGGCAGTGGCACCTGTTCGAGATTTGATCGAGGCGTGAATTTATGCGTAAGCTTTTCGTGGTACTTCCGTCGTACTTGCTCGTTTCCGCAAGACTAGCAGAAAAGGAAAAAACTCTACGGATTGGTGGTTGGTTTGTTGAGTGACGTCATGTCTGAACAAGGGTACTTCCGACCCTCCATCATAGTAAGCAGGGTGACGAAAGCACGACCAGGCTTTTCGCTAATGCCTGTCCGTCCCGACACGTTCTTAAGAAAGAACTACAGAAGTTGGCTGAAAGAAGAGAATCCTATCCTAGAAGGCTTTTTATCAGCATGTCGGTGTTGTGACTGAAAATTCTGTACAAGTTTGTGTTGGAGAAAAAAACAATAGAACAATTTGTAAATCTATCGCGATGACAGAACAATCTTTGTTATCCCGAATAATCCAAACATTTATGAATCATATCGAGCTGTGACCAAAGTCTTTATTACGTAACTTTTGATATGAGAAATATATAAATATTTTTATCTTTAAATTATAAAAAAAGTTTCAAGTCACATTATTAAATTGTGAATAAACATTGAAGAAAAAGTGTACGTCGACAAGTACGAGTATATTATATGTTAAGATTACAAATGCTCGCAGATTAAACACGCCTCGAGACTCGTTTCCAAAAAGTTGATGAACAATATTGATGAGTTTCTAAGCTTTCGCTGATTTAACATGTCAGACATTTTCCAACAAAACACAGCCGGACGGTGCGAAAAAGTGCCCGTTCGATCTGTCGTCGTGTATTTTGTGCTTTAGGTGTGCGTGTTTGAATTTCGCCGCACGTAGCCGAAGGAAATTAAGACCAATCAGGGGTGATATGTGATTTACGGCGATAGTCAGTATCGGCGAGCAGCAGGGATTACGTAGGACTCCATCGTGGCTCTTTTCCCGCCACTGCTTTTTTCCGAATTCATTCCACCGGCGTACCTACGCTACGTCTCCATTACGAATTGGATCCTGTAAATCTGTGCCATTTCGGGAACAACCTGGATTTTGTGCATCAGTCTGCGTTGGAGGTATATGCCTGTTGGTCATGTGGTCGTCGGTGCAGCTTTTTCTCAATAGACATATTTACACACAAACTGATGTAGTCTGGAGAATGCATTCTACCGTATTACGTAGATGTTTAACAAATTTTAGTGATACATCATTTTCTTATAATGTTATATAGTATATAACACACATGTTGCATTGATAATAGACATATTATAATATCCTGTAATCTTCAAGGTAAACAAAAAGGATAAACAAAAAAATAACAAATGCCGCAATATTCTTGATATTATGCAAAATGCAAATTTAATTTTCATATGTTACGTGTAAATCGTTACGTGTAGTGCTCCCTCAGTCTCAACACTTCTTTCATGGCAATGTCACTTTTAAGATTCGTGAAAGAAAACGAACACAAATATCGATATTCCGAGATAATACGGAGGAAACGAAGTCTCGCCTTTTCGCTCTGTATTCTGCGCCGCGAGGTACGCGGAAATGGAATATTAAGGATTCCTTTTGGAATTTCAACTTATGATTTCCCGCCGGCGGGTAAAGTTTCTACGAACGACGTAACGATTGTATAACGATATCGAGATATCGCAGGAGTTTCAGTGTTTCAAGATTCCGGAAGCCTCATAGCTATGCAAGAGACTTCCGTGAGAAAGAGTTATTTTCCGAGGATTTAAAAGCATTTCATTATTATTCTGAAAAATTTTTTATACTCTGTATATTAAAAATTATTAAATTAAGAATTAAGAAGCAGATGGCTCGTGTAACATTCTTACTCTTTACCTTCTCGTATAAAGGTATACGTGTTACGGCATAAATTCGAAGCGAAAGTTAACAATCACTACGGTTGAGATGCACTACAATTCTTAATCTGCCCCGAGAGTATCGCGATGTCTGATGTATCATATATGCATGCTCTGAATTTACTTTCATGATGACGTTACACTTGAGAATACGCAGCATCGGGATTCGAAAATGGATTTCAAAGATTTGAATAACAATCCATTTTATGATAACGGAGAGCGAAAGAACAATTTAAGTTTAGCATATTTTAATGACGTGTACGACATGGACAATGTGATTTAACGATCTCCTTAGAAATGGGAGTAATGTCTTGGAGTGTTATAGAAATATAACGGCCGTAAAACCGGTCGTTAAGCGTGCAAAGAGCGGAAATTTTCGCTCGGTATCTCCGTAGGAATTTCTGGCAGCTTGGAATTTTGGTACTCTAAAGATACCGAAACTTGCAGGGGCTTCGATAATATTGAAGTATAGAGTGATCTTGAAATCACGCATCAGACTTTGGCCTATGAGTTTCTAGGCTAACGAGAGAAGTCTGCCAACTTTTGACCCCCTAAAGAAATTTCGAAACTGTCAGACTAATTCAACCTACATTTAGAAACAACTTTTAGCCTCCGTTAACCAGTAACTTTTACAGATATAGGCAAGAAGTTAAAGGGGAAATACCGCTTTTTCGACACACGATAGAATTGTTTGGAGGATGCTACGCACACTCGTGCCATCTAAAGTCATTACATGTACGTATACACGTACATATTTCACGCGCTGAGAATCTCGCGTTAAGAGATATCCCGAATATCCGGCGTCAGGCAAATACTGCCGGGGGTGGCACGAAATCAATGCGAGCGACACACGTAGCTACACGCGACGTACACATGTACGTTCGCTCGCTCGGTGCTTGCACCTGACAGCCGAATACTGGGAAGCAGCTGCATCGTCATTTCGTGGAATTGACTTGGATCGACATATCGACTCGAGAGGCGGCCGCATGTATCCACGATGTATGACTTGTAGCACCCCTAACTACTGCTGAGGTGCACGCATTGGCATTTGACGGAGATATGCTCAACACGCTTGAAATCCCGAGTGTAAAAACTTTGCTCTCTATGTAAAAAAAAAGAAAAAATTATTGATCAGCCCTTCACCCTCCGCCAAATCGCCACGTCGTTTTCTCCCGGCACGATGTTCTACTTCGCTAGGGACCTTAAGTGGCGGAAAGATCTTTCTAAAAGTGAAATAAAACCAGATTCTCTCTCTCTCTCTCTCTCTCTCTTCCTCGGAGGCACCAAGCGGCTAAGCGACGGTCAGCGATCGTCGAAGGCAATAGAGATAGCTTCCACCCTCGCCCTAACGCGTCGACGACAAGGTAAAATACAACTATCCCTTACTGTTTTAGCTCTATCGAGTTTGCAATCCTAACAAAAATCCAGCTGAAATAAATCAAAAAAACACGCTTTTAAACACGCTTTACGTCTATAAAAATTTGATTATATATAAATGCGCAGTTATTTAATATTTTTTTGAAACTTTTTTATCGCCTATATAGATTTGTTGCTAAATTTTATTATTCTCAACGTGTAAACTTATCTTCTCTGAAACAGTTTCCTCTCGCAAATTCGTGGCTTTTTATATGGAAAATAATATTCAAAGCGATTTCAAGCGACACGGAATCGTGTTAATAAGTAATGTGTACAAGGATAAGAGGTGCATGTATTACGGGTGGTCGGAATACTCGATAGAAGGGGAAAAGCGAACCCCCGCAGACAGACATAGCACGGCGGAAAGCACCTCTGACAGGGTAGTAAAGCCCTCGTTACGTAACTCTCTGTCGTTGCTTATTTGTGTTACCGGAAACTTTGCGCATGTTAATTAGTAGATATGGTTAGCAGTTATGGTTAACTGAAGTTTGTAGCCCACGCCCTACCGCGAACCCACCCGCGCCGCCGCGGCTGTATAACGACAGCGACGACTTATTTGCATCTGAGTTGTGTGAGAACGCGGCCTTTCTCGCACCCTTTCTGTCGCCCTTCGATAACACACTTTGATGTAGGTTTATCTTACGAAAGAAAGGCTTCGGTGGTGGAACTCGTTTGAGGCTAATGTATTATTCAATTGGGAAAACGGAAACCACGAGCAATTTTGGAACTCAAAGAAATCGACCTGTGGAATTTGTCTCCTTCAGTTCCAACATTTTGGAATACCAGTATCAAAGCCCAGTACTGAATTAAGAAGAATAACGATTCTATTAAATCATGATTCAGAACGATGTATCGTTTCCGAGAAATAATATAATATAATTGCAAATTATTACATTCGCCCGTGGCAAAGGGATAAGTTGATTGCATTTTCCCTCGTCGTCGACCTTTCGAAACGTGTGGGTCAAGTTTATATTTTTCTAGGAACAACCCCTGTGCGACGAAAACGGAATGGAGACAAAATATTGGCGGTCGTGAATTACGACGAGAAAATTTTGTGCAAATATTTGCGCAACGTAGCTGCGTACATATACATGCAAACACTACCGTTCCGTCCGTACATTTCGCCTACATGTACATATGTCGATCTAAAAATAATAGCCAGCGTTGCGAAGTGCACGGTATTTTTACCCTTATTATTGCATGGCAATTTTCTTTCGCACACACTTGGACCTCACTTTTACCGCGAAATATTCTTCATAATGTTAATATCGGAGCTTGGTGAGAATGTGAAAATTAATATGCAAACTTTACATTACAATTATCACGATAAGTACCATAATATTTTTTAGTGTTGTAACGGTCAAACTATCATACTGTCCGGTGTTAAATATTCTACCGCGTGAAACAAATAGCAAGATATTTTATTTGAAAACAATTTATTGTCTCGGTGCTTTAAAACTAGATGAGATGGAAGAGTATAATTGTATACACCGCAAATCGCGGTCTAACGCGTTTCACAGGGCGACCGGCCAGCTATCCTGTTTCCAATTACGCCGACTGGCCGGAGATAAGTGGTGGTTACAGTTACGGTTACACGGTTACACCTTACGTCACGCTGTACGCCCTCTCGCGTTACTCCCAATGCGCGCGCGCTAATATCCCTCTCCGCCGGCTATAATTACCAAAGATATATTACGCTTAACTGCCTCCCGTTAACCGGGAGGCAGCATGTGGATACCAACTACGCGTTGGATAGCCGTCGCCGGATAGCTTGTTAAACGCCAACTTACCGGCGCATCGCTCACACAACCACATCTGCGGATGCAACGCGATGACGTTGGATACAACTCGCAACGAAAGTCCTTGGAGTTTCGTCGACAAGATTCCGCATAGGAACAAGCGAGATACATGTATGAAAGAAGAAATGGAATTTGATACTTTTGAGCATGTATAGTCTGCGAAATCAAACGATTGAGAGAGATCGCTTTGCGCTTCTCGTAGTCCTTTGACCTCCAATAGTTGTAATAGTTGTTCCAATGCTATTGTAATAGCTTAATCGTTTTACCACCTTTTTTTCACGTTGCTCATATAATCACTCAATGCCATCGTCACGAAAGTTGAAAATGTTTTACTCCAACAATTACATTTTGTATTACGTTGACGTTTATGAGATCCTGATGTCAGTTACAATTCCGTGTTGTCTGGCACCGACGATTTACGCATTGTACGTCACAATGGTGGCAGAATTACAGGCACGGAATGAAACACAACGAAATCACGTCGAATGAAATCGCGGAGCCATTCATGGTAGTCGAGTGACAATCTCAAGTCATTAAATTGCCATCAGTAGAGTGACCACCTTAACTGACAACCGGGATTAATAGAGCGCACAGTTGCTCTCCAATTTCTCGAACTCGTTGGAATTTTTGTGACATTGCAAACAGGAATTGTGCTGGAACTGTCGTTAGCAAACTATTCAAATATCGATCGCTTCCGCGATTTATGTCTGATTGTTGGTTGCACCCGTATTAGGAATCCTAATTGTAACTAACTCAGTTCTAATTCCTTACAACGTAATTTAGACATAGTTTCTAACTCAAGATTGATTACATTAATTATAAGTTTGTCAAAGATATAAAGTGCATCTACATTAAATAATACCGAACGCAATTACTCAAGTTTCATACTTGATATCACATAAATAAGATACATATATATATAATAAGATTACAAGGAATCTCAAGTATTCTTCGTGTTTAATTTATTAGTTTCATTGATTTTTGTATTTACAGTAAAAGTAATAATTTATGAAAATAAGCGTTTAAAGAGAATTTATAATAAATTGATATTCAATTTGTATTAATAAACCAGTTATATAATAACTCGTTTACATTAAAAATAATTGAAACTAGTTTAAGACTAATGTTTGAGTGATAGAATAATTAATTCTTTATTTGCAATTTTCCATAAAATTCAAGGAAACTATCTAGCAGCATTCCATGCGTGTAACAACCGCAACTTCAAATTCCTACGGGATACTCTTTGAGTAGTCATTGGTTAATTTAATTTCGCAAATTCCGGCATTCCACCGTATTCGCTAGTTGTAATCAAGAATTGTCGCAAATTGAGCTCGATCGAGCTATCGCCCGCCTTTGAACACTTTGCGGAAGTTGCGAGCGGTCGCCTATCGGTCGCCCTGTCAATTTTGGAAGGAAAACACGATGCCAGGTTAGGCGTTCTAACGAGGAAACTCCGAGACGCGCGCGAACCGGACTCCGATATAGGGGCGATCGATCGATCGCTTCATCTTTGAAGTAGCTCCCTCGGAGTGCATTTACCAAGTTGTACCTGATCGATGACCTTCCGTCAATCATAACTCAGTCCACGTCGAGGTTCCGACATGTCACTATCTGGACAATTGGTTCCCTTTATCTTTGACGACGTGTCTTTGAGTTTGCGTGATAGATTTCGCAAAACACATTACCGTCTTCTCATTGAGGATATGCATTTAGAATATTATACACATATAGAAAGTTTTCTTTATTAAATTTATTATTGTAATAAAGATGTTGATAAGTACATTAATTGCGTTATAAGACTACTGCACTGATGCAAGTATATTACCGACGACAAAGAAATAAAATCTAAATATTTGGCAAAAGAATAATCAAAAGAATAATTGATTCAGAAAAGTGAGTAAAAAAATTGATAAAAAAATATTTACCCTGTTTCCAATTGATACACAGCAAAATCCGATTGTATAAAATATGGACACAATGAAAATTTAACTATAACGAAACTTAATTCTAAATTCCCGGCAGAATACTGCGCGCGATAACTGGATGAAACGAAATTTCGGCGCAACAAACTTAATTTCAAGATCCAAATAGAGTCTGTTGTGTAACGAGATTTGGCAGTATACACATATTTCTCTGACACTTTATTGATTGATGAAATATCAACAATTGCAGCTATCTGCCCATCGACTCTTTTCCAAATAGCGAGTTTTTATTTTAACCGGAGCAAATCGAGCACGGGCAGCATATTTTTCCGCAAGAAGAACGCGCTCCGACCGAGGAGAAACGAAAGGCAAATATACATTCGCGCGTGCATTCGCACTTCGATCGTACCCGCGCGTAAAGACAGCGGAGCTTCGCGTATGCACGTTCGTAAGCTCTGGCTCGCTGCATGCATGCATGCATGCATGATGAATAGTTTGCGCAGACTGCTACTGTCGGAAGTGACAGGACACAAAGTTATGACCGTTGCCGTCCTCCGAATTCCCCGCTTTTTGCACGGCGCGGCGACGGCAGCGGCGACGCTTTCCCTCACGCGAGTTTCTCGCTCTCGTTCCTGCTTCCATGCTTCCTTGTCATCGTCTTCAATTGCACTTGCAGCTGCTGCTTATTGCTATATACCGGAAATTGCTTGGCTATCTTATGGTTTCTTTCTGCTTTCTGCTTTTGCTTCTGCTTTCGTGTTTCATCAGCAGTCTTTCATTTGTAATTACGCTTCTCTCAATAATGGCATTTCGACCTTAATTACGTTGAAACAAAATTATTATGACTATCTATCGCTTCTTAAAATGCTTCTTAATAATAATGGACTGCTCTAGTTAAAAGTGTAGTTACTTTAAACGGAACTAGTACAAATTTAATACGGGCTATAAAAAGAATGTTATCGCTTCCTTCGTCAACAGTAACTATAAACTATAGACTGTGCTTACTTATATATTCCGACGATCGTGGTAGCCACTATTTTTCGTCTAACGATAGGAAAAATCGATCGGTGGTACGTGCTTCCGACAGGAAGCTTCAGATTTAAAAGTGTACCTAGCGGATCTTCCATGGCGTATCAGCCAAATCCACCCATAAAGATACCCATAAAAATCTAAGGGACCGTACCGATAAGGTGGATGTATGGCACTGATTTATTGGCCAATATCGAATTCAAGATAGGTGAAATGTATTTCGCTCGTCGCTCGTCGGCCGTACATGCCCCGACAAACATATAGGTGTATGACTCGGTTCTTACTTCTCGCGATATCATCAGCCAGCCAGAGGTGACGTTTGTTCCTCAGCAGTTTCTTAGGTCGTGTTTTACCGTCTCGGCGAGTCGACGTTTCGGAGACGTGCTTCTAGAGATATTCACGACACTCGAAACATCGTTCTCTCCTACGTCACTGGCCTCGAATTGCAGCTGGGTCTGCCAGTTGCGACTTCGAGGTATCCTCGTGTCATATTTTATGCAACGTCTGTCAGCTGGCGCACCTACTTTTGAAATTCAATCTTTTGATAATTTAACAATCTATGGCTATAAAAAGAAATATTGCTACTTCTTTAGAAAAATTATTTGCGAAACTTTCTCGGCCGCAAGTGTCCAAAAAATTATACACTCTAATTAACGTGTCACTTCTTTTTCAATCTTTTTGAGTCATGAATGATATTCATCTGCATATTCAAAAATATTGAAAATATTTTTTAAGTATTAGGAGGGATAAAAGATTGTAAAATATATTTTACGAGTATTATTCCGTACCATGAAAGATAACGCTAGATGATAATTTCTTTGTATCGATTTCATACACGCTAGTGCGAAAGTAATCGTTCTTAACAAATCAGCGATATTAATATTGAATTTCGAGATATGAAACTTTATTCCAAGTACGTTTTTCTAACGTAAAGGTTATAACTGCGAGCTTCAGAGCCTTTAAAAATTCAAAGTGCATTTCTCTCTGCGCATTTCACAACTCTTTATCTAGAAATTTTAGAATCCTAGAAACATCTGCCTGGGACTACTTCCCGAGGACGCCATTTCGTGCAAGAAGCGCTGCGTGAAAGTTTCCAATCGACGCGGCCGCCATAAACTCGCAGAACCCCGAAAATCATCTCGAGATTTAAGCAAGTTTCCGGCGGTCGGAAATCACTTTCGGCGTTCTCCGAATTTCACCGAACTTCCTAAGCGGTTGTCGAGTTCGCGAACTACTTACGATCGGCCGACTCTTAAACCTCCGCTTAAACTTCGCGAACGGCCAATTCTCAAGGGAGGAGGGGGGGGAGGAAGCTTTTTGTCTCGTGATAGCAAAAAATTCCTAGGAAACACTTAGAAGCGCGTAAAATCACTTAGTTAACAATTATCGTCTACGACACGAACTAGAAGAGACATATTCCAACGAACTTAGAACATATTATAATAATACAATATATTCAAGAGATTTTTGCCTTTAATTTATTTAAACGTGTCATATGACATCATAGATTTCAAAGGAATAACAATCATCATAGTACAAATAGTAGTCAGACTCAAATATTTAAATGTGTAAAAATGTAAAGATTATTTGTATATGACAGCATATTTATAACTTTTTCTTTAGAGTTTGTTATTGTATCATACAGATTACAGCGGCAACTTAAGACGTACTGGATTTAATATTTGTGCTACATTTAGTAAACCTTTCTTCGCTTTTCACGAGAGTTATGTTTCGTGAGTTATCATTCTCTTAGCCACAATCCCTCAGTCAGTTTGTTTTATGAACTGCAGCTATATTCCTCGAAGAACACTTGTTGCTAGGATTCGAGCAGGAAGGAGAGAAAAATTTTCTCATTCTCCTGTTTCTTTTTTTCTGCATGTTGTTGTAAAGCCATAATTTCATAAACAAAAATGTAAGACAGTAAGCAGATTACTCTTATCTTCGAAAAGAAATGTCAATAGAAGCGATTCGACGCGACCGTGAGATCGTGAGTAGAAATTACCGAGTATACTCGGCCGATTCATTGGAGACTCGTGGAAAGAAAAAGAAAAATTGTTGGCATGGGATGAAACAATAACTTTTTCCTTTTTCCGTTCAGATAAATAAACGTCGCGCAACAGCTCTTCAGGGAACAGTTTGTCTCGATGTTGTACGAAATTTATCCGACTTGCCTTCCAACTGTTCTTCAAGAAAATTCCTTTCCATTTAGATTGCGATAAACAATAATGAATTAAAAAATATTATTTGGTACTATTATGTTCATTCAGGAAAGCATTATTACGTAAAAATCATACGAGTAAAAATTTATGATTGATACAAGTGATGTAAATTACAAGATACTTTTTCTTTAGTCACTTTCTATGGGAAATTTCTATGCAATGGAATTTTTAAAATTTTTCCACTCGAAGCTAGATTCCATCCAATCATTTTAATCCCACTTAAATCTAGAATCCCATAATTCGTGAATCTTATCGTTATGGAGATGAAGCGTTCTTCACTTTTCCTTCCTTCGTTGTTAAAAAAAAGCTTGGGATTTTTGGGATACCAGAAAGGCTAATCCTCAGCTTCGCACAAGCACTTGAAAAGGTTTTGCCATTGGTGCATCGAAGCTATAGCTCCGCCCCCCCCCTCCCTGAACCAACATAAAGCTTGTGGTGGATTTACTTCTGAGGCGACTGCTTGGCAAACTATACATCGCACGGCTGGTTACTGCTTTACATACTTTACTAAGCAGCAGCATCAGTAAATCCTAGTCCACGGCAGATATAGCTTTAAAAATGAATGGCCTTTAAGTGGAAATAAAAAGCGCCAACGGCAAATAGAATGGTGAAAGTGTGTTAGTGAACATGGATACAGTTGGCTAAATGATTGACATGTGTTACTTCGTTTTTGCAATAAATCAAATTTTTGAAGAATGTTTTTTTTTATAATCCTTGTTTAAATAATTGGAGGATTATGCATCATTTTTCATCACACTATATATTTATGTAGCGTAGCAGGAACTTTTAGTACTATTGAACAGTGAAATAAAATCCAGTTACCAGTACTGTTACGGCTGCATTATTCAGTCGCACTTTTGTTAAATTTAAAATTTGCATACGAAAGAGGTGCATCTCAACATCACTTGGTTCATGATCTTTTTTCGCGCTAGCTTCACTTTTTCTACCATTTCGACGTCCTTGCGGACACGTCGCTCAGGACTTTTAACCCAGTCGCCAGCATCCGTTACAAAAGATGACATTCTAAGAATGAAAATAAAGTCGGTCGTTGCGAGTTGCGTGTTAGCTTCGCTGCACAAGTTGCATTTGATATCGTTTATTTTCTCTTTGATTTTTAATAGAAATAAAAGACTGTCTACGTATTTTTCAACATTTTAAAATTTTAAAATTTTTTTTTATTCTGAAACGGTAAAATTTTTACTGTAAAATTTGTTAACAGTAAAATTTCTCTGAATCTTTTTCTCATTTTTCATGTTCCAAAACCGTATACGAGCATCGATAATTAATGTAATTTAAGAAAACAAAAAAAGACGAACAAGAACATGTTCTTTTTTATTTTTAAGGAAAATATGCACAATCGGACACTACAAGATTAATAATGCGAGGAAGCTGAAAGCAGCTGCCAATCGCCGGTGCGATTATACGAAGTTCGCGCGCGGCAGTTCATCAATATCAGCGGCCGAAATCATTAATCATCGGGCGCGCAGGAGCTCGAAAATTACTTTTGCTGGTCGCGTAGCTCTCACGCTTATTATTTATCGAAGAAAGCGCGGTCAGGGCACCTGATGGAAATTCTTTGATTAATATTTCGCGCGGCGGCGTGGAAATCGGGGAGTGAACATTGATTCCTTGAGAAAACATAAAACAGCTTCTATGTGTTTCTAGTTAATTAAAGAGCTTATTGTAAGAGTCTATAACAGATAATATAGAAAAATTTATTATAATATTTAATAGAGAGCTTATTAGTTATTATTACTATTATACTAAATATAAATTACAATAAGTTTAAGATTTCATTATTAAAATTATGGATAAATTAATACCATAAACAGAGATTATGGAATTGCTAAATATTTTGAGAAAGAAATGTTTGAATTCTATATTTTTATAAAATATGTATTAAAAGAATAATTAAACAATAGAATAAGTGTTTCGGAATTATTCATATATTTGAATCTATTCTCATGTACATGAATTTTAAAATTAGGTCAATTTTTTGTGAAATAGATAAAATATTTCCTATTATTAAATTAGCACAAATAATTGTAATTAAAGGGAAGAGGCTTTTTTCATTATAATTTGAAATGGCTGTTTTAATTTTATGAAATAAACATTTAAAGAGATATATTAAATTTATAAGATTATATATGTTAACTTCTAATTAAAAAGTAGTTATTCTAATTAAAAAGTAAGCACATAAAAAATCTCTTTACGTTTTTCAAGTTTTATTCAAAGTGGAAAGAGAAACGTATTATTTGAATAGCACAGAGTTAAATATCAGATAATAAGTAATAAAACACACACTGTGTCATACAAATTCATATAATGGACAATTCTCATAAAGTGCGTATTATATGCAAGAAATTATATGAAAATTAATTATACGGATTTATAACAACGACGTATTCACGTCAGAATATCACATACAAACGTCTCGAGGTAACACAACATTATATTAAAATTCCGTGTTTTATATTAAAATCTCATACATAGAAGATAAAAGGCGGACAGCAGCGTTGACGTTAATATTTCGCGGCAACTTTTCCGACGAAGGATTTTCTTGTTGATAAAAACCGAGATTAATATCGGCTCGACATAAATATTTTTATCGAAAGCTCAATACATAATTTTTATATATAACACTAGTTTTTTTTTTTATATAGATTGTAAACATTTAGTATCCTATTTCTCGTAATCTTTGAAGCCTTTATCATCTTTTGATTTATGTCTCATTAATACATTTTTTAGTATTATTCATATTAATATTAATCTTTTTATATTTTTGTGTACTTGTGTAATCGCAATATGCTTTCGCGACGTAAGATTTCTTTATAAAAAAAAAAATAATATTTTGGAATTTATTATGTACAATCTCAATAATTTAGCTGAATTACATAAGACGTCTTCGAGGACCTGTTGCCCTGCATAAATCTCGTGAATGCGTTTATTTTAAAACATCGATAAATTCAATAATGAAGATGCTATAAAAAGGCTTTCTTACCAGTGAAAGCTATCGGAATTCGGAACTCGCTTATAGAGCTGTAATCCTTGCAAATGATGCCATACCAGCGGTACTGCGAGAAGCAATGTATTATCTTCCGGGAACGGCTCTTTCCGCAATGGATAACTTTGCACTTAATAAGAATTTTTAAGACTCTATAAATGGCGCGTTTAAATTTTTACATTGATTCCGATCTTCATTTTTTATGCTAATAAGATAAAGTAGAAAATCTCTCAATAAAAATGTAACTGATTTTAATATTATTAATTAATATTATTTTGTAAGTGAGCTTTTACTAATTTTTTATGTAAACTTATTAAATACATAAAAAATAAAATTTTAAATTTTATAATTTTTTAAATAGGGACATTGAAAAAAAATTGTAATGTCAGAATATTAAAAAATAATTAAAGACTACGATGAAAGTTCTATAATATTACTACAAAATGTTGAAAAATAAAATTTAGTAAACATTTTTAATAAGATAGAAGTAAAATGTGATTACATAAATAGGATATATGATATCTCTAAAGTATTTATAGGATATATTCGAATAGATATTGATTAAATATCCGATCTAATCCAACGCAATTTTAAGGAAAAGCACTATTCACGAAATACGGTCTTAAAAATTTTATGGCCTTGTGAAGAGACGACGTAAAAAGAGAAGAATGGAGGAGAATAAAGAGGAGGATAAAATAGAGATGCATCTATTTGCTCGTATAGTGGCCCATCAGGAATTTATGGCCAGTCGCATCTATTGCGTTTATTGTGAAACTAATACAGGAGGCCACCGGTCTAGGCTAATTGCTTCTATAGTCTTCCCTGCATCGTCAGTATGCACCGGGGTACCTAGGGAACAAGATGATTACCGTTATCGAATGTATCGGGCTCTCAAGATCGAATGTATCGATTTCCGAATAATAGCTTTTAGAAACACTTACACTTGGACCATGAACTCCTTATCGGCATTAATAAAAAAAAAAAAATATTTTTATAAAAGAACTTTTATTATACCTAAATTATTCATGTTAAAAATTGATAAAGTATCTTAATAGAGTAAATTTAAACGTATTAATTTAAACGTTTTAAGTATTGTATTGTTCCACAATTTATACATTCCAAAACTTTTAAATATTTTTATATATTTAGACTACAATTTTGTTGCAATAAGCATTTGATGATAATGATTTTAATGATTTTGTATTACATATGGGCAATTACTTTTATGCATTCACGGCCCTTTCTCCTTAGATGCTCATTTTCTTTATTATAGGCGAATTAATAATAGTCTCCTATAGGAAGTATTCTACAACGAACGTCGCTTTAGTCATCGAATTTTCTACTTACTTTGATGAGTCAAAGGCAAGGTTTTCTACTTACATTTACGATTTGCGTCTAATTAATTCTCTACGATCTATCAATCTTCTTATTAACTTTCTCTTGCATGTAATATATTGATTTATATTATATATATTTAAAATATATTTTTAGTATATTTTAAAATATACATTTATTACTTTAATATAGCCATATGGAATTATATAAATTGTTAATTCTCCAATAATTTGAAATTAGAAGACAAAAGTACAGTAAAAATTTCTCAATTTACTAAATAATGTAGAATTACTTTTTATCTAGTTTAATCTAATAAACAAATAAATCTATTTATAATAATAAGAAAACATAATAATAATACGATACGGATGATAATTCTGTCAACTGTTTAAAACAGATTTATACCGAAAGAGACATAAAAGGAGTTAAATTAGCGTTAATAATTAATTTATACGCATCAATATATACCTTTACCTTTATTCTTAAAACCTTAGACAAAAAAACTTGCGTATATTTTCCAGAGCTATATTCGTCATCTATCCCCCTTCCCTGCACCTAACTTTTTACGATCTTACACGTGTATCTGCATAAAAACGTATATAGGGATCTTTATTCCAATATAAAATATCGTACCAAATGTTTACTTGCCAGAAAATTTTTATTCGTAACAAAGATCTTTTTCAAAGCTATCAAAAGTAAAATAGCAAAATTATGGCCAGCGTCATAGTAAATATTTTACGTATATGCGCAGCGTTCCAAACCAATCGGAACGCATTATTCATCGGGAGATCCAGTCGACACGAGCTTTTACGGATATCACCACTTCAATTAACAAAAACAATCGTTTATTGTGTATCGCGAGTAATTGTTTTCAATGCCTCGATAATATATTTTCGCGCATTATCCTTATCGCCAATTTTCGAAGTAACGTTGCTCCTTCTCGCTCCTAAAATCGACTCCCAACTCTGTTCAACGCAATGCCACCATTTGCTTCCTCGCAAAGCTCCTCTATTCTCGATTATCGAACTTCATTCTATCGATGCAACCGCGCTGCCTTTACTCGGAAAATACAACAAGCTCCCGCGAGCTCGCTTATAATATTTCTTCTTTCAACCATTTATAGTATATGTTTTCGTTTCCGAGAATCGTAAACAGAATCTCTGATATAGGTAAATAGGAAGAATCCTTGTGCGTCTCCTGAATGCAAGATTTTTGTCGTTTAAGATTTTAAAAACCTAAAAACTTTAATATCTTTATTTTTGAACATCTGAATCTTGCAGTCAATTCTTTAAAGATTCTCTACTACTAATCTCAATATTAAAAACTTTCTTATCTCTGAATTTGAAGAGATCGAGGCATAGATTATGAGATAGTTTAAAATCTAATTTTAAAGATTAAAAAATTAAAAACATCGTTAATCGCAGTTTTAGTTCGAAGAAGAAACGTTAACGTAGAAAACTCCAGTGAAAAACGGTATAATATATAGATATCATGTTAGAAGTTTGAAGAGGTTAAAGAGCTTCGAAATTTGATATAAAGAATAGTAAAGTCGAGTAACGCAACGGAGAGCATAGCTTCGAGGATGGCTGATTTAAAAGCACTAAACACTGATTTCGACTTAAGGCTAAGATACAACCTCAGCTTTTCGCGGTCGAAAGCACATCCGGTGATTTAGAGAGGTCCGAGGGCGGAAATCCGACGTTTTTCACGGCGGGAAACTTTTGTAATGGCGGCGATGGCGGGATTCTTCGTTTGTCAGGCTGGCATGGCGTCGCGTCCGCCCACGCGTATATCTCTTCGTTACGGCGCGACTATTATTGTAAGGTACAGTCTCGTCTTCTCGTGGTCGTGCGAATGAATCCTGTTCACAGAATGTGTCCCCGTGTCTACCTCGCCTGCGAAGAAATTGGATTTGTTTCGTCCCGAAATTGCAGCTGCGCTAAGAGAGATTAGTTATTTCGCCGCCTGTAACGAGTTAGAGGATTATTAGATGGTGCGAAGTCGAGATTTAAGGGATCATATCTTTTGAAATTGATATCTTCCTGCGACGAGTTTATAAGAAATTCGTGTCACGAGGTGTCAAGATATTTTATGTATTATTAAATTCAGTTTTATGTTTCAATCACTCCAAGTTTGAGACAGCCAATGAAATGACCTTTTAAGAATTTAAATATTTCATCAGTGAATCTACTATATTCCGGGGAAGGAGGGGAAAGAAGAGAAACTTAAAAATAAAAAGATTAAAAATGTAAATGTCTTGATAAATGCAATCATTCCAAGAATCTTTTCTATCATAGATATAAATATTCAATAAAGTGAATATTCATGAATTCACTTAATAGTTCAGGTATCGCAGAATCGGAATTTGATGCTTCAACAATTCCCAATCGTCTTGAAAGAGAGAGAGAGAGAGAGAGAGAGAGAGAGAGAGAGAGAGATGTTCTCGTAACACAGCAAATCAGCGAATCTGTTTTTTCAATCGCATAACCTTGGTAGATTAGTTGATAAAGTGTTTAGAAAATGTCTAGTTAAACAATTAAATCGGTGAAACTAACAAGAGTTTGCAGATCGTTTATAGATTTTGTCAAAAATATTATAAATTTTTATCAACTATCAGAAACGTTATACGCTATTTCTGGGATAGTCAGTAGTTGGATAGGAAAACTGGGTTGTCCGCAAGTGCGGACCTGGAGATTTGTCACGTCGTAAATCGGATCACCGTAGAACTAACGATTTTACCGATACCCAAAGAGCGTTTCCACGTTCGCGGTCGGGCGTAACTGACTCGGTATCGAGATTTAGGTTTATACTACGTTAGGCCGACGTCTATCGACTCAATGATCCACTCCACTTTCCGTAAGATAACACCTCTCCAACTCGACGAAAATCGGCTCTGTTGGCTATCACATTGACAAAATTCTTGTAAAAATAAGTTACAAAGATTGGTAAGTCTGAAGAAGATTACGGTAGTAGAAAATAGTAAGATATTTATGTACCGTAGTACATAAATGTGGGAAGCAGAATCTTTAATTTCCGCATTTCAATTTAACTTTACGTGCTTTTAAAAAAATCTTTTTCTTTCACATTTTTGAAACGCTTGAATCTCTGAAAGATTAGTTTTTTACAATTTTATATATCTTTATTTTCATTTTGTTAATGCGTTTTTTATATGAATTTTTTAACTTAATTTGATAGACGCGATAGCTGCAAAACGGTCGACACTAAAAAGAATGGAGGAACTTTGCGGATGAAGAGAAAAGAATGAGGGGAGTGTCATTAAGCCAACTCCTTAAGAGACTCTCCGTTTATCTTTTTATCCGTGAATTAAGTTAATTTTTTAATATGCCCAGTGAAACTTGCTTCGGTATCCTTCTAGCGTTTCTCGTGTTAGTCTTCCACCTTTTGTTTTCTACCTCATTTTCTTGTCGCCACTGGTGGAATCCTTTGAAGGGCCATCAGCGGGCTCGGTAACCGCCATGAGGATTTCCAAGGACACCTTTTACGACATCGCAGGATCAGCTTTTAATTAATGTTGGACGCCCACGATCCTCGGAAGATTCTGCAGCCCTTCGAGTTATTAAACCTTTCTACCTTAAAACCTTTAGCTGCACATCTAAACCGCATTAATGGTGCTTTCTCTCGAAAGCTACTGTAATATTTTTTATTTTTATTCCAATTTTAAAAAGATTGAGAATTTTCATCAATAAAATTCATGGAATTAATATATGTAACACTGTGTTACATTTTATAAATTTAAATGGCTATTAAATATTACTAATTGCAATAAACATTATGATAGTTTAATATTGATTATTCTATTTAACTCATTTTTAATTTAGCTTATAAATAATTGTGAAACATTTACATTAAACATTGTGATCTTTTCTTCGCTAATTTTGAAGATTATAACGTTGATAAAATAAAATGCATCATAGCGAGCAGTGTGGGGTGGATAAGAAATAGTTTCATGAGAATTAAAAGTTGTTCCAGAACTCTTCTTTTCTTCCTCTCTCTCTCTCTCTCTCTCTCTCTCTCTCTCTCTCTCTCTGCCCTTTTCTTCGAGTTACATATCAAAAGAAAATATGATATAACGTTCCAGAGACTGCTTTATAAATATGCGAATTACGTATAAGATACTCATAAGATAGAATAAACTTTCCAAAAGAGAATTGTTAAGTACTTTTAATTATTCTTGATATTTTATTTAAAAATATATGTTTAGGATAATAATCATTAAACTGCCATGAAATATGCTGTTTGCATTATGACATTGCATTTGCATAGTTTTCGAGTTGATATTAAAAGTGAATCTTGAATGAAATAAGAAAAAAGACTGTAAAGAAGAAACTACGTGCTTTTATATTAAAATAGAAATTAAAAAAATACTTTAAAACTGTTCTTAAAAATTTTAATTAAATTTGCAAACACATAAAACAAAGTGTATTGTATTTGCAAAAACAATAATTTTTTTACTTTTGTATTATTTTTAATGTAAACATTCGCGTACATAGGAGAAGAAGGTAGATATACATAAGTATGGAAGTATAGGCAGAAATTGCGGTTGTGACAACCACATTCGAGAAGGTGGAGCGCAACCTGATAAATAATTCAGCAATCAATTTACACAACTTCCCGCCGCAACGACCGAACAGTTTGCATTAGCATTCGACAAGTCACTCTACAAGACTTTGATTTTGTTTCTAGCGCGCACGTGGTCTGCCTCGATTACCTCCAGGATGCGCCACTCAATTTTTGCCTTATCTGAAAGTTAGTATTATCGTATAATGTGGAATGGCGATCAAACTTTTTACTGGTTCGGTAAAATAGAAAAAAAAACATCAATACATAAACTCAAAACAAATTATATATATTTTTTTTTGTTATAATATATATTTAAAAATGTATATATTAGAATTTTCTTTCACAAAATATGCATATGCATGTGCTATTATATACAATAAAAAGATCTATTATTACTGAATAAAATAATTGTGAAACTCTTCTCTTAAAATAAATTAATTTTCATATTTTCTCAGTTAAAACATAAAAAAATCTGCTATTGATATTACTTAGTTAATTAAGAATCTTACGCGGATCATTTGAAATACTGCAGCGTGAAAGTTTCGTAAAAATTAGGCGAGGTTCTAAGAACAGGCCAACTAAAAGTATTACTCTCTTCTTCCTTTCAGACGGGAAATTTTCTGTGGACTCATTATCTCTAGTAATGAGTCCGTTGCTGTTTCAAGGATTATTTTCGGAACGCTCCGTTGAACTTAATATTCTCTTAATGTAACGCGCATCAGTTATTACGAAAATTTTCCGCCAGCGACATAAATCTTCACGTTTAATAACTATCGTATGTGAAATCGCTGAATTAGTAACTCGATGTAACTCGTATCCTAATATTTACGGCGCGTTAATATAAAATGTAACGTGTAATGTCGTGGTTATAGTCAATAATATATTGCCAAGTACCTCAAGCGAATTGATAATTAATCGCGCCTAATGGGAAACTTTACTGCTTTGTGCATTTGAATGAACATTAATCGGGAAACTGCAATTAGTACGTTTATAGTTTCTAGTGAAACTATATGTAGAAACGTTAATACATAAATTTAAATAGATGGCATTTTTTAAGTTCGACACACATTAACTCTATTATTTTATACATTGCTGTTATACTTAAATGAATACGTTTTGTTTATTAAAAATTACATTAGTTTACAGTCAAAGATGTGGCTTCTTATAGATTTTTGAATGCTGAGAATAATGTCGCAAATTTTATCCAGCACGTTATGATACACAGTACGTTAGGTTTTCCAAATAATTAAGATTTAATATGCAAGACAGAGCTTTTTGCGATATTTAAAAAATTTTTTTGTAAAACAAAATTAACATCATCTTGAAATTCGAATCAAAAGTTATAAATGTATTGTTTATTTTTTATCAAATGCATTTTTTTACTTTGATATCTTATTTTTCAACCACATTATGAAGGATTTAATAGATGACAAATTTTTTGCTTATGACAATAAAGTCATGTGTATTATACTTATAATTTGTATTTTATGACTATCGATATACATAGATAGTGTAATTTATCATGATAAATCGCTAATATATACATGTGTGTTAAAACTGATCCTTGTTAAAATTTTTATGTTGAAATTTCTTTGAATGGACCGTTTGCGACATTTGATATTTGATTTTGTTAAATTTATTATAAATTTTCCAACTATATCTGAGCAGAACTCTATATCTTTTAAATCCTTCGTAACATAATTGAAAAAAAATAGCGAAATAAAAAAAAGCATTTTACAGGGAATGAATAATACATTATATTCATGACTTTTTTTACAAAAAATTTCAAGTATTGCAAAAAAAGTCATTTTTATCGCATTAAATCTCAATTATGTCGGAAACCAGACATGCTTGTGAAAATTGGCTTGCGGCATCATTTTCAGTCTTCAAAAATCTAGAAGAAAAGCCTTTTATCTGGTTTAAAATAATTTAAAAAATATTTTTTTTTTTTTTTAACTAGCGTTGTCCAAACCGAAACAATCGATTGGCCAGTATGGTATACAAGTACCGCGGATCTCCACAGTACATATATATCATGCTGGCCAATCGATATATGTATCATACTCGAACACATATCAACATATATGATCAAACTTTTAATCACCCATCGCGGATGTAGGTCAAAAAGTTACCCGCGTATACCATATGGCTCTAGTGATAGAAGTTGATTTAGCATTATGCTATCGTCACAATTTCGATAAAGTTTTTCAAATGGAGAGTATCTTGGATGGGTTTATTTTCGATCTAAAGTTTGCGTGAATATTTTTTCGTGTCTGTTAACACGAGAAATTTAACATAGCTCCTCTGAAAGCAATCATTTGTTTACTTATATTTCTGCTTACATGATTTATTAATCGAATGTTAAAAAGTCAAAGATATCGAAGAGATCAATAAAATTACGCGGGCGCGAAATCGGTGACGTCACTGAAACATGTAGGAGGAAATCCTAAGAGATGGGAAGGAGCTAATGGATTTAGCAGAATTCGAAGGACCTTAGTCAGAACGAGAGACATCCGCTCCGTGAACGGCTGAACTTTACGCTTGGACGCCGCAAATTGCGTTAGTTTCGTTGCCTTTATTGTAACGCTAGCGCGCTGGAATTAACCGAGTTAACGTTTATTATCCGCTAGTGACGACACAATATTCGGTGTTTATCGACTTTTCCCCCGGCGTCCAGGTGAGTCGCGGTGTAATGCAGGTCTAGGCAAAATATCGATGCTGGATCCCGAAAGGATCGCGCGCCGCAACCGTAATGGAATTTTCCGGGAATGGCATCATAAAAGATCCGGCCGGATCCTTCGGGATCGTCGGTTGGAGGATATAGGACCCGAAAAAGTATAATATCCATTGGGATAATTTGATATTCGAGATTTCGGCGAAAAGCTTTAATGATTTACCCAGGGTAATCTCTCGACTTATTTATTTATATTTCAAAGGAAGACTTATCGATTTGCGTTTCTTTTAAAAAGTTTAAACTTTATGTTTTAATGAACCGCTATAACTTTAAATGATTTATTAAGCCTGCCTTTGACGCGATTGGACAATGTCAATAATCAATATAAACGAGCTTTATGTAATATTTATTTTTCGACCATTTCTGATTAGCATCAAACAAATTGTGACCGTAGGATAAAAATGCAAGAATACTCAAGATCGCTACGTAACATTGTAGAGCCATATAGTGTGTAACTTTAAAATCTATAAATAATATTTAATAGTATCGTGTATTTATTACATAAGAATTTTTTTCCAATTCTTTTTAATAATTATTCTCGTTTGGCATCACAATGTTTAAAATAATATAGAAACCCTATGGTACAAATTATTCCTTCCTTGTCCTAAAGCAATGTTGATGCTGCTCAAGAAACGAACGGCGAGAGTATTGTCTGCACGTCGCGTTACGGACTCCTTCGAAATCCCTCCCCCCCTGTTTCCCCAAGAGATTACGTGATGATCATAAAAATTTTGATGTCTATCCGCGAGACACGAAGAAGCCAATCCTCTCTCGGCACGGAGGAATAAAGCCGCGCCATTTTCTCGACCTTTCGTATCTGCGTGCGCACGAGCACGATTTTGCTTTACCACAGAAGCTGGTGCACAAAGAGCAACGTGCGGACTCTTCTTCGGACTTCACGAGGATTTCTAGTAACTCAGAGGGTGAGTTGAGCACAAGGAACTCTAAAGGATCGCGGATGGTCAGCTTATGCGAGTTTATCGCCCGGAGACACACGCGAAGTTGGAAACATCACGCTGTTCGCGTTGCAACGAGACACCTACCACTAACCGTAAAGTTTTCGAGGATATAGGGAAGAGTCGTTGAATGCGTGCCGATCGCCCAAGTCGTATAGCTCAATATTTTATGTTTTTATTTAATATAAGCGACATTTAATGATAAAAATATGAAAAAAATGATAAATAAGTAACGTACACAAAAATTTAACAGATTACATCTCGTTTTATACGTGCTAACGACAAAATATCGATGTTGGATTACATTATCGGCTACGTAAATTGATAAAAAATTAATATTAGTTACATCTGATTTAAAAAATTAGATACAACTGATATTAATTTTTTATCAATTTACGTAGCTGATAATGTTAGCGTCCAATTTTACTATATACTGAATTTTTATATTTTCATAAAAAGTTGTCGTAAAATATTTTATATTTATTATATATTTTCAATTATTTTGAAGCTTAAATATTTTTATAAAATTTATAAAATTTTTCGACCTGAATCATAAACAACAAGTTTTATTACACTAAATAATATTAATGCAACACTGATAGGTGATAATAATAAAAGTAAAATAATTACTTAATATGAACAAATTATAATTATTATTTATTAATCATCCAATATTTTATTCTATTTTCGATAAATTATTAACAAAGTAAGCATTAATGATTCTTAATGCTTTTAATTATTTTAATTGAGAAATTCGAGTTATTCAAGCCATACTTTTTGTAGCACATTATTGGTAAAAGATTAAACAATGTAGTAACCGATACTTGAACATCAAGCTACAATTTCCAACGTTCATTCGCATAGAAACCGGTATCACAAATGGGAAATATAAAAAATAATATTTAAGCGGTACGCATTCGACTCAATGCAACACTGTCAAGTCGTAAACGAAAGGCACGCGGAAAAGAAGATATAAGAAAGATATCGTTCGATCTCATTGGCTGTATATGATTTTATTACATTTTACGCTACACCTTGTATATTAGAAATTGTTAGACATTTTATTTCTCGCACAATATAATGGAGTAACGTGGTATTAGATTTACGCGATCAAGCGGTGAATCCTTTCACGCGTAAAGTAACGTGGCAATTCGATTCTTCGCGCAGACTCGAGACAAATGGCGGGGCGGGACTCTCGGTTTCTTTTCCGCGACAGAAAAAGAGTCCTTTCTTCGTGAATCACTCGAGCCGTAAAGTAAATCTTTCCATCTGCAGGATTGCGCAAAAGTCCGACAATACTGCTGTCCTATATTTCCGTTCTATCGCCCGGTAAGACATAGGACGATGCTTTAGTCCTCGTGTCGCTAGAACGGACAAGTAAATCTTGCGCGCTCAAGGTCGCACAAAGCAAGAAATACTTCACACCTCGCGTGCCGCTTTTCCTCAAGATCGGCCGCGACAAATGGCGGCGTCCCTGTCTATTCTTTTCGGTTAAGCATTTCTGCGTCAGCAACGACAGCAACGACTCGTGAACGATGAATTTATGTAAATGCTCTCGGTCGCATGTACCGTATCTATCTAATCTATCACGTGAATTTCTAAACATGAGAACGCTTTAGAACTTTATCTATTCTCTCCCGCTAAACGTTCTTCCGTTTCTGATATACATGCAGTGCAGTTATCCTTCACTTGAAATAAAGATTGCTCAATCCCACTGGCAGACACAAGGGCGCACCGTAAGACCGAATAATATCACAGGATTTTCGTAAGTCCTTCGCTATAGAAGGACGCACTCGGCTTGGGCTATACTGCGGAAGATATATTACCGTCTACTGTCTTCTCTGCTATCAACGAAAGCGACATAAGACCGGGAAATGTCGGATTCCCACGTATCATCGCGGACGGATAAATTTACTCAACGTTCTGTCAGCATGGAAAGAAGGAGTAGAAGGACGAGACTGCTCCGACTACGGATCAGAAATGCGATAAGCCCGAGGATCGACAAATCACATCACGTATTACTCTTGGATTTCCGGCATACAAAGCACAATGAGAGATTTATTTTGATATTTTTCTTACTGATATGCTCATTAATTTTCATCGACTACTTGACTACTACGTGCATGTTCCTACTTGGAATCTCTGGTGCATTCAATTTTTACAGACATTTTTACAGAAATCTTTACGTACTCGAGTCCCGTACTTACATATTCTTTGAACGCAAAATGATTTTTAAAAATTCAAAAAGTTTTTTAATGTTATAATTCTTATAACGTTGAATCTTTATAATTCACACGTTCTTAGAATCAGTAACTTTCGCTCGAGGAGTACTCGAAAGGTTTGATCTTTAGATAAAAGCCCTTCGTTTGGGAGGAAAAATATGGAGAAGGATTCACTAAAGTACGTTGTCCCTTTTTCGCAGAACGGTACTCTAAGATTGGCTCAAGGGGAACCCTTAACCTTCTCAAGGTCTTAACTAAGGGTCACACGCCGGCAGGCATGGAAGAAAAAACGATGCACATGTCTTCCTTGAATATCATTTTTTTGGAAAACTAGTTGAGAATGTGATTGAATTTATCGCTCGTATTGCGCGAAACTTAAAAAATAAAAAGATTCGAATATTTGAAAATCGTGAAAGATTGAAGATGCTTTTATACATGTATGTATATACAGTCGTTTAAAACCGTGATATTTTCAAAATAAAGACTTTATATTTTGAAATTGCAAATGGGTGATTATGAGAATCCAAGAGTTTAAAACTTTTATTATTGTAGAATTGGAAATCTTTTCGAAACTAAAATACCCGATTAGAACTTGGCAGAGAAATCACTCGCAAAGCGTCCACTTTTTTCAAGACCGTAACTAAAGAAACTATATTTATTTCCCATTGTTCTAAGTTCTACTGTCTAAGTTAAAACATAAACGGAGCAGTAGCCGACAATTCCGGGACCATTATCCAACGTTGATCCGACTGCGATAAGAATTTCGTTAAGTCTACATTTCCAACTAAGTTTTACCCGAAAAGAAAGATGCAAAGCAATCCGATTTCGCTCTATGTAAAAAAAGCCCAATTTAGCTTTGTTATAATCCAGTATCGATTACAAGTTATGAATTAAAGCCGATCACACAAAGCTAAACAATTCAGAGAATTGTAGTAAATTATTTTGCGTATCTGCGCCATTCTGAAAAATTAATTCGACTGGTACATTCTTTAGCTGCCAATTATACTGAAAAGATAACTCGTTCTATACAATATTCGTATGTACAGTATTCGTATGTAATCCGAAAATATTGATGCCAGTTGGTGAGCTAAATAACACACGCTCGTCGTCAGAAATAGAAACTACCACCACTGTATACGCGATCGTTACATACATATATAAACTAACTGTAGAGCGAAGATGGAGAAGTTATAGGTCGGATATAGACCAATTATGCACTTGTCCCTTTATTGAAGGATCAATAAAAGCGTTTGCTGAGTTGAAACGCTAAATGGATGTTTGAATGCACGATGCCTTTGTATCATGTGCTGATTGGTGCATTTGGCAATCAATGGAACTCGATGTAGTTCCGCCGGGAATTGCGCTGAGATGCAAGCAGACTTTCATAAACGCAATGGCTGGACTCTTCTGTATTAGAGCGATAATCCGAGATACCGCTGGGAAGTTTATAACCGCGCGCGTTATGCCCCACGGGCGAATTCAAAATGCGCGCCGCGGCTAATCCCAGATTACACGGAGTGCGAAAAGATGTTTGTGCAGTATCCGTATTCACATCTGCATCGTTGTTTAAATACAATTTATCGGTTTACTTAAAATACTTCCAAGTACGTTCCAACGCATTGCGCATAATTATCTTACTCAAAATATTAATCTTAATATATGTTTCTTTTTCTATCTAATTGTAAACCTTTTTGTTCATGCTTTGTTATGTGTTTTAAATGGTTAATATCACGGACAATAGAACTTTCTTCTTTTAAATTCAAGCTGACAACATGTTTATGAGAATGAGAATTATAGTTAATCGTTTATTTTATTTTAATAGTTAATAGTTTTAATTATTAACGATTTATCACTTTTATTTTTTGATAAGTTATAAAACTTGTGCGAAAAGAAGAATGAATAAACAAATATAAAATAAAATAGTTTATTTCTTATTTTACATGATTGGATAATTGTATAATGTCATATCGTGATGAGCAAAAACTGTTCTCAAGCTTTTGTTTCTTGTGTTAGATGTGGGGATCATATTTTACTAACTTTCATCTCTCTCTCTCTCTCTCTCTCTCTCTTGCCCCCTTGGGCACGCGTGCGCGCGCAGAGTCATTTAGTGAATATTACAGAAGTTTGTGAGCTGACAGAGTCTGCTAATCTCTATTTAACTAGATCCTAAATACAACCAGGTCTTTTACATCATTCTACGGCATTTGCGACGTGTGTATAACAAATGCATCATAACAATTAAAAATATGTACATTTGGAATATAATACTAGAACCATTTGGTGTACATCATATCCATGAATGAAACTTTTAGTAATACATATGTATCATGTCCAGCATTGATAAATGTTCACATGTTAATAACGAATACCATGCATGAATGATAGTTTCAATAACTTTCAATTTAGATACATTTAAGTGCACAATATTTTACGGTTGTTAGTGTGATTGTCTGATATCGTGACCAATCATAAGCAATTATCGATAGAGCGCACGAATTCGCTTGCCCGTTTGCTCTCGAATTTTCATTTTACCTTCATTTGCGCGCGCAAATATATCGTTCAGTCATATTGTTTCATATCACTGAAAATATCATAGCAACTAATTGTCGCAGATATTCAAGTGCCAACCAAACGTGCGATTATTACATTGGCACACAGTCTATTGTTCCCGTCTAATAAAAATTGCTTTCAATTAATCAAATCCAGGGATTTTCACGTATTACGCTATTTGAATTGTTGAACGTAATAGTAGATGAACAATGTTTTCTGGTAGCACACAGATTTAAGAAGCTTTATAGTCTCAAATATGCGGATATTCGTTTAACGACCTTGAAACCTTCCAGTCCTTAAATCCTTTTGTCTGTCATAGTAGCTAAATTCGTAAGCTTAATTATGTCGACCTGATAGAGCTATAGGAACCGCCATCGTGGTGAAATTGCTAGCAGATATCACGCAGGACCTCCCGAGCGCGAAATTAAGCTGTCGGTTTTTACGGGACGGTTTTAATCGCCGAGTTTCGTTAATGCCGTCACGTCGCCAGCATTAAACCCACTTTCCCTGTGCTAATGAGTAATATTTAATTAAAAGGCGTTCGTTGAGAGAAAATGTATTCTCCGCCAAATCTGGGTCTTTTAGCTTCAACAAAAATGATTGTTGAGATTATTTCAACGTCGATCTATCATAATTTTTCATTCTCTTCGCATTGATATATTCAATTTAGTTTAAAATATAATGTTCAAAAGTTAAATATTATTTAAATGAAAATTAAAAAAAAAATTCTACAGCGGACTAAAATGTTTAAATATTTTTCTTATATTTATTTTTCACATCATTTTCCTCGTTTTCCTTATTTCATTTTACATCTGAAAGCTTTATAGGTATCCATTTTTTAATAATTAATTCTTGTTAAAATGCCTCTTTATTCCGTAAAATCTACACGAATAATTTTCTATAAATAAGAATGATAATAAATCTCGATCGAACATTGATCCCGTGCGCAGACGAAAATTCAGTTAAAAGTTTTAACTGAATCGACAAATATTGGAACGATGCCGTGGCCGCGCATTTCTGTGTAACATCGGATTAACGAAAGCACACGCGGAATTGAAATTCAGGAAGGGACGACTCGACGAAACTTTCAACTTGCTCTGTGGATTATCGTATAGAGCGAAACAGCCTCATAACATGGGAGTGTTTGCAAAAAACTGTAAATCCGCGGCAAAATTTTGTGAAAACTCGTGGAAAACGTGGATGACGGAAATGTGCTGATGGAAACCTCAGATTTGAAATTCATTCAGCGAGAATAAACACGCTACGCAAGCTCCGATAGAATCTCGTCGAATTGTCTTGGGACCGTGGTGTTGCGCGTCCTTGTCAATAACCGGAATACGTATTTTCATGCGTATGTTTCTTGATGGAATTCAATCGCAATGCTAGCGTGACTCTAGACAAACTGTAAGCGCAGATTCATAGACCCCTATAAAGCTCAAGTCGTTATATATGCTGTGCTCGAAGTGACAACAGAATTCCGTTCGACCCTAGCCACCCCAGCCAACCAACTCTCGTTCCCGACCCGTTGCCCGCGCCGCGCCCGCCCGCGCCCGCGCTCGCTCGATTGTTAAGAGTTGAATAGAGAAAAATTGGATGCTATTCGTCGCCGTGTTGGAAGCAATGGTAGAAGTTGAAAAAAATCTATTGTCAGCTGGCACGTGTAATTCATGGTGTGGCTTCCTGGATTCGAGTCGGTCTCCCTATCCGCCACGTCGTCCATTTTTTATTGTGAGCGGCTTCGCAACGTGTGCGTTTCGTTGTCGCGTACATGCAGCTAGTTTATTCGCAAAGTTTCCTCGGTTATGATTGCCGTGTCTCTGTTGCTCCTATCTAGCTGAGTTATAGAAAACAACCCTCGAGTTGATAAACTTGTGTTTGCATAATTGTCGAAAATTCAGGAATAAATGAAAAAATTTATCTGTCCAGCATCACTTTTATCTCTATCTTTTGTCAAAAAATATTATTACGTGTCTATCAGTACGCAGAATCTGTTTAATTTCGATTTATACTCGATACGTCTATATAATATGTACGAAATGTATGCTATACATTTGCACATTACTAATACTCGTATATACTATACTACACACCCTAACAGCACAAAAAATCGTACGAATATTCTAGATACCATACGAATATTCGTTCGAATAATATCAGTAGACATTATCAACACAAGATGTGTGATTTTAAACTTGAAAAGAATATTCTCGATTAAAAAACCGATTATGCCTATAATATCCATACACTTCCCTTTAGTTCTACCTATTACGTTCTACTAATCCTCCAGTAATGGATACTATCTAGTAGGTATAAGACGTAAAGTTTCAAGTTTCGGTTATCGAGCCTGAAATCTTCGGCGATGGATGTGATCGACGGCAGTTTTAGGAAGACGAAGAGCGGTGCGTCGCGTCGCTCCGCGCTTAAGTGCGTTGAGTGAGTAAACGTCTAAGCTTGCTCGTGCCTCCTTGTAACGTCCATATATAGTAATATAGAGCCGCGGGGCCGTGCATAACGTAAATCCATGTTTACTATGCTAATACCTGGAAACTTGCCGGTTGAAAGGATGCCGAGAAACGTCCCATCAAATATGCAAGGCCACTTGCACGGCCTGTGTGCATGTAGGGGGAGAGGGGGGGAGGAAGGCGGGGGTGGACCGAGCAGTAGGAAGAAGCTCGTTTTCATGGAGTCTGCTAAACTCTAGCTAGCGCCATATTGAAACAGCGGTCGAGACTCCCCTTGTCTACTCTTGTCAGCTCTAGTCTACGCCATGAGATTTTACCAGGGTGAGTACAGGGGAGACGAAGCTGTTGCATTTATGGCTACGTTGACGGATCCTTAAAGCCTTAGCTTCTTGAATTATTGTTAGAGCGAATCTCTAGAACTAGTGACTGCAAGAGCTTATGTCATGGACTCGGGGTAATGCAATTTTTGTATTCATCATGTATTAAATTAATTTGAGATCTATATACAATATATGTATATAAGAAACTTTAATAGCTTTGGACGTTTTTCAATTTAATCCGAGGAAATCCTTTTACCACTATTACATTTTTCAACTTTTAAATGTTAAATTGTACTATGCTAATTCCTTCACCCTTTGTGAATTTAGTTTATTTCTCTTACCTCGAAAAGGTTGAAAAATGAACAAGTTTTATAATAATTGGATTTCTAAATACTCTCAGTACATGTCTGTTCCTATGGCCTTGAAATTCTCGTGCATTGTATATCCCCGGAGAACTCAGGTTTTCCGGGGCTTTAATCTCATAATATAAAACGAGATTAATCTGTGATTCAAAAAACTTGAGCTAGCTTTGAACGCGAGAATCGGATGCGTTGTTTGGAGGAAGCGAATTTTTTAACTGCATCAGCGATGCCACAGCCACTCCTAATCCGCGTTTGACGATACACTGGAACGGTAAGCTCTTAATCGCGTTATCCGCATCTCCATATAATGCCCAGGTACTTGTTATCTACCTGTTGTGTTACCCACACCATGGTGGCTTTTAATCGCTATGGCGTTTACACCGACACGATCTAATAATCATGTTTAAAACTATGACAAATTTTTCCTTTCGATGTTCCTCGCGGATTAAATATATAATATTTCAAATAGCATTAGAGCGAAACACCTTATTACATATGTCAATTTTAAAAGTAAAGGAAACGCAAAGTTAAACTTTGCGGATGTGAGTTCTAATACCCCTTGTTAGATTGATGTTAGATTTGTGTTAGCAATTTTGATCAATTTTCATTCAACTTTTCGAATTTGAAATTGAATTTTTAAACGATATACAATTATCAAATCTATGCTTATTCACTTTAGGTAAAAAAAACTACGAAAGCTATCTAAACGAATCCCAAAAATTTAATTTTGAGAGCCACGCTTTGTCCAGAAAAGCAACGTTAAGTACATGCGAAACTATTCGACAGTCTCTCTTGCGAGAGCGGTTTCCGATTATATACACACACGTGCGCAAAGTATTGCTTCGTGCATTCGCATGTGTGTGCATGTAACGGATGCGCGCAATTACGATTCAAATTTTACGACTTGCTTAACTTAAATTACACGACCCCAATTAAGTGAGATCGTGCCCGGAGCCCGCGCGACTGCCAAGTTCTGCATAGCGTTTTCCAACTCTCCTTCTCTCTCTCTCCCTTTTCCTCTCCCTCTCCCCCCCCCTTCCTGTCTCTTTCTCCCTCTCTGGGCTCCGACAGCCCTCTGTTTGCGTCTCTACTCAAAAACTACTCGCTTCCCCTCTAATCTCGTTTACTGGCAAAAATCCGCCAAGAGGATGCTGATACTCGCACTCTGGAAACGATTATTTAATTAATTTCTTTTAGCTGTCTCAAAATTATCGTGCTACATTCAAGACTTTTTGCTAATTTAGTGTTTATTGTGTCCCAAAAATTCTTTAAATAAAAACTTTCCACATTTTCTCAATTATAAGCTTTTTAATAAGAGTCTTCTTATCAACTCTGTGTGAATGTATGCAAAATAAGGTAAATGAAATTAACATAGGTGAAATAAAGTTAAAGTTGCAATTATAATCATAAATGGGAATTAATAACTTGGATAAGTATTCTTTATGATATAATATTACAATATGAATTTAAAATCTTATTACTTGACAAATGACTCAATAAGAAAAAATGGCTCTAATTTCTTACAAAAACAATATGTAGAACCAAAAGGATTAACTTGTACGTTGAGACTTATTGAGACGCTGTTCTCGCTTTCTTTCCGAGCGTCGTAAAAGCTCGGCACGCAGCGGCGATTGCTGTAAAGCTGCCATTGTAGTGTTTATCAATTTAATTTAACACACCCCCCCTGGCGCCGCATGATAACAGTGATCGTGGTTTATTTTATCGCGCAGTAAAGGAAGATACCGCGAGTTTATGACGCAGGATATAACACAGGGAGTTGCTGGAATGTGTTTAGGTGAATTCGGATTCGACCAGCTGTGCTGTCCCACGCAAGTGAGTTTACACACATGTGCGTTCGTGCCTCTACACGCAGGTTTCTTCTTACGAATGTAGTTTGAGACTACCGCATAACTTTGACATTCTTACATTTTAGAGGATTTTATATGAGCGTATTAAAGTACGCTGGAGTATGACGAAAGTGATTTAAAGTTAATACGTGATGAAACGTAATAAAACTCATTAATGAAGCGACAACAGTGTGGCGTTAGTCCCCCGAGATGTATTCGTAGTAATTTACATTGAAAGCGTTTTGTTGATTTGTTATTTGCTTAATTTACACCAACGTTCAGATCAGGATTTTGCAATGATTATTATTATTATTATTATTATTATTACCTTAACAGAGATTAAATTATTTATTGTTTCGTTATTTACATAATCAACAAAGTAAAATCCATGTATGTTTATCAAAATATGCTTATATTTTGAGATTTACCTTTCATTATTGTTATTTTATTATTTAAAAGTTGTAATTTTTTAAGAATTAAAAATTATTTCTATATTATAAATTAAAATATTAGTAAATAACTGAAAATGCGTATATTAAAATTGAGTGTTGAATTATTGTATATTTTACCTATGTATATTTTATTAAAAATATCACAATTTAAAATTTATTTTTACAATTATTAATAAATATGTGGTTTATCCCCTGAAGCGTCAATAACTTGTTTAAAGTAAATTTTTACTTTAGAATTAAATTTTAAACCTTTATTGCTTGTGTTTAAAGTGCAACATTGTTTTTTTTTTTTTATCATTTGCATTGTCTCATTTTGATTCGATAAATATAAATATTAAATTTAACTCGACATATACATTAATTGTAAAGATAAATCTAAAATATAGCGCTCCAAAATGTCATGCAGCTTACGTTAAAATAAAACTTGATACGTGACAAAGGTTAACGATAATTTATTTCGAATGCTTTATTAATTTTAGATAAATCAAAATCGATCAATAATTTTATAAAATAACCGAGACGTCACAAAAAGCGATACGAAATTAATTATTGTTAAAACTTAACGAAATCTGGCACAGTCAAGCTTTGTCCATGGTACGTTTACAAACTTGCTGGCGATATTGCGACGAACGAAGTAATTAATTTGCTTTCACGTACTGCGCACATTATGCGCGGATTATGCCCGTCGCAGTTTGCACTGCAAAGTTCGCGATGTAATTACGTACTTTTGATTCTGTTTGTGCATAATGAGTCGCGAGCGATAAAGTTACTGAAGCCACCTGCAAGTTTCAGCGTTACAGCTACGCAATCTCTCGTAATATCGCCAGCAATAATTGATCCACGTTACGCCGAATTTACACTATTCACCTCAGATAATAACCCCATCTATCCTCATCTATTATAGGCGTTATAATTGCGTTGTCTCAAGCTTGAGGTAATATCTGAGATCTGGAAATTATTTTATTTTTTCGTTTAAAATAAATTCTATCAAGGAAATATACAAAATAATAAACAAAACTACTAGTAGATGTTAGTAAAACAAGTGTATTATATTATATTAATCGAAATAAAAGTAGGGACGTATGCATTTTATGTATAAAAGTGGAGTATTTTTTCATTGTCGCAATTCTTTCCATCGATCGATTAATTTATGAATGATGCAGGTGATGATCAAAAGTGGATGGTATAAACTAGGCTTTACATGCCAGATTGTCACAATAACGAGCTAAAAATGATACTCCGAAAGCAGAGACCAAAGCGGGACTGAGTAATCGGATTTCCGATGATGGACGAATAACATCATTGGAAAAATGGTCGACCCCGCGGCGACGTATTGTTACGCTAACAAATTCGCCCTTTGACTTTTAAACTCGGATTACTACTATTTTGCAGAGGAAAGGGCGTGTCATGCATTTGCCGTAAATTGCTGCGTATGTTTGCACCCATCATTACATTGGATTATATTTTAGATATAGACAGATCATATTAATTATTTAATTATTTTAGCATTAAAATACATGTTGTGTAAAGCAATTTCTGATAACGCGTCAAGCTTCGAAATAATAAAAGACTATTGAAAGTCAACGTCAGAGCGTTACGATTATCGACGATCGTTAATATTAACTCATCTGGCAACGTTAATTAACGAGCACCATGTCGATGCATATTATGCAAAGCCTGCGGAGACAAAGTTGAAACTATTTCAGGCATGTTTGACATCCGTTGTTTTGATCATGAGGTGATGGAGGAGGAGGGTAGGGAGGATGAATAAATTGATACCAATGCGCGCATGTCGTGAGAAGTCTCGCTGATGACCTATCGCGCTAATCTATTTTCCGAACGAGATTTATCGAGTATTCCAGCAAATGCAGAAAGCCCGCTGTAATATCGAGTTTTGGCGTTAACGTTAAACATTTTCGCGTTGCAGCCATTTCGAAACATTCGAGTGCAACGGGCTCGTTCGTCCAATCGCCGAATTTATCTCCAGTTCGCTTCGATTAACGTCCGCCCCGCCTACTATTAATTCACTGCCATCGGCAAAAGCTCAAAGGACTCGATTTTTGAGAAATACTCTCCGATTATGCTAACACTAATGTAACGATAATGCGTTATCAATTAGCTGAGAGCAAATTTTGTGTTTCGAGCTTATTGTTGGTCGTATCCTTTCATAAAGCTTCCATTTACCAAGTACATATGGGTACGTATACAGTGTCTATAGTCTCTGTTTTCACCGTCCAAAATTTCAGAAAATTATGTTCAAAATTATGAAAAACGAAATACGTATTCCTTCATTCTATTATCTATTATTTATTATATTTTACAATTATATAAATTGGATAAATTTGCAATCCGTGCATCTTACATCTTATATCTGACTTGTTACAATTAAAAACATGGATTATACGAGAATCATAGTTTTATACCTTTGAACCTTTGAAAAATTGGCAGAAATTTTTAAAACATCTTTTATGCAGTTTGTCCTCGTTATAGTATCGCAGGGGACATTCTGTGTGCGCAGTGAAGGAAAACGGATTTAAAATGGATCTGCATTAATCCGAATAAAGAGTCTTGGCAAATACGCTGCTAACTTGCGAAGTACTTTGAGACGGAAGACTTACCTGATTAAGATTCTGAGATAATTTCGGGGGAGCTTGGGGAGAATCAGAAGTGTTGGGTTAGAGAAAAATTTTCTCGACAGATCACAGAATCTCTCTGTTCCGATATCAAGCCATGGAATACTCGGTAAGCATCGAGATCTAGCTACGAAAAAAGGTGGAAATTCGAAAGATATTTCTGCTATCGCGTAAAAAGGAAGGAATCACTGAATGAATTAAAAGAGGGGAAAATCCCACGTTTAGTAAATTTCTAATGAAAGAACAGATAACGTTGCTTTAAAGCATCTCTTTTATCAGAAATATTATAGCGTTTGTGAATCAGATACGTGAAATGAATTTAATTGATAAATTAAACTGATTAAATATTAATAGAGATGTTGACAAATTAAATACGCAATAATATTCTGATAGCAATCACATAAAATTATAACCACAGGTAACTCGACATACATATTTTCGAAAACTGTCTTGCTTCGAAATCTGTCTTCTCAAAAAGTAAAATTCTCCACTGAGGAAAACTTCTTTCTTACATTTTCCGAATCTTGTGTGTGTGTGTGTGTGTGTATATGTGTGTGAATCCGGAAAGTGCATATAGTAAGAACATTGGAATTGTAGATTTCTTTCATCGAAGGACTCTCCGGGGGCGTTCCTTATCGCGAAATATGGACCTACCACTTGCCGCATCACTCCACCGCGCCACTCTCGTCGTTATGGTCACAAAAGTAAAACGGAAGTGGCTCTTATCGAAACAAAGAGCGATGTTGACCGTGTCTAGTCGTATAGAAAGTCGCAATGGAAGGAAGAAAGAAGGACAGTGAGAAGAAATAGTTGCAAAACTTTCCAGAGAATGTCAATTCGAGTAAAAAGTACTGAAATAAAACTGAAAGCTGCGATAAATGAACACGCTTGAATATCTTTGATTCTTATCTTCTTCGTCAAAATTAAAAGGAATTAATTCCGATTTATCGGAAGAGAAATCTGTAATCAAAGAGACAATCATAGACATCTTTTATTCATCCTACATACTTTGTTTAAGATTAAGATTTTTACTTGTACATCAAATAATCCTTTCATAAAGACAAAGATATTATTTCTCTTCTTTTCTTTTCTTTTAAAAAGGATGCATTAGTGAAGCCGCTGTCGTAAAGCTTCGCAAGATGGTACGAGTGCGGTTCTCTGTAATTTTACGGCTCGATAATTTCATGTCTTATTCTTACCAATTTTCAGGACTTTACGTCCTGAAACGAAATAAGCGTCGAATATTCCATGTACTATAAATATGCGTTAAAGCTATAAAAATAGTGTATATATTAAATGTTACAAGTGCTCAGCGAGACGACTGTGCAACTTGATTAAATTCGAGTTCTACTTTAATTGAATTTAAATAAAGATTGTAATTAAACAGAATTCATGTATTTTCGTTATTTAAATGAAGTCAACATGAACATTATTTCATGGAATTAGAAATGAAAAGAAAATGTTGTTTTATCTCTATCGCCGAGACAACTCGTAGTTGCAGTTGAAAGAAATTTGATGACGTCGAAACGCGTGTGCTCGGCACACGGGCCGCACTTTGTCCGGAACATGGGACAATACCGGGTCATGTCCGGATACGATCTGCTTCGGCAGGTAGACGCTTCGTGTTCTCGACGTGTTCGTGACAAAGAAGACGATGGTGATACCGACAACACACCGGCACACCGTCGTCGTCTTTGTCGCCTCAGCTTGCCGCTGGCGAAAGAGGAACTGAAAGGACGCGTCGCGTCGCGACGCGATCCCTTTGTGTTTCGCAGGCATGGCGGAGGGCGGCAGGAAGCATCCGGTGTTGCTGTACATTCACGGTGAGAGCTACGACTGGGGCAGCGGAAACCCCTACGATGGCAGTGTCCTAGCGAGCTACACCGACCAAGTGATCGTCACCATGAACTACCGGTTGGGCGTGCTCGGCTTCCTGAACGCCAACGTGGCGCCGCAGACCAAGGCAAGGGTCGCAAATTATGGCCTCATGGACCAAATCGCTGCCTTGCACTGGGTTAAAGAGCACATCGCACGTTTTGGAGGTGATCCCGAAAATGTCACCCTCATGGGCCAGGGCACCGGGGCCGCATGCGTGCATTTTCTCGCCATTAGCCCCACCGTCATTCGGGGTGAGTAATTAAAGTTGTTGAGTCAACGTGAGTTCCCCAGCGTAGTTGGAATAATATATTACGATAACTAACTGACGAAAAACGCACATCTAACGGGCGGAGGACGGGTGGGGGGATGCGGAGAGCGTGGAGCTTATAAACTAACGCGCGCTCTAAAGTTGGAAAAAACAGTATTTTGTTAAAAGTGATTATAGTTGTGGATTGTAAAATTCAAGCGGACGTAATTAATAAATTTTCTCGAGAACGAAGCCAGTCGAAATTTCTGAACCGTTCGCCGCCATGTTGCGTTCGCAATTATTCAGAGAACACGCCGCGCGCCCGCGCTTCTCATAAATGATTAAAAGCGCTTTCGCATTACACATAATTGAAGAGTAGCAAGTTTTACATGAGCTTCGTTACAGTGCGTTATTTTGCTTCAGTTAATTACGTATTACGCCAATTACGTATTCGCAAATAAAAAGAGAGCTAACTTGCCTCTTTTCATCTCTGAAACGAATTTCCTTCGATCGACTTACGAGCTTGCAGGAATTTATATCGATCTATCTCGAATTGCTACCGAATCCGCTAACAAGATCTTCGAGAAGACGAGAAGGTGAAACGAGCTTATGTGCGTGTCGAGCTCGCCTTTGTGAAAATTCCCTTACTTTCTCTTACGGTAAAAGAAGACAAATTGAAACAAGCAGCGGTTCTCAATCGTAATTATAACCAATTACATCTAACGTGAAAGAGCTTTTTCATTTATAATCTTAAAAACGATAACCGTAGTCACTTGAATATGATTTTAACATTTTTTTCTATTTTAACTATTTTACCGTAAAATTATATAATGTCATCACGGGAAAGTGCAGAGATTCTTTCTGGAATCTCAAGAACGAAGTGCTGAAAACCTCAAGGTTTAGTGATCGAAATACTCCGTAGAAAACTTCGTCACTCGTATGCCATCTGTCGCGAGAAAATCGCCATCTTCATAACGCATACTTCACTCCGGGAAAAAGGAGAGAAAAGAGTTTAGAAATGAGAGAAGTAGCTTAAACCAGCAGGAATATCAGCTCGAAATTTCTTTCTCCGATATCCCCCATCCCCTTCCCATCTCTTTTGCAGGGTTCGCGATATTTTTGAGGACGAACACGCGCGAATCGGCGCGGTAACACATTGCCGAGGATATTGGCTGTCTCCCTTTATATCTTCATCCAGTAACAGCAGCAGTAGACCATCTTTGTGGTTGTGCTCACGGTTAACGTTCGACGGTTAACAGCCCCTGCTGCAAGCCCCTCCGGGCGATGGACACGGCTGAGAGGATAAGGGAAAGCTCCCCACCCTTCCACTCCGATACCACATCTCTCTTTACCTCTTTCCGTCTCCCTCTTTTCCCATCCTTGTTCCATCTTGCTCCTTCGCTCGTGATATTATGTGCGTGAAATATCGTCCCTTCCGGCGCCACCTTCGTCGTGGGCGCTATTGGAAAATACTTTTCTCCCTTATGAGAAGGGCCACAGCCATCCACGTGTGTCTGAGATGGGAGTTTTTCTTTCCCCGCTTTTTTTTTTATAATACATCGCGGTTGTTTTACATTCCTTGTCTAGTTTTTTCATTTTATTTAATTAAAAGAAAACGTGATACATATCGAATAAAAATCATACTCGAATGATTGAGAGTTTGGATTTGTTGATCTACCACTTGTGGAAGCACGAGTGATTGAATTGACAAAGGTTTTACGATCATGGAGATGGTAATGGATTTGTAGAACGTTATCATCGTAAATCATTGTAAATAAGGTTTACGAAAAAATGGGAGCTTTCGCTCCCTTTTTCTTTTCTTTTGCGATTAAACATTAGATTTATGTCGCCATTTCTTTCGGTATTCTGATGTTAATGTCGTAAAATTCTCTCACCTAATAAAATTCGCATTGTTTGCAAATTCTATTATTTAAAACGCTTGTACTCGTTCGTTTCGCAAGAGGAAGAGCATCATTTCCTTTTATTTGTTTGCACACGGGAGGATCTCCGATCGGAAAGGATTCTGGCATGCCGACTTTTCTCTCACCATCCTAGCTCCACGGATGCTTCATTCTTTCCCGTATCACTGAGGATAGAAATGAGAATTCCATTTTTCCAAGGTGGCTGTCTTGAGACACGGCGATGTCCTGTTATTTCCTGCTTTTGCCATCTAAAAACCTCTCATCTCTCCTTCTCTCCCTTTTCATCGTTCATTCTTATCTCCCTTTCTTTAACTCTTTTGCGTTAATTTCCTTGATAAGTTGCTTTCACTTGACAAGTTAATGAGACAATCGAAGTATAACAACCGAAAATGGAGAAATATTCCATCTCGGTTTCCATCTTTTTTACCTTGAAATTGAGAAATATACTTCCGTTTCTTAATAATGCCGCGCGGAAAAAAAATATTCTCAGAACATTTAACAATAAAACTCGATTCTTAAAAATTTTAGAAAAATTTTAATTATTTCAAAGGATAAATTTAAATGTCCTTTAAAACTTTTTTAATTACAATTGGAAGCCCCAAGCCTAAGTAACATACTTTTATAGATAAACATGTAAATTGATGAAAGTTGCAAAAAATGTTTCATGTAACGGAAAAAAGAAGAAGAAAGTAATTCGATATACAGGAAGAAAATAATTTTTATCTTTAGCGCGATGCTTATAAGCAACCACTGACGAGTTAATGGCGTCAACAACGAGAAAAGCGGAGATTGAAAATTCCTTCTTAGAGTACAAAACGGAGCATCCCGATTTTTCTTGGGTAAATAACGTCTATGTAAGTCCGCGCGAGAATGATTTTCTTCTCGGATAATTATGTGACGTCGGCCACTTCTTTCTTTAGGTTCGAGAGCAACTTTGGTTTGTCTTTCTTTTCTCACTAAGAGTAATGATGTGGTACCCAACCACTCGCAGCGCCATTTTCGCCGGCATAATTTCCTCCTCAAACAATCCACTCGTATAATATTCAGTGTTGCAATCGCTGTGCTTCTTCTAGCGTCAGATTATAATGCTCGAAATATTATACTCTAAAGATTTGATCATCCGGGATACACAAATCAATTTAAGATAAAGACTACAAATTAAGTGAATAACAATTTAAGATGTAAAAAAAGTGATTTACAATTTTTACGAATGAATTATTCTCAAAGCAACAAATATAAAAATTTCCAAATTAAAAATCGCACAAATGCATTTAATTTTATAATCTCATAAACGCATATAATATTAAAAAAAAAAGCAAAATAATCATAAGATGTGTTTTTCACTTGCAGGATTATTTAAGAGAGCCATACTACTGTCTGGCAGCGCTCTTTCATCCTGGGCCGTGGTGGAAGATCCTGTGTCTTACGCTCTGAAATTAGCCAAAGCTGTCAACTGCTCCATTCCTGATGATCTTCTCAAAGATAACGAGCTTATAGTCGATTGTTTGAGGGAAAGCAGTCTAGACGATCTGATGCAAGTCGACATTCAGCCCCCGACGTTTCTTAGTGCGTTTGGTCCAAGTGTCGACGGTGTCGTCATCAAACCAGATTTTCAAAAGGACCTTCTGTCCTACCTCGGTCCTGAGTTTCAAGGATTTGGGTGAGTGACAAATTTTATTGATTCTTAAAATTCCAAATTTTACTCTATGATTTTATAAGTCTTAAAAGAATGCTTCTTATAAACAGTATAAAATTTTTCTTTTTGTTTTCTTTCTTGTTTTCTAGAAAGTGTTTAAATTTAAATTTTCAAATCTCAAACTTGTCAAATCTCTTTGAATCAGTCGAGGTTTTTCAATTAACTTAACGATATCAATATAGAGAAAAAGTATGATAAAATGCGTTGGACATTGCGAACTTTTAGTGCCATTTTGGATATGGTCATAGTGCAAATGGGAAAAAGGATAAAATCTAGAGACACAGTGAGGAAAAAGAGGGAAAAGGGGAAAATCCTCGGATTCCGGTAGAACGGGCTTAATAGAGTTTTATGGTAATGCGGCGTATATTTCTACATTTTCTTTCGCGGCGGCAAAGGAAATCCGTGAAGCGGCGGAAAAGTTATTTTGATGTGTGCACTTCCGGGCTCGGCTTTGCTTTCTTGCCCAGAGAGGGGTCTCGTACTTAACGTCGGCTTCCACAATAATTCCGCCTTCCGTCTTCCGTCTGACGGATCCCGGAGTTTTCTCGTTAAATGGAAAAAGGGAGCTAAACGAGCCGGTTCCACCGCGAACATTAGCGTGGTTCATTAACGCGATTGTAAACGACCTGCCCCAACTCTACAACGTCATTAGCATACTTACAATCGAAGATCGCACCACGCTCGTGCCGGAAACCGTGGAACGAGTTCACGTTATCACCTTTACTCGCAACCAAGTTACGTTTTCCACTGCAATCACGAACCAAAATTTTCAGATTTACCAGATGCTAATGATTTTCTAATTATTCTAATTATTTATCTCATATTCTTGTAATAAATTTACGATTGCTGCTTTTCTTTAATTTATTTCCTTGAAATTTTCATTTGCTTTCCGTTCTTTTCTTCAATTCATTTATTTTTCAAATGTTTTAGATTAATAGATGTAATAATAAAAATATTATATTAAAAATTAAATTATACAACAGAATTATTAACGTTGAAAATGTGGTGATTTTAGTCCACTCCCCAAAAAAGCTGAACACGGCGCACCAATCACGAGCAACAACAAGTATGATTTATTGTTCGGCGTGACAACGAGTGAAGCTTTGTGGAAGTTTGCAGAAAAAGATGTCCTGCAGGGATTTGAGGGAGAAAGGAGAGACAGAATCATTCGTACATATGTGAGAAATGCCTACGTCTATCACCTCACTGAAATATTTTATACGGTAAGTCACTGTCCTTTATTTAACCAAATTAATATTAATAAGAATTTCATAGGTATACAATGGCTAACATAACCACAGTAGTCCTTGATATTAAATAAAAAAATTTTCTTAAATTGTACATGTTTTGTTGTTTTTATATTGCGTCAATCAAGATTGAATCTCAGCATCTATTTGTTCTTAATCTTAAATCCGTGTACAATCATAGATTTGTATGCCTAGACTTATGCTCCGATTTTTTTAAATCTCCAATTTGAAAGTTTTAAAAAAAGAGTGTGTGTGTGTGTGTGAGAGAGAGAGAGAGAGAGAGAGAGAGAGAGAGAGAGAGAGGAGAGAGAGAGAGAGCGCTAATAAAATAAAAACGTCTATAGTATTTTGCTACAATTAAAAATTTGAAATTATCTTCCGATGGAAAAAAGTCTTGAGAAATTATCGCAATTCCGCAATTTCCAAAAAGTAAAGATGAATTATATTTATTGCAGCAGTATGTGACGTGCCGCGCATATTTGCGGCGCGTATATCGTTGCATTTCGTGCGGAATTTATCGCAGGACGTAATTGTTACGTTCCACACAACGATTGAATCGCGAGCATTGCGTTTTGTCGAAATACATCGACGCTGCAATTCCATTTTGCCGGCGCGTTATCGGTCCGCGCAGGATACAGTCCAGGCATTACTTAATGATTATAGCCAATTAAATAATTATGACTGCGACAATATATTTTTACGAGGGCCAATAGGGAATAAACGTACGGTTAAACGCATTGCTAATTATTGTACACAATGATAACGGAAAGCAAGCTCGATATAATGCGTACAAAACTCACGAGAGCTTTAATTTGAAAATTTATTAGATAGGATTTAATCGACGACTATTTTAAACAAATAATTAAATCATTTTTCAATCTCTCTACTCCGTTTTATTTACTTAAAATATATATTATTATAATAACATTTTCGAGATTTTAATCAATTAAAGAATATAATTAATTTAACGAAAGAACAAACTAATTGCTCCTGATTTTCCAGTAAGCTCTTGTCACGTCGACGTAAATAATAGACTTGAAATTCCTTTTGTGCATAGGTGGTAAATGAGTATACTGACTGGGAGCGAACAGTTCAGCATCCTGTCAACACGAAGGATGCGTGCGTGCAGGCGTTGAGCGACGCACAGTTCGTGGCACCACTTGTACAAACTGGAGATCTCTTCACCCTGAGGCACACTAAGAAACCGAATAGTCCTCACATCGCCCCGATTCTCGATAGTGAAGAAGAACCCATGCCTAAGACTTACTTTTATGTGTTCGACTATGAGATGAGAGACGGCGATTATCCTCCGGTAAGTAAAAAAAATTATGAATCTATTAATTGAAAAATTTGCAACAAAAAAAAAACTCAATTAGAACCAATTCTGAAATGATTGGTAACACGATTCAATAAATAAACATTAGGAATTATAGAATATATATTAATTCTGTATTCTTATATAATTACAATCGCGATTCATATAATGTAATAATAAACTATTTTACATTCATAAATTGTAATTTGTACTATTTTGCGTTTCATAAAATTAATTTTCTTGTTGCTTAAAAGAATTACTCTAATTAATTAAAATTTGGCAAAAAAGTTTTAACTGAATCTCGATAGCTAGACAAACAGTGTAAAATTCTAAATTTGCATTGTTACATCAATTGTTGCTACGAGTATTTGATGAGTTAACTAATTTTCGTGTAACACCGTCCAATTATGGATTTATTTTACTTTTGTTCTGTATCCTTCAATCGCGGCTCGTTAAAATGATAATGCTTTTCGCTCCCGCGGGTGCTTAGCTTCATTAACTGCAGCCCGTTGCAAGGATGCAAGTTCAGCAAAGGCAATTATTCGTTTGTTAGTGGCGCGGGATATTCTCATGTAACCGCGTGATGACTGTTTTCCTTCTGTCTCTCTGCCATCGTCCGTCGCGCGCGCGTTCGCCACTGTCGGTTCAAATTATCGGCATGTTTACGTTCAATTATACACAGATTACATTATATGCATGGTGTTACATTATTGTTCTCCACCGCAATGTCTCCCATTATCAGTACGGACGCAGGCCCTTTCCGACAAAATTTGAATACGTAGACGTACCAAATTATTTTCATAAAATGTCTCGTGCGTCCTGCAGGTAGTTTTTCTTTTCACAAATTTATATGTCTCAATATGTAAAATCAAGTTGGATTTATATAAAAAAGTTAATTGGGTATTTACTTATTAGCATTTTTATAGAAGTGATTTTACGAACTTTTCAGAAAAGAGATAAAAATAGAATATTTAAAAAAAAATATGATTCACTTATTTTACGAAAATAAATTTTTATCTTTCTTATTACCTTTATATCATTTATTGCTACATATAAAGAAATAGTAATTATTATTAATCAACGAAAACGTGACGCAACAAATCTTTAATTTATTTCTAAATATTCTTTCCCATAATTTTGTCGGGCGACAATTTCGATCAATGAGTGGTCGATTAGTAGTAGATGAGAGTGTGCGAGAGAGGCTCTACAGTTTCCAGAGAAATTCCGTTGAGTAAATATGCACGGAGATCGTGTCGGTAGAATAATCAGTCGAATCGCGAGACTATCGCGCTGCCTGCCGTTGTTTGTGATGCTGTCCCAACCTGGTGGCATCTAACATTCTGCCTTTATCTCGCGGGACGCATCTCCTCTCTGTTGTTTGCTACCGTAAAACAGATAGAATCCTTCTCCACCCAGTTGCATCCATAATTACTCTAAATAAACAATTACAGGTTGCCAGCATTTCAACCATTTTACTCGCAATTATTCTCGTACATGAATTATTGATTCAGTTAGTATCCTTTTTTACCCAGAATATGTTTCGTCAGAATACGTCATGAAAACTCTATGATACACATTACGTATCGAAACAACAATTCAATTATTTTGAAATTTATGTTGCAACTTTTGGATGCGCAACATATTTACGTGAAATGAAGTAAAATCCCATTATAGCCTCTTCTTTCGAAGTTAAAATATATTTCATATTTATTTTGTTTACTTTCTATATTCACTCACCACAATGTTTTCTTTTTAAACAAGATAAATTTCTTTTTTTTTATTTATATTAACCTTACGATGATTTCTTTACTTGAAATAATTCCTAATGCTGTATTTATTTAATTCAAGATAACAACTAAAGTAATTAAATAAAAATGGAGTAGATTTTATTTTTTGCTCGTGATTAATATTCATAAAAACAAGGTCAATACAAAACAAACGCGAATAACTATTGTGTTAGCCTCGTTTTTTACGAGCATTCTTTACGAGCCATATGCTGTTAGCTTATTTAATACCGTGGGATTAAAAGCATCCATTAAATACTTTTTGGTTATATTATTTTAAATAAAATAAAAGTGAGGTAATGAAAACGAAAAACACATGCGTTTTATCATAAGATGCAATTATTTTCTTTAGTTGCAAGTAAATACTTTACCAAGACGAGACACACTACACACTTTATCATAGAAGATAATAGAAAAATTCGATTTACGATGGAACCGGCGCACGTACGTCGAATATAATAAGGATGCCATCGCGTCGTTCGCAGTCGACGCGCTTCTCATGGCAGCCATTACGAACTCAATCCTATTTCAATTTACGCTAAAATTATTTGCAGAGCTAATCGGTGAATTTATCTCCTTCCTTTTTTCATTTTTATCCTATTAAATTTAAAAAAAATACATACATACATACATACATACATGTATATTGAATTATTTACTTTGGTTCAATAAATATAAATTGGAAGAGAAGAGATTATTACGGTAGATTAAGTGTGATTTTACGTAATGCTTTTTTGCAAAGAGCTTATCAAAGAACAACGTATATAAAATATTCGATAAACTTGTTTTTTCTGTTATCCGCTAATCAAATTAAAATATTTTAATTTTACAAGTTACTTGTGTCATACTATTAACTATTCGTCTATTAACTTTTCCTTTAAAACATCGTGTAAATAGTAAACTGCTTTTAGCACTTGCAATCAATGCAGAAACATGAAATAATTTTAATTATGTCGGTAATAATGACATTTACTATACAAAATATGTTTATAAACATACAAAATAAAATTGAGAAAAAGCTTTATATGCTAACATTCCAACAACAACAACAATAAATCACGGTTCGCTGTCGTTATTTTAATATGGCAAATTTGTCAGTTTATTTTATGTTTTGATAATCCGTTTTTTTAATTGGAGCTGCTGATATTACTTATGGAACAATAAAACTTTTTGACAACAAGAATTAAAAAAAATAAGGGTCTTTGATCAATTAGGTGGTCGTACGTTTTTGGAATTGGTTCGGTATTCATGCTTCGTTCATAATTGTATGGCGGTCGCGTACATAGGCCAAAGGACGAGAAGGTTTCGTCGATGTGTGTGAGCGGCGCGAAATATTCCAGTCATGTCACGTGCACCATATGCACGGCAACGCGCCACCGCGTTTGTTCACACAATACAATTTTCCTACTTTTTCACATTCGCCAGCAATACCCTGTCCTGCAGGCAGACATCTTTCCGTTCTCTTTACACTTATTCTTTACACTGTCTGCAAACCGATTTTTCAATAGTTCAAGATCAAATCATATAAAATCGTTGAATTCTTTAAAAAGTCTGCAATAACAATTTATAAGAAGAAATTTTATTTTGAATAATTTTATTTATAAAATAAAAATGACTTAAAAATTTACGGCGATAAAATCAATTTAAAGAAAATTTTTATATCGTCTTGCTATCTCTCAAAGCTAAACAAACAAGTCCATGAAATTTATTTTTTAGAAACACAGTTATTTAAAAAACAGGAAAATACTAATATTTCAGATTAGGATATGCCGATTAACTTGTGTGATTCTTAAGACGCGAACAAAAGAAATAATGTTTGATTCGCGTGCACAATGAAAATTAGCAGAAAACAGAAAAATAGCTTTCATGAAGCTAGTCTTGCATTTCTTCTTTTTTTTTTATTATAAAAGTAAATAAAAAAACAAAGACAGATCGAACACGCAGGAGAGAAGCAGAGTTTCTCACGAATTCGTAAATATCCTCTCGAGATAGCAACTTGTAATCTACCGGTAAAGTGAAAACAGACATTGCGGGCAGGTCGCAATCGATCCTACCGGGACGAACGAAATTCATCCCGAGGATCGTTGGGGGATTTGCAAGGACCCATCGATACGCAGAGGATTTGCGAAGCCGACGTTCAAAATCTATCAGCTCGCGCGCCACCTCGTCCATTTCAGGATGCTAGGCTTCTCGCGGATCCTTTTAAAAGGTTCTCTCCTGCTGTAATTCGATCGAAGACGATTTCCTTCAAGTAGGATTCGTTCACCGCGGAGAAGAAAATTTTTATAAATCTTTGGCAATGATCGTTGCCAAGGCACTTTGTAATCGCTTTAATCGTTAAAAGGCATTCAATAATACAAAATACTAGAGTAATATTGGATGGAGGTAAAATTATAAGTAATCTCTATGAACAAATTGCTCTCTTTACAAAATATTGGGGAAAAATGTTGATTTTGAGAAAAAAACTTGTCCGTATCAGTACTAATCGCTTAATTTATTTGCAACAATATTTAATCGTGTAATTAGTATCAATGTTTTAATTCGCTTGAAGATAAATGACTGATTTGACATTGATAAAGAAGGAAAAAGCTAAGAATAAATGAAAACAAAACTAGAAAGATTTTTCTGTGTCGAATCAGGGTTTCTATTGCGCCACTCGTCGTGATTGCTATTTCTCCATCTCGCACGAGGAAAATGAGAATACGACTCTGCGTTGCAGTTCTCTCCTCCACCGCTCGTTCAAAGAGAAGTCGATAGGAGGAGAAAGAAAGAAACGAGGCTGGGTGAACTGCAAGTTGGAAAAAGGCATTACGAGAAAATTTGCCCTCAAAGCCCTGCGTGCCGCAAAACACATCCTTTTCCCTTGGAAAATCCTTAAATAAAATCTCCCGTTGGGATTATGAAATGCCTAATGGTTTGAGTAGTCACTCAATCAAATAAAAGATAATTTGTATTATTGACTTTATATCTTGATCGTTTAACGAGATGTGACAAATCTTTTTCCTTCATTTTCTACAACCATTTGTTAAAGAATTTAAGTAATTTTACGTTTAAAATACGAGTATAATTTGACTGTAATATAAGAAAGAAATATTTTTTTAACTAATGAAAAAGTTTGGGTAAAATACCTGCAACGCAGCTACAAATTTAAATGTTCTTTAACCCTTGAAATGTACATTTCGCATTACTGTAATTTTACGGAAGATATTCAAATTCTCATTTCTTGTTCTAAAACGAGGAAAAGATTATTATTCATCTCCGAAATTGTCTAACATTATTTCATCAAAATAAAAATCCAAATTTATAATGTGTTAAAGATCTTAATTCTAATGTTAAATTGTAACATGTTAGATTCGAAAAATCTGAAGGATAATAAAAAAGAGGATTGAGGAGATGATGAAACGAATTATTTAATTAAAGTTATCCGGTACATGGTTTCGAAACTGGGCTTCCTCTATCCTGTTCGCGACAATCCTTTACCGGCTAATTGGGGAGTACCCCGTCTAATGAGGGAAGAAAGGAGGGCAAAACGAAGTGAAACAAAACGTCGAGGACTAACAAAAAATCTGGAACGAAGGCTTCGCGAGTCCCGCGTGGAGATTATCCGTTTTGTCCGATTTCTTTCTCTTTGTAATGCTTTGTTCTGAGAATTTTTCGCAAACGGTAAAGTGATCTCACCGAAAATCTACAGCGTTTATCTCGTGCGCTTGTATAATTACGACGCTCTGAAAATGAGAGAATAAATGGAAGAATAACATAAATTCAAATAGTAAACACGCATTTTGTTGTAATTAATTTTAATTGCTCATTCAATCGACTTTAATAACTGACGCAGAAATGATTTGTTTTTCAGTACATGTCGTTATCGTAAAGTGTGATAAAAGATTAAACAAGTTTTTAATGTGTGTACTATCTATGCGTAACGAAAAAAAAAAAAAAAATCTACAATAATCATGAGAAATACGAGCAATAAAGTTGTGTAGAGTACGTTAATAGACTAAAATTAAAGAAAATATAACTTTACAGTGTTACGTTTATAAAATGATTTGAACATAGAAAAAATGTTTTTATAAAATTTTAAAATTAATTCTACAACAGAACAAAATAATGTTTTATTTTATTCAAAGATGCGTAAGTATTGTCATAAATCAATATTATTTTCTGAATTAATAACTAATTAAAAATATAATTAATTTCGCTAAAAAAAACATTATAAAACAAACTTGAATTAATTATTTCAATAATGACATTTAAATGTTGAAAAATAATTAAAAAATGAAACAGAAATAACTTTAGATAATAGTATTATTTTCTGAATAAATAATTACTTTAAAATATAATTAATAAATTTCGAAATAAGAAAAATATTATAAAGCAACCTTTGAATTAATTATTTCAATAACGATATTTAAATAAATAAAAATAATTAAAAAATGATAGTAATTGTAATAATACTATTAAACATTATATAATTTATGTATATCACGATTTGTATAAATGTTCAAAGTATAAGTATTCTAATAGTACATTAATATGATAATATGATAGAGTAAACAAAAATAAAAATTCCTATTTTCATTTTTGCGGCGTTCTTCCTGGAGCAGATGCACCGGATTTTCTGATATTCCTCGGAGATTTTTTTCATTTCACTATGTACAGACACGCGCTGCTCATAGTGCATAGAACGCACTGCCGCAATAAAATATTCATCGCAAAGTTTACGGCTGTCAGCTGTCGTAGTCGTAGAGCATGGTTAACACGAAGCGGCTTAATATTCGCGCCCGCTAAAGCGCAATTAAATTATTTGTTCCTCTAAAATATGCACCGCCGCGCTGGTTATGCATGCGCTTTTCGCGTGAATACTCACACGCAACAGGTATTTATGAATGCGATTTAGAAAAATGCCCACCGATAGGCATTCTACTGTGGAGTGCCACATGATTTACGCTCTGTCGTTCGTCGACTGCCACCACAATGACAATACGAACACGGAATTGCACGAGCATTGTGTAAAACGAATTAATTAGTGATATCTTTTTCAATATTAAATTGAAATAACAGCACAAGGAAAGTAATTATTAAACAAAAATTAATTTTGTTTTATCTCAAAACTACAAAAAAAATATTAGCTTATTGTTTCATTTTCAAAATAATGTGCGTATTCATGATATTCGAAAAATATGCAATACATTTTTTCCATTATTTTTAGAATGTAAGTTTTTAGCAATGTAAGTTCAAAAGCTATTGATTATTCTAATCCTACAGCAAGAAAAGTACAATTTCTAAGTCAGAATTGATGAGTGTTTCTTATCGCTACGATACATTATTGTTAGATATAGATTGTTATCGCTTCGATAAATAAATGGTTTGAAATCGTATTAAGGATTGCTCAAAGATTAAACGACGGAATGCTTACGAACCTTCGCGCTATGATAAAGCAAAAGAAGGATGTGCATACGTCGGTTGTCGGGAAACAGCCGCCAAATAGACGCGCTTTCAAACGGATGGCGCCATTTGGCGGAAAAAGCTTCGCCGTTTTATAGCGGGTGCCCGACAATTTGCATGCTCGTTCTTTCTAGTTTTGACGGGCAAACGAGCACCGAAATGCGCTCGTAAGCTTAGTCACAAAACGTAGGCAAGTTCACGATCGTGAACTGCTACGGTTGCTCCAATCCAAATGGTCGAGAAAAGTGCGAAACGGCTATCAGGATTAGTAACAACCGCCGTGGTGAATAATGATCGATTCTATCGATGGAAGTAACGTACATAAAAATTTATGCTTTGGATTTCCTCGTTGGATTTCGTCTACAGCTGTAAAACTGTTAAAACCTGCATTTAAAACCTTCAAATGTTACTTTAATAAGGAGGAGTCTATTCCATTAAACTTTCAATTATTTAATACCGAGAAAATAATACGTTTCAATGAAATAAATAATTGTTCATAAACAAGATAATTATATCTGTATAAACAGTAATAAATTTTTCCCTTTGTTTCTTTGTTTCTGACAATCTGATTCAAAATTAAATGGTCTTCTCTCTCGTGGAAGCAGCTAATAAGTAGATAAAAATTGTTTGCAAGTGTGTAGAAATGCATTCATCTTCGTTCGTCTATTATATCTGATTTTTTGTTGACGCGCACGCGCGATTTCGTACGATGCGGAAATAATAGCCAATAGAAACAATACCCTCCATTCCGACCAGACTGTGCTTGATCCGCTTCTGAGTCGCCATTGTACCTCGGGGAACACAAGGATGGAAGTCGATCGCATTTCCGCCTGTTCTCTGGAAATTGCTGCGATCGTTCTGCGACGAAAAATTCGCACTGTCCAACTTTTTCCATTTAAATTTAAATCCACATGCGTACGTTTGAGAAGAAATAATCATGCATATATCTGAAAATCGATGCCAATCTCGTGATAATTCTTTAAAATGTCATCGATGATCGTTTTGTTTTTATTCGTTTATTGGGAAAATAAAACAATGTTTATTTGGAAAATTAATAACTCTTTGACGTAATCAAAAATTTCATTTTTTTTTTACATTTGATGTTTGTAAATACATGTAATTTTGTTAAACATTTAATCACGTATTATAAAATATTCTGAAAATACCAAAATGCGTCAAATTTTTATGTTTATAACAAATTTTTCTTTTAACATTATCTTTTAATTAATACCTCTTCGTGGCTAAGAAGAGTAGACTAAAATAAAATATTCCTGATATTTCATGTCAAATAATTTCAAAAAATTGAATAGGATCAAATTTTCTTTATATATGTAAGAACTAATATAAATGATGAATATACTTATATATATATATTCATCAGTTTATTAACTCTTCTTCAATTACAGCTAACTTCATAATTTATAGTTGGAATACAAAAACTCGTCTTAAAATTGATGATGAAGACTGAGTCTAATAATAATGAGTCTTTTTGTGAGAACATCTCATCTTTCTAAGAATCCAGTTATTGATTCTTTGAAAAATGATAGTCGTTAGGATAAATGAAAAGGCCGACATTTTTTAAGAAAATAGGGCCTCATAGTTAATAATTGACGCTGCAAATGGAGCACGTAGTTATGCGCACGGTTATTCGCATACCAAAGGGGACGTGATGTATTACGTCAGAACGCTATTGTCACGTTATTACTCGTGTAGCTACTGTCACAACGTTACAACGTTATCTCGTCAGCCAGCGAGATTACGATATGATAAATTAATCAAAATTAGAGCGAATGCTAATTAGTGGTCGGAATGTACCTATATACAATGCTTGTATGTTCTTCAATATCCAATTGTAATCCACCTTCCTTTAATCTCTCAATGTAAATTGCAGGATTAACTGGATCGACTCTTTAGAATCTGAATCTACATTGCGAAAGATACACATTTGTGTCATTTTTGTCTTAGACGTAAAATTTAATTTAAATGTTAAATTATAATAAATGAAATAATTCTTAATCTAAAAGCACATTTCTTAGAACATTACTGTAATAATAATTATATAAAAAGATTACATATTGTATAATGTTTTACTTTATTTAGTATTTGTTGTATCTTTATTATTATTACGTTGCTATATCAACGTCAGTGAGTTAGCTCAGTATTTTTCACAAATCTAAGAAAGATCTTATTACTGTGCGCACTGTTATTATTTTTTATATTTTAAACACTTTGTGTTTAAGTCACTAGGAGCGCTATTTATGTCATTCACGTTCCGTAAACAAAGCATCCTTGCTAAAAATGAATATTTTTCCAGATGTATGGAGATATTTAACTTTGTGTAAGAGAAACAGATGCTAGTATTAATTAAATTTCCAAAGGAGAAGTTAAAACTTGGGAAGTTATTCAAATATAAAAATAAGTAAATCATTTTCCATTACATTGCATGTCTAACGTTAATTGTAAATCTAAATATAAAGGATTAGAAGAGCCTTCATGCATAATATCTACCTTCAATATTTGAAGAGCAATAAGGCAAAATTTACATATCTCATTTAAGTTTGATGTGGTACGAGACTACGAGACGACTATTTGATGTCTTTAAAATTAGAAATAATTTAAAGACGAGAGTGTCAAATCTTCTATTATTGTAGACACAATTGTCCAATAAATTATATCGATCGATAAGAATTTCTGACGATTCGCGTTGCTATCAGTACAAACGTTGGCGTTATTTTCGACGATACCTCGTATTGTCGTTTCTTACGACGACATGGTTTAACCGAAGCACGAATTGAAATTTGCCAGCATCTGCGGAACGTCAGGAATGCCGTCGTGATCCTGTCGGTATCCAAGAACTGGGGAGGTTGAGGTAATGGTAAAGCGAAAAGGCGGAGGTCCAATCGCGTCAACGAGATTACATCGTAGAATTTCATGCTCTCTCGTATTACCAAAATCAAAATCTGTTCCAACGTTTCCGTTTATGGCCGGTTTACATGATCCAGAACGTCATATTAGATAGAAAGCTACTTACCATAAGTGTTCAAACAATGTTTGCGTAATTTCAAAAATTCTGAGACGAATGTTCTAAGACAAGAATTTTAATTATAAATAAAAATAATTACGTTAACGTAAAATATTTTGAGAGAAAAAATTTTCCATGAGCAACCGTGCTTTCTCACGATTTTGTCATCAATTATATTTCTTTTACTTTGATAATTGTTTAAAAAACATTTCACGATATAAAACTTGTATCTCTATCACCTTTTAAAACGTCCTTTTTGCATACAGGAAGTTATATTTATAATAAAGAAGCCATACAGAATTAAGCCAAAGAAAACGATACATTTAAATAAAATTGAGAAATGGAGATATTTGCAAAATTGGGTACTTTTGAAAAGTCATGAATTCATTAGCCGTCATAATCGAATCGTCAAACGCCACGTTGGCTGAGAGGCGCAAGAAAGCCTGCGAAGTTACTCGACACGACACAGGCGTCCCATAATCCTCGTCGACGTCTCTTCGTAGCTGTTAAGACCAACGATGTTACAAAGGCAGCGTAATGTGGCTCGGGAGTCGCTCTTCAGCCAAGATGCGGCATTAACAGTGCGTTTCTTGCGTGTCTACGAACTCACCGGATTATTGCGAGTGACTTTTACGCGATGATTCTGCACACGTAAGGCGAAAATGTGAAAGGATACTTCGCACCAGGCAATGCTGGATAAATATGATGACAAACACTTGGATAACAAAAAAGAAGTTCCAAGATTTTTATCTTCCTAGCGAAAGATGCGAGATAAGATCAGTTGCTAATAAAATGTGATTAAGTAAAGAAAAGGAAAAAGAAAATGAGAAAAATAAAGTAAAATCAGAAAAAAAGAGAGTTTAAGAAAAACTTATATTAAACGAATAATAATTTATACAATCGTAACGTCTTGTGTTTGGAATCTATACAATTATAAAATTTTATCCGCTTCCTTAATCGGGAAAATAAAGAAGGGAAGGCCGTGTACTTGGAAGAGTCGCTAGCGTTACGTGCGAGCAGAACGAAAACGCAGAGTTTTAATAACAGAAAGCAGTACCAGCATTTTCTCTCGTTCGACATTTAACCGATCTCCCTTTTCGCCTTTGTCGCGCCGACCCTTCTCACAGAATTGTTTTTCTCCAGTTTCACAGTTACATCTCCGCTAAAGTTGTAGCAGTGCGGATCAGTAAAACTCAAAGCATTCCCCTGTACCGACTGCCTTCTTTCCCTTCTTTTCATTGCCTGTGAAGGATCGGAGAAAGAGAATAATATCTTAAAAGTCGCGACAGCGACTCGACAATTGAACTCGACGATAGTTCTTTGCATTTGTGAGCGTTAAACACCAGAAACAGCAAAAATATATATTCGAAAAAACTTTCTGTGATCTCTAGAATAAGACTGTAGCCTTTTTATTTAATTATTTCTTTTATATTTCTTACGATTTAAGAACAAAGTTTTTATTAATTTTACTTTATATTAATAATAATTTTTATCATTTAATTCAATTATTGAAGAAATATCTTCTAAAATCATTTTTTTTTTTAGAAAATGAAGAAAAACACATCTATGAAAATTATTTTAAATTTAGATAACTAATTAATTTTTATTTCTTTTAATTTTATTAATACTATGATTTATAGAAATTATTATATTTAGGAGATGTACTTTTACATTGCACTTATTTAAATACGGGCGCTTATCGTGCGACTTTTAAAAATTAAATTTCTACTAAATACATTTCATTCATATTCTTTTATCTTTTTCTTTTTGAAAAAAAAAAACAAACAACGTAATTTTAGTCATTCTTTCTGGTTCATTAAACCAGTTCTTTCATATACGTTTCTTGACATTTCTGGATTATCCAGCAAGGTCGTTGGAAATTTTCTCGCGGAGAACAATAGCCGAAAGTGATACCGCGCAGGTGAGTTCGCTTATTCCTCGCGATAGAGAAGGTACTGAAGCTGCGTGTGGCAGTAAAAACGGTGACGCTCACTATGCTGGGGATACCCATAGAAGCATAAAAAAGTATGGTGTCGTTACTTTGCTTTTTACTAAATTTATGTTATTCGACAAAGATGTCTTTATTATACTATCTAAAGTGCACGAAAAAAAAAAATTCAAGCAATAGTATGTTTTAATGCTACAATAGAAAACACTTTGTATTTATATTGAATTTTTAACATATCCAAATTTTTAACGAGTATTGTTTAATATAATGTAATTGTAATTTTACTGAAGAAATATATTTTTAAATGCCAATGTGTTATAATTTTTTTTGTATTAACTTTTTACATAATATTTAATTATCGAATATTTTCAATGTCATTCTTTATATTCTTGAATCAATCAAGTTATTCTTTAATCTCTTCAAAGTTGAATATATAAGCCAGGCTCGAATTTGGTGGAGTAATTTACAAATAATTGCAACACATTGTGTTAACGACATATAGTTTTTTCACCGCTTGTGCATAAAATTTGTCTTCCATTTGTGACGTTAAATTGAAATTGCTCGGCCATTGCACTCGCAACTGCGATTGTCGATGCCAGACACGCCGGAAGTCGACTTTATGGCAGCTGAGCGTGCGCGCATACGGTGGACGAACCTCAGGTCGAAAAGAGGAGCGAAATTGGAGCGAAAAAAGAACTGCAGAATAAAAACTAAAAGTTACGGGGCGGCCGCGAGACCTGTGCCAAAAAGGGTTGAAAGCGCGACGTGAACGCGCTCTATTCTCTTTCTATCCGCTTCTTTCTTTTTTCGTTTTAATTTCACGCCCGCGCCAATTTTCGGGCTTTTCGCAAGCGCGGGAGGTCATCGGCGTCGATTTATTATGTCACGCGAAAAGGCCGGACAAATCGCTGAAAATCCATTCTCAAAGAAGATCGGAGCAGCCGCCATTTATACTTCGGGCTTAACAAATGCGCGAGTAATCAGAACGCGATGTGGCCGTTACACTTGATCGCCATCGGATCGAATATTCCATCCGTAATTCAATCTTAGATTGAATCTCGTTGTATCGTAAGCTCACTTTCCATAATTAAGACAGAATTTCAACTTGTTTGAAAAATCAAACTTATCACGGGCAAGATTCGAGCTTCTCTTTCTCAATCGTGATGCATCGATCACTCGCCAGCAGATCGCCCCAGTTTCTGACCCATACTGGATGTACCTTAATGAAATTAATGGTATCAGTAGCAGTCGTACATTGCCGGTTAGCCAACGCTCTCGACAATGACGGAATCTAGTTGGCGAAACAACTTCGATAAAGCTCTGGATTCGTCCCGACAGTGACGAATACGCAACACGGACATTTTGGATTTAGGTTTCCGCATTCCATATTTTACCTTTTTTCTGCCTTTCTCTTTCTTTACTTTTCATTTTATATACACATACATATTTATAAGTTATTTTACATATTATCGCGTTACTTTTTTTTGTTTCCATTTTCATTGTATCAATATTTATATCAGTGAAGATATTTTATGTTCGTTTTAAACTACCTTTTCAAATTATATTTTATTGCGTACATTGTATTTGCTTTAAGAAGGGAATAAATATTGTTCTCTCTCTCTCTCACTCTCCTATTCTGATTATCGTTTTCGCTCTCGCTCTCGCTCTCTCTCTCTCTCTCTCTCTCTCTCTCCCTCTCTCTACTATTGAAGCAGCATCTTAACCGACTGCAGTACCGATTCGGAACTAAGCTCGTCTACTTGGTAAATGCCCTTTCGTGCGCCATTCGGCACGGACGTGTACGTACGTAATCGCCTTAGAATCGTCGATTCCATTTCAGTGCTTGCTGGAACAGATAGCTTCCTCGGCAGGGCGGACTTGCGCCTCAGAGATCGATTTTGGAGTCTGGTATCTCCGAATTCGTACGTACCAAAATTGATGAGTATGATATCTGGAGGATAACCATAGATTTTAAGGATAACAGTTTATATCATGGTATTCGATATCTCTGATTTCAACGATCACGAGATTCATGTTCTCAAATATTTTAATAATTGAGATCACAGACTCCATCTTTGAATGCTTTATCCAATTTAGTCCTGGACGGTCGACCCCTTAACGCCAGCTGAACATAATTCTCCTCTGGTGAGGACGGCGGAGAAATTGAATCGCATCTGACATGTCTGCGGTGATCGAGCTTGCGGATAAGCTCGCACCAACGACGACAATTTCTATACCGGCTGTATTAAGCGGTATATTTCTGATTTACAGTCAATGCTATGTGCAATTAAAGCAAATAGAGAAAAGTGTTTCCATTTTTATCTATCGGCCGTAAAATTTATTACCATTTACAATTTCAACATACGTTCTGCGCTCTTTTTAATATTAACTCTTTTATTTATTCAGAAAAGTTTTTCAACTATGTATGTAATACTTGGGTATTGTAAATTGTCAAGTATTTTTATCATTATTTCTTGATTATGTGTATAAAGGATGCGATAAAGAACGTTCAAGTCGCTCAACTTTGTTCTTGTTTTGTTTACAGAAAATGGGCTCGGTACACGGCGAAGAGCTTCCATTCGTCTTCGGGGCACCATTGTGGGTGGAGGGATTTGGCCATTTTCCGAAAAACTACACGAGACAGGAAATGGCACTCTCGGAGAGTATCATGCAGTATTTTGCAAACTTTGTGAAAACTGGGTAAGTGGATTATATAAAATTTCACCATACAATTTAATTGGTAGAACTCAGTTTAAAACTTGAAAGAGTTAAAAATTATTAAGACACTATATTTGACACTATATGAGTATATTAATAATTGATGATGTAATAATTGCACAAATGTTCCAAGTGGCAATTTTATTCGCCATCACGACTAACGACTACGTCGCATATTCTTTTTCCAGAAACCCGAACATTTACATTTATTGTAAAAGCAAATTTTAATTTCCTCTTGCGAGTATTATTGAAATCCGTTTTTTTCTCTTCGAATTAATCGCCGTACTGTGCACGCACCACTTGCGGAATCAATTTGTGATGGGAAAAAATGGCCGAAAAGTCTAATTTTCCATATTCATGAATGAACCACGCAAAAGGTTCGCGTAGGAGTGAGGAAGAGAAGGAAATGTGTCATGAGCGTCAAGAGAAAAATAGTCACGTTTCAATAGATTAGTGTGAAAATATTTTTCTAATTAAATATTATTGATATAATTAAATATTACTGTAAATTCGTAATAAAATTTATTATTTATTATTAAGAGACAAGATAGCTTTTAATTGAATATGAAATATAAGAGAAAGAGAAATAGAATTTATAGAAGGATTAGAGAAGAAATTTTCATGCGAAAAATATTGTTCCTGCTGCTTATAACGATTTCAATATTATATGTATATATTTTTGCGCAATATCGGAACCTACAAATATTTCGCCTCAACAAATACACGCATACGCATGTCATGCGTATTAGTAATGCCCTAAAAAACCTACGCCAGTAAATATTCAAAAAATATTTATGAAATATTCATAAGCGCTAACATAAATTCGCCCAAGTTTTGCGATCAATAACGTGTTTGTTTGCCAAAACTTCATTTTTATTGACAATCTGTTACTGCAAAATAAATGTATTCTGCATTCCTGGATTATTTAATGTGGAAAACATTATTTATTGAATAAAGCAATTAAATGATGTAATACCAATACTATTAGCATGGATGCTAATTGTACAAACTTATAAATCATATGAATTAATATCGTTTAATTATAATCTATGAGTTTTTTTAATTTAAATCTTAGCATTTAAAAATTTGAAGTCTTTTTTTCAAAACATCTTTTTAAGATTCAATAAATTAATAATCTTAAAAGTTCGAAATCTCTGAATAAATACAATAAAGATTCGATAAACCAAAATCGAAATATGAGTACACAAGAATAAGTTATCAACGATCTAAAGTTCAGCACTTAAAAGATTTATTCAGGATTAAATAAAAAAAAAAAAAAAAAAAATTTGAAGAGGTCCTGCAGAATCGCCTTCAGATGTAACTGTTATACCATACTGAGTTAGCTCTCATGTGTTACGTGCGCGTATGTGCACTTGTCTACGTGTACGTGACTCTCGAGGCCGCAAATGGAATATCGATGAAGGTGTGAGAAATATTTTACGCAGTGAAAATTCTCAAGGCCTTGTCCTTATTTGAGAGCCATTGCGTCTCTTCGGAGACCAAGAAAATGGAACCTGTCTACCACGCGAACATTCTTTCGTGAGAAGAGGAGAGACTGCATTTTCCACGAGTAGAAGTAATACTTAATATCTTTGGCATTTCCAACAGCGATAACCGACTGAGCTTCAGACTAGAAGTTTATCTCGTTATCTTCTTATACAAAATTGCACATAAACAAAGCAGAAGGGCCTAGTAAGCAGCAAGTTTATGCTCCTTGAAATAAATCTAACTTAAACATTTTTAAAAAGATTTTTGCTTTTTTTTTACTTGGTTAATAGATCGTATGAGATCTATTAACCTACATCACTTAAAATTATTCTGTTCCTAAAAATATAAAAAGCCAAGTGCGTTATATATTAAATCATCTTTAATTATATAGTCTAAATTATTGTTACATCACATAACAAGAATGATAAAAAAATCAATGAATAAAATTGAACGATAGAAATGTTTGTAGAATAATTTTCATCGGTAATATGCATTAACTGCGTGGTAAAACACGATTGCCTCGGGGTGGGTTGTATTTATATATCACATATCTAATTAACGATTCGGTTCACACTCAAAAGACTCGGAACATCGATCTCTCTTGCCTAAATCGGCGATGCAGCGTCGAAGCGAATTTCACATCGCTCGGAGCGACGACGAGCATTGGAACATCGTCGGCTCGTTTCGACGCCGCTTTTGCATATTCATCGAAAGGACGAAGGGGTTAAACGAACTTTCGCATATGTCGCCAATAACTTTGTAGTTTCGCGGTAGACCCCCACACGTGGTTTAACTCCGGCAAGAGAGCGTGTCTGGGACAATGTGTATCGACACGCACGTGGCGTGTATTCGGAAACAGGCAGACTCGTACTGTATATATGCATGCTACGTATCGAACGTATCTATGAAGGTTTTTACTTGAAACTTGCTCGTGCATTTGACGCACACAAAATGTACGAAAAATATATACATTATTAAAATACATTGGGTCAAAATAGAAGTAAAAATTATAATATAAAAAGAATTCACCAATACTGACATACCACTTTGTTTTTGGATTACATGTTTTTAAACAAGAATTAAAAATAAAATTTTTAAAGTTTAAATATAAACTGAAAAGTGTTCTCCATTGGACGATATAATAGTTTTTATATTATTTCGAATAATATAATAATTAATTTTTTTTTGTCAAATAATCAAAAATCTGCGTCTGACGAAACATCTGATAAAAAAGCCTCATTGTCACTGATATGTTCACTATTATGTAAACTGTGCAATTTATACAAAGAAATCATGCATATTTTATTCTTGCTTTTAAAGAATTTGTTTTTAGTATATTTTATCTAGACAAAAATCATTAACGTATAAATTATGACTTTTTACTTTTTTAATTAGCAGATCAATACTGCGCTTTAACACCCATGTCAGTATTGGCGACTTTCCTCTAACATTTTATAAAGTTGAGTCGTAAAAATGTATTCTACTTTTGCATATATTATATAATTATAGTGCTATAAATATATTGAAGTTGGATAATTGTGCCCATAAAATGTAAACGGTACTCTATTTCTTCATTTTTACACCGTTATCTTATCAATATGAGACAATATGGATATAAGTCAAAGTAGAAATATAATAATACAAAATTCTCCGTTATATATTACCAGCTAACACCTTGCTGGGACATTCCGTATAAACGTCAACGCGCGAACACACCCTCTGCGCGATCACGCACGGCGCAACGTAGTTTGTCTCACGTAATTCCTGTGTGTACGTGACCGCGTCTGAACTCGAGCTCAAAATTACTCGCATTGTATTATACATGACAGCGGAGAAGCGTTGACACCACCAACCGATCCGATTGGTTAATACGTGACGTCTCAGAATTCGTAGTTTAGTTCGTAGTTACAACTAAGTCGACGGATGTTGGCAAATCCATAGAAACGATATATGTGATTTAACCATAGCACGTTGCTGAATCTTCCTGTCGGATAAATGCGGCGGCGGTTTCCACGTGTCACGTTTACGTATGTAAGTAAAAAAAAAAAAAAAAAAAAAAGAAGGAAAAAAGCACAATTAAATTTTGCCAACAAAAATTACACGAAACAAAAGATTGTAAATATCTACGGTAATTAAACGCACGCACGTGAGTGAATCTCGAAACGGTTAAACATTTTCCGCCGTTTTGCTATTAAAACGTTAAATAATGACGAGGGAAGAGAAGGATGACCTTCTGCGGTTTGAAAAAATGCGCGGGCAATGAAAACGAGACGGTGATTTCGTCCGAGCGTCGACTCGGATTATAAATCATCGCTCAAATGCTCATTTCGGCTGATGAACGCGGCAAATGTGATTCAAAATAAACATTAAAAACCCGTTTCCACTTCGGAACCGCGTTCCATCACACATTTTATCGGCCGCTGAAGTGATGGCGCCGGGTGTACATGCACGTATGCGTGAGCGTAAAAAGCAAATTTGCAAGCGTCAGAGAAAACGCTTGCAAAATGATTCCCAATTTTACGCGTTATCGCCGTTTCTCTCGTTCGATGTCACGACTGAATCCTCAAAAGACAAATGATTGTCATTTTTCTTCACAGATATGGACAATATCGAGCAGAATTCGCAAAATGTACCGATGACAATTATTAATTTTATGAACTTTTGAAAAATGTGATTCGACGTTGCGTTTACGAAAATAAAGCGAAAATAAATATTTTATCAAACACTTATCTTCCTGCGCTTTTTTAATAACTCTCTTTTAACTTTAAATTAAAATTTACTTGAAATACACTTGATACTACGTTAAGATCGTTTCTACAATTCTTTATTTTATTTAGTAAGTAATTAGAACTAAATTGCACAACAGTCTTATAGGCTGTCAAGTTTTTAATATATCGATGATCCCTCTATTCTTCAGGAAAGAGAAAAAGTTTCTAGATTTCGTGTAAAGTTTGACGTTTCTCCGGACATAACACGTTTTGCGGAACAAAATGTCTCCCAGTGGGTTTTTGTAGGAAAGGACTTTCAAACAAACTAATAGAGAAACGTCCAGCGCGAAAGAGCCGATTGCAACGTTGTTAGTTTACCGAACGTCACCACGAACAGCGGTCTTTTCCCGAAATTGCATTTCCCGAAACGATAAAGTTACTTTCTGTCACGTGTGACTAGTTTTTCTACCACAAGCAGCAATTCACCACAGACTAAGAATCTATGATCTCGAGTAATAAAAAATGAACTGAAAACTTTTTACCCCAAAGTTTAAAATATTTTATCCGACATTAATTTACTGTGATCCAAATAATCAAGAGTTAACGAAATCTAAAAATTGAAAATTTTAGTAAAATAGAAATCTAATTACAAAGAATTTAGAAATTTGAAGATTCAATGACTCAGATGGAGCGCAGATGGAGCGCAGATGGAGCAACTTTGAAGAATCAAGGCGTTTCGCTTTGAAAGGACGGGGACGTTCTCTACACGGAGAAAAAAAGCGGATCGCAATCTATATAGAGGCATCGCGTTGTCTCTTTACGGAGCTTTGTACGATGTCAGACCAATCTACCACCGGGCGCAATCTCTACTCGAATACCCTCTCCATTTCCATTATTGGTGAGGAGTTGCCCGCGCACACAATGGCGAAACGATTGCTCTATCCGCCTCGTCCACGGACCTACAGGGAGTCCTTAGAAGGGTGTGTCGCTCTGCAAATGCTGGTCCCATCAAGAATTTAATCATACACGAGTAATGCAACGAAATTGCAAAACTCGTATACGTGCGAACAACTTTTAGCAGTGCGAGTATATATATATTGATCCGGACGAGGGCATTCACACGAGCAAATTTTGTGATAATTAACGCAAAAATATATTATTGCCAAGTATCGCTAATTATCGATGATAAATGAGCGAAATCGAACCCAATTCCTACTGTTATTTAACTAACTAAAGCAAGTTTCGCATAGTCGGGAAAAATATAATTATCTATAATATGACCCGAGATCAATTTTAATTGTCTGCAATGTTGACCGTGCACTTAAACTTCATTATTTCGGTGCAGAATAATGGCACTGATAGTTGTAATACATAGTTATAATTTAGAAAAATTTTCCTCGTGCACGTGATTTATCAAATTATAACTTTTAAAATATTCCAAAATGGCACCGTACTGACAAACTTGTAAACCTTATACAAATGTAGTTTAGATTAGTTGGTCGTTTAGTTTTCTATCTTTCTACCTACCGTCATGTTCGCTTTAACACCAGTTGAACACACGACATGTTGGATTGGCACTAAAAACACTCACGACACGTCGATATAATTCTGTGCGTAATCCTGTGACGTAATCCTGTGCGGTAATCACGATTAAACTCGAGTGATTAAATGCCGTAAATCTACTTCGAGATGATCTGATAGATATCGCTGCCAGTACTACCTGTCCATAACAGCCGCGTAAACTGCAATCGATATTTCGCACTTCGCAATTAGTGTCGGGTGTGTAATGTCTGGAGCTATTAGATAGTTGAATCAACTGCGCTGATTATCTGTTTTTCCCAAGCAAGGATATTCACTTGCCAACTATTTCGACTAACGGAAGATTAACAAAATTTTTTTAAATTTTGAAAATGTTGAATTGTTTAAGATTCTAAAAGCATCAATTTCTTTCAACGTTTCTGTAAGTTTTCGAAATGTGGTTCTATCAATTTCCTCCTTTCTTATATTTATTTCCTAATATTCTCATTTTTTTTTTTTAATTATATGTAATTAAAATGTGCAACACAAAAATTTCGCTGATTTCTCGTGAGATAGATACAGCAATTCTATTCACAATGTGTTTATTGCTTTAAAATTTTCCACCAATGTTCTGTCATGTAATGGCGCGATTTGGAAATAACAACGGCCATCGATCACGTATTTATTATCGGCCAGCGAAGCGCAGTTTATCATAATTTTACAGCAAATAGAGCCGTCCATACCATCACACGTCGTAATTCAGGCTTGACTGACACTAACTCCACGGGATTATCCCTTCTGCTCACCTAACTCGCATCCTACACCGGTATCTATCTTTTGGAATGACTTTGAGGTTTAATCGGTATTGCCGGAAGCCAATGATTAACGCGTCGATACATAATACAGTCAGTTTCAGTATTCAGGAATAAAGAAAGCGCCTCAATGCGCCTCAAATACAGTTAACAAATACAGTTACTTTTCATGATAATTATACGTGTATCATTTTATTAGAAATTTATTATTTATAATAATTTAAGTAATATCGTGTTAAACTTTTTCTTTGCGTTGCGTGACATTGTGTCTAGTAAAAAGCCACATGCAAAAATAGCGAAAATTCAAACGTACGCCAGTATTTTGGATTAATTAATGGTGCATATTAATATATTTCAGTTCTTCTGAGTAATTAAAACAGGTGTAACACATTCGTAACTATCGGCTTGTACAGCCGACTGTAAATAGATGAATATAATGCGGAATGTAAACAATAATTTAGCATAATCATCGAGGACTAAACAGCACGACCGTCCAATAACCGCGAATGTGGCAATCGCAAACATTGGCCGATTCTCGCTCCCCTCGCCTTTATTCCCACCCCCTAAATTGCATCACCACCGTACTTTACTGTCGTAATCCACGGGCAAACTCCACATAATGCAGACATACGCGGTAACGCGCCGTCGAAGCTACCCTTAATGCCCTCTGGTCTACAGCTAAAGCTTCCATTGCAACGTTCATGCATTCTAATCCCCCTTGAGCACCCAAGAAAGAGAGAACTCAAGATTCATATATGCATAACTAACCATCCCGCTCATTGCTTTCTTTACCTGTTTGCGTCCTAACTATGAAAGCAAGAAGAATGGATAAAAATATAAGCTATATCTTCTATCATGCGATGTGAAAAACTCTTCTTCTTCTTCTTCTTCTTTTTTTTTTTTTTTTTTTTTTATTAGAACTGGTTAAACAATAATTTGCGAAAAATCTGTTAAACCCTACCTACCTTTATGTTATTTTTATGTCAGTATTATGTTTTTAGTAAAAATTTTCAAGAATGAACATTTTTCCATTATCCTGAATTTTTATGAATATTCAGTATTTAAATAATTTCATGAAAACTTAACTTTCAAAGCTTGTAAAATTAAAATTAAAAATTTAATGGTACAATTAATAACAAATCTTTTTTTCAATCTAATATATTTTATGTATTTTTATACGTTAAATGTGATAAAAAGATTTTAAAAGCTTTGAAAAGGATAAAAAATCTGTTATGTTTAATCTGTCAACGATACATTTCACTACATGTATTCTTTTGTATTCCAATATATGTCAAAATTCCTTATCGCCATGTTTTGCTCACATTGCAACAGGTAAGATTGGGAGTTAGACTTTCTCTCTTTCCCCTCTTCCTCTCTCTTTCAATGTACACGAGGGAGGAAATAATGGAAAAATTGTAAAATGATAAAAAAAGACGAGAGAGAAAAGAAAGTGAATCACTATATGTGACGTAAGATTAACGGAATACTGCAACAAAAATAGAATTCAACACGACGATAAGAAAATCGCAGAACCTTATAATTCTGAAACATTGTATATTATATGGTATATGTAATTCGCATTCCACACATAAAATATGACGGACATTTTCTCAAGTATATGACATAAAATTCGTCATTATGTATATATTTTGGATTTTTAATTAATAAGTGCAAAAATAATACCTAAGTGAATGAGTCTATGCCTGTAACTTGTCAAGCCTGTAACTTGTCACATAAATAAAGTTTCCAAAGTGGACTATCAATTACAAACTCATTCTACTTTTAATCTGAAAAGTTTACATGAATTGCAATGTTTTGAAAACTATCAGGTCTTTGAATCTTAGAGTTTCATGAATGGTTTTATGCACGTCGAAACTAATATCTACAGTAATCTGTTCCGTGTCGACATAGGAGTTAAAATCACTGAATATTTTGCGGTTGTTGGCACGCAATGAATTAGCAGTGGCGCTGCGCAACTTATAATGCGCTTCGCGTTCGTTGTTTAGATTGCAAATAATTGGCCGGGACAAACTTTCGACCCTATCAACAAGTTCTTGGGATCTCTAAACGTTGTTAATTACGCCACAGTCGGCCGAAACTTTTAACCCTGATTCAACGCGCGCTTCATCGGATTGGTGGGTCCTTAAAAGTTCCTGTTATTTCGTGGCACGTTTCTCGTTTTCAAACTCAGTTTATACGAATGAACAAAGTGGTAATTACACCGTATACTCGTTAATACAGCTTTGTAGCAAGAATGGTAACAATCGACTTGGACTCTAAATTGGAGAATGCGTGTATACAGATTTCAGAAATACAAACTATTTATTGGAAATTTAACGAAAGAGTTAGATAAATATATTTCACTGTGTAATAATGGAGATCAAAATGTGATTGCTCTACTTCATCGACTTGAAGTACTACTGTAAAAAGTACTATTTTAATTTTCAATTTTTCATCGCGCCATGATAAAATGTTTGCAGTTTTGAAATAGGATTTCTTATCGTTTATCATGTATCTTTTAAAAAGAGCAGAAGAGTTACACGAAACATGGCACATTATAATATATGATTATTAGTCTTTATCACCTAGATTGGGGTCTGTACGTTCGCAAATATATGCAATATCTCGTTTGTCTACATGTACGTTTATCTCTTTTGTTGTAACGTCGATGAGCCTTCGACGATGACTCACTGTAAATTCCGCCGTGAAGCGTTGCTCGAGGCTGTAATCCAGATGGATTTGGAAATTCGCAGGAAGCATTGTGGTTCCTCCGAGGAAGGAAGAGCGTTATAACGACTCGCTACGGCATTCCGGGGAGAGAGCATGGTCCATGATGCCGCTAATGCTCTCTCTCCCCCCTTGCCGTGTCGCGCGCGCGCTTCGCAACCGCAAAACCTGCTCGTGTCTCGTATAGGAGTTGAGGGAGAGGGGGATGGTTCCAAGGGGCGTGGGAAGAGGCAGAGCTTAATTACGTACTACCTGGATATGCACGTTGGGTAAATTGCTATTAGTGGTTTCGGAGACACGTTAAAATGGTTACCACAGCAACGGCTTTCATTTCTGTCTCAATGACAAAGGGAACGATGAAGAGTGATGAGCGCTGGCTTTGAACTGTGGTATCGAGGTGCCGTAGGATACCTGGGATGGCTCGTTTACGCGTTTCGAGGTTTCCAATGTACACGTGATTAAAGATAATCTAACCAAAAGCAAAAACTTGAAAAAAATTTTATTTAATTTTTTTTAACATTAACTTATTCGACTTGTAGTACAGTCGCTAGAAGCTTTCCATATCCGAGACAAAATTGTTCGGATAAGAGAATTTTCGGATAATAGAACACATTTTTATATTAAATTTTATTTATTCAAACAGAAACTTCAATTTTTAACAAAAAGGAATTTATATATTGAAAAAAAAAACTTAAATTCTAAAACGTAAAAAAAACAAAATTAATTTCACAATATGTTATAATATTCGGATATTAAGTATTCAGATACAGTAGAGCCTCCCATATCCAAAATTCCATTATCCGAATATTTAATATCCGAACGTTTTACTATCCAAATGTTAAAACATATTGTGAAATTAATTTTCTTTTCTTTACGTAAAAAACTTGAGTTTTTTGAATATATGAAATCCTTTTTGTTAAAAATTCAAGTTTCTGTCTGGATAAATAAAATTTAATATAAAAATATGTTTATTCTGTTATCCAAAAATTTCTTTATTCGAACAATTTTGTCTCCCTATTATATGAGAAGCTCTACTGTATTGAAACTAAAAAGAGACACGATTGCACTTGGAAAACGGGAACAAAGAACAATAGAAATTTAATTTTGAAAACAGACGATTTATATAGAAACGTCTGATTTAAATACAAAACAAACGTTTAAAATGTTGAGTTATTCCGTTATGCAATAATGTAAATAGTTTTGAGAAAGTACTGTACAACAGTGCAATGCACAATTTTGCTGATAATAAATTTCCTTTAGTCAGGATCACGATCTACTAAACCAATGTTCTCGCGGGGGCACGTCTCGAAGCTGAGATGATGATTAATAATAGAGGTGGCTGTACTGAACGGTACATTTTTTATCCGCGTTAATACGAGACTACTTTCGTATCGTCGTAACGAGAACGCAGAAGAAGACGGGACGGAAAGAAGGGGAGGGAATGGAAAGGGTGAGCCGACAGGGCAATGCATCAGCGGTTAATGAGCAAACTTTAATATTCTCCCGGACTAAAACCCACCCCTTACCACCACCTATCTTCCACCGACCACGAGCCAGCCCCTATGTTCCGGAACTCGGAAGAGGGGTAGTGCAGAGAGGAGATGGGATGACACGGCGAGCGCGATGCACACGACTGCCATAATTATTGTGCGCCGACGGAAGAAGGACGAAACAACGACGAATAAGCGGGGTTGGCGAGCTTGGGTTGTTTGACGGAAAGGGTAGTGAGAGAAAGTTGCTTCGCGGCACGCAACATACAATTCTTTTGGCAGAATTCGGCGTCAAAGTCGTCTGCCGTCTGCATTCATTAATTTCATGGGAAGGTCCAATTAAAGCGGTCGTGCCGCGCGCCAGTTGAATCCTGATACGTTAAAAAGAAAGTCGCTTCCACGTGATGACAATGGCTAGCTGACTCATTTTTTCAACGCAATTTCGAATTTCGATGAATAAAATTTTGCCTCGATCTACCTTTAATTATTTTTATATTTGATTTGCCGCGAGACATGTATAAATTACATGCCTCAAATTTATTTTTTTTTAATACAAATTGCTTTTTAAATAATGTCTGTCTAATTGTGAAATAGTGGAGTATCATTCATGTTTATCCTTTATCGCATAAATATTGAAACGATTTTCATTAATGTATTATTCACAAAAAATCCAAGATATGTTTCAGTGTATAATAGTTCGAATAGTGACTCAATTTAAAATTATAATGTAAAAAAATAAAATGCCACTGTGCTAGATTTCTGTATAGAGACATACGGAAAAGAGGCTATTTTACTTTCTCTCCCCTTGCCTACCTTTACATCGTACATTCTAAAAGGTATGCTAAGCTCGAATATGAAGCTTTTTCGCAAGTATCAGCAGGAAATTCTGCAGCGCCGCGAACCAAGAACCAAGAACCAAGAACCAAGAAATGTGTTAACGACTTATAGGAGAAATGTGTGGGAGAGGCAGAGTGCCTGCTCCGCACAGTACAATAATGATGTACTGTCTTTTGCAATTACCGATACAGCGCCATTCTACGTGTAACGACGATAGTGCAAGTAGTTTCATTCGCTTCTACGCAGAAAAGTCCGTGCGTAATATCGAAGGTATAATTTCACAGTGAAATTTCATTACGTTGAATACCGAACGAAATTTTCATTATTTGATTATGAATCCCCAGCGAACATCCGCATTAACTCTGGAACGTTAACAAGAAGTAATCACCAAATAACATTAATATGGTTTTATGTGTAATATCAAGGAATCCTATTACCAATCGCTAAGATAATAAAATGCAATGCAAAAATAATTACTATTCGTGAAAAGCTTCATTTATGTATAGCAAAATATCATTAAAAGTATAAAATTAAGGAGGTTTAATATATTTCCAACTATACAATTATGTATAATTGTTAACAAAATATGTTTTTCTTATATTTCTGTGTAGTTTGCGTATCATTCTTTATTTTTTTTGTTCAACGTTCTTTTCTATATCATGTATCATACGCGTTGTATTTCTACTCCATTCCACGGTGTACACGTTATCACACACAGACAGGTCAATGTCTGTGGTGAATGTCGGCTCGGCCAGGTGTGACATCAAGGTCCACTGAGCTAGCATAGATCCCGCGTTAGTCGGCATTTTTCCAAGCGACTTTACGTAAGGGGATTAAAGCGAAATCGAGCTTTAAATTGATAGACAGAGAGCGAGAGAGAGAGAGAGAGAGAGAGAGAGAGAAGGGTAGGAGGGAGGGAGTGCCATTGATCGGAGTCGGTTTCACTTAAATCGCCGATGATGCATGCTAACTGGCAGTCGCGCCCATTAGTGATCGATCTCCCGAGCGGAGATTGTCTATAGGTCCATACATGACCACGATGCCCGTAATTGGCTTCATCGGCATAACCAGCTGTTGTGTCTGGCGTCTTTCATCATTCAAACGGAACAGCTTGTTCCTTCACAAACTTGGCAGATATATGAAAGTAACGAGCTCTAATTATAGCCTTAAATAAAATAAAGTTTAGATACGAATTTTATTTGGAAAAGAAAAACTGCGAGACGTAAAGCTAGTTTACTTAATTCAGAGTCATTTACTTATCTGTATTCATATTTTTGTAAAAAATGATAACATTCGTGACTAAAACTTTTTAACGATACATAGGAAATTTTTTGTCAGAAATTACATTTCGCTACTTTGTTAGACAATTTATCAAATTAATTTAAAAGATTTCTTACAAAAGTCATATAAAGCCAAAAAGTTAAATTTTCAGGAAATAAAAACCTTCTCATCTTCAAACCGTTTATTGTATAAATATGATAATTTTTCTCTGGATATATAATAAATATAAAAACAAAAGTAAGCTTCAGTTAATATTTTAAGGATCCAGTTAAATAAAAGTAAAATACATTTGGAAACTTATTTGGTTCTTGTGCAATAAATATCTGAATTGATATTTATTATCGACTTATTTATCCTATAATCCTGTAACCCTATTCAATATCCTCTAATAGATATTTATCATCTATTTATTTATCCCATACTTTACATTTACCTTTTTTATGACATTATTAATAGTAATAAAAAGTAAAAAAAAATATCACTTAAAATATGAAGCAATAAATTTTTCTCCTACTATCTACAAAATTTTACAAGTTGCTCTCAACAAAAACATTCTTTTATTTCTCTTTGATAATTTTCTCTAAACATGTAATAGGTATGCAAACAGATTTACAAAAATTGACTTGTTTGATTTTGATAAGAAACTACAAAAAAATTATGTTCAATTTAAAAACAATTACTTTTATATGGAATAACGCATGAATTTACAACATTGATATTTTTTCCATACCTTGCGTTTAGATTACACAAGGACAATCATCGTTAATCGTTAATTTGCGAGTTGCATAGTAGCGTACTTGGAGGATAATTTAATTAAAGTTATAATGATATATTAACTGATAGAGATCCCTTTACAGTAATACATCAGTGATATGGCGCATATTTTATATACCCGTACAATGGTCGCATGTAATAATTTATGTATCGTCGACGATGCGTTTTCAGAGAAACGGGTAACCGACATTACATAATTCATTGAATTTATACGAGCAGGATAGCAAACTGTATGGACTATAACGTCATAAATCATGACGGCTTAAAACAAGAAAAATCAAAGGACGATACAGTGGCGTAATATTTTTCGTCAAGAATGTTTACAGCGTAATATTTCTTAATAATGTATAACGTAATACTTTTCAATGTAAAGGTGACGCAAATATACTTTAATTTAAATATTTACAGCAAATGTAGTTGGTATATTCATTAAATTTCACCATAACAAAATATATGTATGTACATATATTTCTAATTGTGAAATTTTTATTTATTAAAATTTTTAGTTCGAAACTAAATAATTGTTTTTCTTCTTTTAAGAGATGTAAATTAATTAAAATGTCAATTTCAACCGAGTGTATTGCTAGACCACATTGCGATAAGATAAATCAAATAGCAAAAATAATTTGTAATTTTAATATTTTAATATATAATTAATATTGTAATCTTTCTTCTAAATTTTATAGGAATGTTCAGGAATAATATTAAAATCGTTAAAAGTATTAAAATGCAATGCATGTCCCACGTGAGGAAATTGCTCCGAGGATTCATTATCGGAGCGGTTTCGTCGCGTTGCGTGGCACCATGGAGACATGCACACTCTGCAGAGTGCTGTGCATTATAGATTATTGTTGCCCCCATTGCTACACAATCTACATAGATATACGTTATCCAACCGTCTCGGCGTGTTCCATCACGAGTGCATTCGCAGCGGACGTATGCGAACACATTCACGTTATAGCCGTGTACTAACTTTGAACGATGCGCGATCGAAGAAACAAATTTCCCACCTACCATTTTTTCGTTCCTAGTTTTATACTTTACGAGAACGTTTGCTTTCGATTATTTCTACAACATTAATAATCGTTTGACTTTATAACGTTGCTATTTCCATTGCTTTTAATTATAACATTTTATTGCACATCGAATAATTTCTCTTGCTTTGCAAAATTTAATTGATGGTTCGATCCTTTAGATTCCTGTTTGCTGGATAGATCTGCTTGTAGACGAAAACGAAAACTTGTAATAAATAATTAGTCTTAATCGTATCGGAAACTAAAGTATCCCATCTCGAGAAGAAAAACTCGCAGTCTTCGCTTTGCGAATACTCGAGAGACCTTCCTTTCGTTTAACTGATTCGCAGTTGCTATCATTAATTGGCCAGATAGCAATTTCTGCACTGTAATGTAGTTCCTTCATTGATTTTCCTCTCTGTAAGGACAGTGTAATTTTCGATAAAAATAATGCACAATTTATGCCATCTCCAAATATAAAACTGTAAAGTTTTATAACATGAAATCAGAAAATTTAATGAAGATAAGCTCTTAAGTCTCAAACGATTACAAGCGATTACATCAGGCTTCTATGTTTAATGATATATAAGCTGCTAATAGAGCTTGCAGCAATACACGTAAAATCTATAAATTAATTATTTATTTATTTATTTGTTACAAAAAAATGTTATAAAAATAATCTTACAATTTAAATATTAATGCTTATAAATTACTTGAAAAATAAAATAATTTAAAATTGTAATAAGATATGGATTAAAAACATTACAAAATGTGGAAGAAAAATTAATTATGAAATGTTGCTTGCAAAATATCTCTTGAAGAGAAGCGTATATAAAATAAATAAAAATAAAAATATTACATAATTCTAACGGTATACATCCAAAGATGGTTATATCAAGCAATAAAAATTCAAGCACCTGTAAAAATTTAGATCGCTTGCTACACGTGAAAGAATAGCAATATAAACTTTTCAGTTGATTTTAATATACGGCGGGTATTCGGCAGTGGACTGTTTTTTACCAAAATAAAATGTTTTTTTGAGCGAGCCCACATGACGGACGATATTGCTATAACTAAAATAACAGCCTTATTTCACACGCAAATTTCCATTTCAGCGAAAAGCCCGCGTTCTCGCGTTCTCTCGCGTGATTTACATCTGGCTTGCGACCAACTTTGCTCGTAATTATCCGTGTAATTCAACCGATCGAACGATATGCTTTCGAATATCGCGATATCAAGGATCCGCGATTTTGGTATTTATCCCAGTATGCTCATAAATCGCCACAAATTACGCAACGCACGCGCACAGATACGCCACTATGACGCAACCATTATCGCCATGAATTTTCGAAATGATGAACTTTCCGGAGCCATATTGTAAATCACGATTCGCTATTGTCAATTAAATCATTCTGGCAACGTTAATAAATGATGTTGCTCCAATACTACTATAATATATTACGACGTGTGGTAGTTTACAGTCTTCCTCGATGTTTCAAGACATAGCCTCCATGTGTGGTTTTCGTATGAATAGCATTTCCTCCATGCAATATCAAATTACGAGGTATTACGTCGTATCTAATGGAGACCTTACACTCAACTAACTATTCGGCGTTTCTTGAATAGATGATTTTACATTGTAGCAGCGTGAAAACTTTATTATCTCATCAAATATTCTTCTATAGATTTTAAATGGAACGGCAGATTGAATTCAGTGATGGTTTCAAGTGGTCTCTTTTGTTAAATTTCCATTCTTTTCTGTTCAACACAATACTACGCTTTATATAATCTTACTCAGTGATGCTATTATTGTGCGATTATTTAAAGATTTTTGTGTATGAAATTTTAAAGAGTATCGAATTAGATACTTATTTTGCTATTAAATTATTTAATGCACTTAGCAATGAAGAAACGATTCAAACGTTTTTTTTGTTGAAAAACAAAAGTTATTGATTCTGAGACAAGAACGCTAGACACCATTAGAAATCTTTAATGTACATTGTTTTATTGACAACTATTTATTACTAAATATTATCTTGCTTTATTTAATAAGGAAGGGAGTAAAAAGATTTATAATGGCAAAAACTCAGTAGACTTTAACTCGTTAGACATAGAAATAAATTAAAATCTTTTTGTGAGCCGCTGATACTATATTAACGCGGTAAAAAAATATTTTTAAAATTATTTACAAAATATTAACCTATGAAACTCAGCCTGACCCATAGTACAGTGATTTTACAAAAATTGTAGGTAATCTAATTAATAGATGTAACTGAATTCTAAACTCCACGCGTTTCGGAAATTTTCCACTAGAGTGGACTAGAATAAAATAAAATTTAGTAAAATCGGCGACAAAAAATACACAAAATCAAACAAGTAGAGTGCTTGCTTTTTGTTGTTATTAAATGTAAATAAATAACAGTACAAAGTTGATTGCAATTGATCCTGCAGAACATTTAATGTTTTTTAATTAAAAAAAAAAACATCTCAATTTCTTTTTTCGTTCTGAAGTTATCTCTGCAAAACCATTTATTTACTCAGCGCGATGAGTCAGACTGCAGCAGCTTTATATATTAATATGTTTTCACTTTGAAAATAATTTATTATTATTAATGTACAGTATCAGTCTACAAAAGGATTTCGTGTTCAATTTATTATGCCTACATTAACGAAAATTTACCGAGTTGTTCGTCATTACAAACTTTTCTGCCCTTTTTTAGTCCTTTAAAAGACTAATCTCTAAGCAAGGTAACAGAGTGAACACAGATAGTAGACATTATCTGTATTTCTCTCTTCTCTCGAGCTGAAAGGGTCTTGAATATTTACTATTTACCATTTACCGTTAATATAACGTGAAACCAACTACGTGAGTACATACTACTTCTATTTCCTAGCCAAAATAATCATGGTCGCTCACGGGTTACAGTCCTAGCCGCAGCAAAGACCACGAACAAAGATGACCCTCCCCCAAGTTTCACCTGTAGTATAACGGTATACGCAACTCGAGGAAATATCAAACTTTGCGAGTTTGATAACCCGCATCAATTCTGAATTATGTGACGTTCGTGATTCGAATCTCTCTCTCTCTCTCTCTCTCTCTCTCTCTCTCTCTCTCTCTCTCTCTCCGTCTCAATCGAATTTTGTTACTTCGATTTTGAGGAAAATACATTCCGCTTCTCTATTTCGCGAAAAGATGTTTTATCCGAATAAAACGAATAAGAAAGAAAAAGAAAAAGAAAAAGGCAAAGTTATTTATTAATATTAACTAAAGATGATTTTAAATTTACAGAAATCCAAACATTATCGATCATCATGGGAGAAACGAGACTCTTTTACCAGCTAGTAGAGAAAAGAGTCGATTTCGCAGTTTGTCCTGGGAACAATATGATCCAGTACATCAAAAATATTTAGAAATTGGTAAGTAATACTACATTAACCTGGCATGTATGTTTATCGATATTTAATATAAACGCTTTAAGATGAACGCTTTAAACGTTAAATTATTGCTGAAATAGAAATAAATTTCACAAAATGGTAATAATAAAATTTGCAAGCGTTAATTTTTATATTTCTATAAATTGAAATATGAAGAGCTTAAATACAAAATAAAATTGTATTACAATAAATATATCAGAGTTGGATTTCATATTGAATCTGCAATTTTCTGCGCTACATTACATTATTTATATTGTAAAGTAATTAACTAAAGTGAAAAGTTGAGAATCGATACGAAGAGAGAAACGAATATTCAATTATTAATCCCAGGAAGAAAAGTTCTAGTTGTCATCGTATTAATCCAACAGATTAACTTTTCTAACGTGGCAAGAATTAGCAATGCAATGTTAATTCCTCGTTCTCGTTTTTAGGTGAAAAGTTCGAATGCAAATGACTGGAAAAACAAAGATACTCTTTAGTTTCTGAGCAAATATCGAGACCATACTCTCAAATGGTTTTTTCGAGAGTAACCACTCGACGTTCGATTAGTCTTCACTTAGCCGCGCATGAAGAAAGCGCGCTGGCTGCCGAGTTAGCTCGAATTAGAACGGGTCAGATCCCGGGCGAGCTTTCATCGTTTCGTACGTGAAGAAAGAAAAGACGGGAGATGAAGTGTCGCGCCAGGAACATGGCTTGCCACTCGTGTGTAGCTATTCGAGCTCAGGAAAGAGCGGCTAGAGACTTTCCGCGAAGTCATTTTTATTGTGAGGACTGTGCTCGAGCACGTCGTAGATGACGCGAAATGAGTCCTTTGACCTGAAAAAGCCTGTGGCTTATTCTGGAGACTATCCATTTACGTGTTCGCGAAAAATCGGACGTCCACACTAATTACTTTTCCAACATCACCATCCTAATATCAACGATATAGGGTAAAAGAGGGTAAAAGAGATGTCTCCAGGGTATATAGGGCGTATAGGGTGTCTCGAACTTGCGTGAAAAGAGCTTCATTTTTCGATTTGAGCAACTTTTTATCTTCTTTATCTTCTTTTGGTTTGTATCAAAAATACTCTGTGTATACATTGTATCCTACTATGAAATAAATGTTATAAACTCACACACATGTCGAAAAATTAGATTGGGCTAGGAAAAAAATTTTTATCAAGATCACACTGCCATGAGAGAGACCCGTGGGAGAAGGTATCCGCCATTTTTCACCGGAAAGTCTGGTGAAAAATCGCATTGAACCAATAGCCTGCATTCCACGTTGCTCGAGTCGACTCGAGTTGACTCGAGTCGATTCTCCAAGACGCCCGCGCGTGATCCAAGAAAAATGTGCCGTGAAAATGGAACAGAAGGGCGGATGCTTTCCCTCCCTTTGTGATTAATTTTTTTTTTTTTTTTTTTGTACCTTCGCGTCTCTTATCTGACCGAAGTAAAAGCTCCCGGTTGAAGGGGAGTTACGTTCGGGGTAACAAAATACTCACCGAAGATATCGAAACATCATATGTAACGTATTCACTGGAATTTGCATCCACAAAACATTATTGTTGGAAAGTTTGATCTTTCACCTTTTTTCCGTAAAACAGTCTATGATTATTTCTTTTATCAAAGTTACGAGCTTTTGTAATTTTAATAATAATATAAAAACCTTGTTATGACAAGTGTATCCTATCTAAATCCAATCAGAAATACTCAATTGTTCGATACACGATCCCACAATGTTATAACAATAAGATCAACGGAAACGCCTGAGCGTAATTTGAAAAACGTCAGGCATTATCGGAGAGTAGTCTGTTTCGAATTTTACGTAGCGGGGAAATTCAATAATCTTTTGTTCCTTCGATTCGGTTTAATCATCGATTTCCGGCAACTCGGGGATGAGACGGGCGGGGCTTTCGACCGAAACGAAAACAGCAATCGTCGGCTCGAGTGGTCGTTGTTTTACGTCTCGGCATTCCGCTTTTGTTCGCCTATCCGCTCTCACCGCAGCGTTCGCTATCTACTTCGCAATAGTTTTTGCCCCACCCTGCCCCGACCGACTCTGCTTTCTCCTCCTTTGTAGCTACCCCTTAGTCCTCATATAAGCGTGCTTTACTTTCGCATCGATTAACCTTCGCGTCAGTTGAAATATTATACCACATTATTTACACTATAATTGTTTTAAATATTGTATATTCTTTGAAAGTTCAGTATCCCCTAATAGTTGGGATTTATCACCAAATTAAGTTTGCCATTGAATTTTTTGTCCTGCACTTTTTATCTCAACTCTCTTAATGCCAAATCTTAATATCACGTACAAGAAGTATGTAAAATGAAAATTTTTTGTATTATTCTTCTCAAACTGATTTATTATATTTAAATTAAAATTCCAAGTTTTGAAATCCATTAATTCGAAATTTAGAATCTTTTGCTCAATTTGAGAATTCAGAATTTTAACGCTATCTAATCTAAGACTTTTAGTACATTAAGTTTCTAAGAATTAAATTTCAAACATCTGAAATCAATAAATCGTAAACCTAAAAATTGAATGCGGAACCGTACGGAAACGAATATCTTCAATTAAAAGCTGGATGGCATAACGAATTTTTAATTAAAACTGCGAAAAAAGCTTGATAACGTGGAATGCACAGAAATTATTATAGCAAAATTGCACATATCAGCAGGGTCTACTATTCGAGGCATTGTTAAAGAATCTATCGCAAGCTTCGCTGATCCCCAACTACATGCGGTTGTTACGGATGCTATTCGTAATTAAATCAGATTTCTCCATATATATATATATTTTTTTTTTCGTTAGCACGGGGTGAGAGCCCGTAAAGCCATGACGAGCGCGATGCTGGGGTTTATACTCCGTTCGTGATGAACGGTGACATTTGACACGGGTGGACGCTGTCGCGTTCTCATAACACCGGGCATATAAACACCTACAAGGTGTTCCACAAGCTTCGCAGTAAACTTACATAGTATAATTTTACGATATGTTGGATCTTTGTTAAATATTTTATTAAGAATAATGTATAAGCGTACGATTACGCTATTCTTCATAATTATTTTTTTAGAAACTCAACATAAGCGCATACATTACTAGGAAATTCAGTTTCTCTTAAAAAGAAACAAAGAATTTGCAACTACTTCTTCTTAAAATTTGTTATGTATAACATAAATGACACTTTTTTAACTGAAAAGGAACATAATAGAAAGTTAAAAAATTGAATAAGTGACACTTCATCAAACATTCGTTAAAATCGTCTGCGAATTGATTAAAAAAACTATGCTTTTAAAGTTGAATGAAGGTCTTATGCAGAACTTGTGTAAACACCCTATATACAGGAGCAGAGCGCGAGAAGCTTGCAACGGGTTGGCAAGGCGCGGCGACGTGAAATAACGAGCTTAAATAGATTACGCGAAGATTACAAGGCAAGGCTAGCCAGCTTTCCGCGTGTGCGAATTATGAGGCAACGCGTTCCGGCCAATCGATCACACTCATGCCAATAATGACTGCCTAAAGTTCAGTATCGAATCGATTTATTAGAAATTGATGAAAGGAATAACTTTATTGAAAAACTTTAATTAGTCATGGCAAAACACGTATATTTAACGATTGAAGTAATTAACTGAAAAAATTCGTATATATTTAGTTACATTTAAAGAAGAAAGATTAAAAAAATAAAACATTTAATATTTAACTTAATAAAAGAGTAGAATCACGTAAAAAATGGATTTACAAGTCTATATATTTCAAACTACTCTTTTAATTTCTTAATAGGGTCGTTGCACCAGTCGCTGAACAGTCGCCAATAAATGACTGTTTGGAAAAACTATTAAAATAATAAACTGCAAAATTAATTGATATTGCTAAAATCCAATTTTCATGAAGATTTTATTCAAATATAATTTTTTATTTGAAAATGTAATTGTATTAAGTTATTTTACGTTTGTTTATTGACCGATGCAGTGACCCTATTTCCCTGATTCATTATATCAATAAAGTTTACAAAACGGAAGTTGGCCTTTATGGCAGCTGCGAAGAACAAGCTACTCGGAGGTTGCTTTCCTTTGGATGGTTCCCCTACTCCTCCTCTTTTGGAGAGGCTGTTCCTTATCCTAGGATTAAAGGCGGGATGAAACCTGGAAAGGCTTGACGGCAGCGGCGTCCCAGGACTATCGTCGAAGTATAAAGCGCTAAACTGCAAGTTCATCCGTCGAACTTTCGAAGCCTCGCGACTTTGCTCTTACCGAGATTAGTCGAGCTAGGCCGGAAGTCCTACGGGAAAGTTAGCAATTTATTACAAAATATTGAAGGTGACATCGCTGAACTCGCGGACCGCTTTCTACTCTTCCTTTACCCGTCCCACACAATAAATATCTCGTATATTAGCTTCGGTTGTCTTCCCGTACTTATATACTCATTCAACTTTGCGTCATAGTGGCAAATTAGAGCTCACTATTAGCAAATTCGCAAGTTGAATTATACAATAAATAGTAAATGAATCAATTAATAATATTCGATATAAAAAGTAGAATTATGTATTTGTACGTTTTTACTTAACAAAATAATGAAATAATAATGGTTATATGCTTTAAGCTAAGCTAAGTTAATAAGAAAACTGTAAGAAAAAGTTGACATCAAACTATAATGCAGCTACTGAAATTGTCGATAATAACCGATTCAAACTCGGTACAACTTTTTCTTTTTTTGCAAACTTTTGGTTCCCAATAGTCGGGAATAAAATTGAATTCAAAAGAGTTAAAAAATCTTTTATTCTCTCATCTAAATTAATTTTTGAAATATAAAAGTTTGTAATTCTTTCGTCATTATTCTTTTTTATACGTAAACAATATATGTCTTGTATACAGTAACAAATACTGCATGCACAGATAATAACCTTTGTTAGGACTATGTTTTGCAACTGGATACTTCTTTTACTATAGTTACAGTGCAATTAAATTTAATTACCAGTAAAAACTTTTTTTTTTTTAAATTAAATCCGTATTTTCATTAAAAGATCCATGTTACATTATATATAAGTTCACTCTCTCTATTTATACAATGTACATCCTTTAGTCAATGCCTACACGAGAACCATATGTGCGTGTAAAGTTAGAGGGAAAAGTTCGGTCAATCCAATCGGTACTGTAAACCATGCCAGAGAACTTTACCAGTACGATGGTCTTTTTGACTTTCTTATGCGCGCTCGCGGGCGACAATGTTCGTTCTTGTAAAAGTTTCAGCGCCTTCCTGGCATACCGCTATCGGCATCCACAACTATATATTTCCATGCTACATATCTATACAAGATTTCTTCAGATATTTACGTAATAGCCGCGGTTACAAAGTGCTAAATAAAATCTATCGAAAGTTTTATCGTCGTATTTATGAAAAAGAGAAGCAGAGTAAAGAAATTGACAAATCAATAAATCGAAAGATCAATGCAACTGTGGAACATTAAAATAAATCCTAAGGATTCAAGTATTTTTAAGTTCAAATATTTGAAAATATTTAGAGAATCAAATAAAAAAGTAAATAAAATAAATAAAAAATTAAAATAAAAAAATGTGCAATATTATTTCACACTTTCAAGAAAACTATAAGTTTACTTAAAATTAATGGCACTTTCCAATATTATCTATCATTTTGATTAAGTTAAATTTATAAAATTTTGAATATATAAAACTTTGTCAAATCAAAAATTTAAAAGAAGAAGAGTTACTAATATATAATTTTAACTTAAATATTGCCCTATCTAAGTTGCATCAATATTATTACGTATGAATTTATAGCTTTTTTGAAACCAATTTTATTGATAGGAGTTTAAAGCAATTTTTTATCCATTTCAGCGTTACTTTTGTCAAACCATTGCCCCTTAAAATTCTAACGTTGTGCAAACACATACAGCATTCAAATATAAAATTACATAAAATGATATATAATCCTTTGAATACAGTGAAATATAAATAAATTGTAATTATATATTGCAGTAACTATACATTAGCACTTCTATAATCCTGATAGGTTAAAACAATTTTACGATATTCATTTTGAACGGATATAGAATTTGTGAAAATCCGTAATATAAATTTATTATAGGCTAGATTAAATAATATAAATCATCATGTTATATCGCCTAAACAACACGCATGTGCATTCATGAATTATATGTTCTCTTTGTATGCATCTTGTATTAATGTAGGTCCGCATCCATATAACTGCACTTATATTTTCATTTATGTATTATATATAAAATCTTTATTTTAATAATATTAATAATATTAATTTTCTTTTGTATTTGAATTGTATTTTTTTTAATACCCATCTTATCAATTTTATCCTAATCTAAAATAAATTCTGATTGTATTGGAAATGTTAATAATTATTTATAGATAATTAAAAGTTACTTGAATAGAATTAAAAATCCTGCATGAAAAAGAATTACACTTTAATTAGTTAGTTTAGTGTTGAGAATTGTACACGCAGCTGTCAACTATTCTCTCCCCAATCTCCTTCCAACGCTTATTCCTTTCGTCTTAAGTGTCGAGACGCTGCCAAAACAGTTCGCACGGACTTGGCAAACTCGCCCCTCCTTACCCTTCACTCCGATATATACACATCCTCTTAACGGAGAAGAGACTAATGCACGTGGGAATTCTGGCATATTACGACAGGTACTCGACAATCGAGAAACAGCTGAGGAACAACTCGATGAAGCTGCCAAATTATAATGCCATAGAATTACCTCGGACCAACGAATCACGATTTCTCAGATTCTCAAGCCGCGTTGCAATTCTCACTTCATTTTCTTTAAGTATCGTATTTCGTGATTCCACAAAATGAGATTCAAAAAAAAGTGTAAACTACACAATATTTATTAAAAATGCGAACGGATTTAATTTATTAAAGTTAAAATTAAAATTGTAATACAACTTAAAGAAAAAAAGATTTGTTCTTTATTCATAACTTTTAAACGGCTTTTAATTGTTAAATATCTACATTTAATTATTGCTGTCAGTAAATCTCAGTTAAGGAAAGTTTTCAAAGTATGCTTTTAAAGTCTTTATATAAATCTTATGGAAAACACCGAGAATGTAAAAGCTACCCGCGCGGCCACGGTTTAAATGTAATTCTCGGATGAAGTTGCACTTTTCAGTCCACGAGATGCTTTATTTTATCGTTCCGATGAGCACGGATGGTACAACATTGGCGGTGCTTACGACTGCAACAACTTTCGTACATAAAAATAAAGGTAAACCCGTATCTCGGTAAAGGGAGAGACAGTAGATAGGAGGGCGTATCGAGTTGGAGTTTGAGGCGGCGTAACTTCGCCTTTAAGTTCTCACGAGTCCCTGCTGCAGTTTCCCAACGACCAGCAGCTGCTCCGGAACTGAATGCAAAGACGCAGCCATGTGTTTCTTGTTACCTCTATTCTTGTCGTCATTATATCCCGCTTCCAACCGCATCGCGATATCGATCACTCAGCATTTTGTTGCAATTATACTATTAAAAAGTTTGCAGCTTGGATAAAATTTAAATTTTCTTGCCCTTCCTTGGAGATATTATGTTGATTGATGCTCGATAAAAATTTCCCATTTAACGATTATAAAATATTAAATACGAAAACAGAAAAATATTTTCTATAAAAATGCTAATTAGAACTTTTACTTTACTTGCTTTTTTATTGAAAAGTTTAATGAGAAGTTTGAGTCGATGTTCGTATTGAATTAATATTGCTATTAAATTGAAGGATTACCGAAATTCGAGATACATTCAAATTTTTAATTTAACATGAAGGTGCACGGGGAATTCGAGGATTTGAACAGAACCATCGATCAATTAATGCAGTAGAACATCGATCAAACCGTAGCCTTTGTGACAGTTATGCAAATGAAGTGCCAATTAATTACTTAGTACCTAATGAAAACCGCGTTTTCTCCTATGGAGCTTCGTTTCAGTGGCAGCTGAAAGAAACGCGTTTTTTCGTAACTGAGTAATTAATCAACAGATGATCAAATTGCTTGATTTGCTATTTGTAGGTAATCTTTTATGAATCAGCTAGATTAACGTATTCGATGAATAATTATTACAAGGTACATGAGCCGAATAAGGTCTACACTTAATTTATTTTATCAATTAAAAACTCTATTGATGAAAATATCGCAATATGCTAAGTGAGAATCAAATATTTATTTCAATCACAAATATATCAAAATATATCTTTCGTACAAAATTTTTGTAAATAAATAAAAAAAAGTTTATAAGTTAGATTTGAGTTTAAACAAATGCAAAACAGTTTCTGTCGCTTTTAATTTCCCAGTCCCTCTTTATCTACTTCCTATCACTCATCTCTTTTCTTTATCTTTTAAGCACATAATCTAGACGTAAAACACGTTTTTAAGCGGTAAATTAAAAAATGGCTCTTATTTAATGCCGAGACTTATTCAGTTCTTTGTATGTACTTATTACATTATTAAAATTTTTCAAGAGAGAAAAACCAAGTAAAATTTGTAAAATTTTAAATGTCCCGAATCTTTAAATATACTTTTTTTATTTTTATAGATAACAATAAGAATCTAATATATTATTTTGTTTCGTTTAATTCTCTATTAACTTTTTCGTTAAATTTACATATTCTTTTCTGATTATCAAAGTATTGGCAAAAGGCCACTTAATGAAGATGTTTCGATACTTTAAAGTAAGCAAGTATTGCCGATGTTACAGTAACGATCTACAGCTATACTCGCCGAAATTCGATCGATCGGGGTCTCGTTGGCGTTCATTCGATTTTCGGATATCGCAGACCGATCACGGCGATGCGCGAACGAAGATTGATTAAAAATCACGGGTCAACAACTTTATCGGGTGATTACTCCGCCATGCTCAAATTTATCTCGCCCGATTGCGCCCTCGATACCGACTAAAAGGTTTTCTTGTACGATTCACTATCAATCCTTTTAAAAACGCTCACGCAAATCTAGAGACGTTAGATTGAACTATCATCAATACAGCTAAAACGACATTTATCATGGTACAATAACTGCATTCTTGAAGCATGATGCATCAAAACTGTCACCAGTCTTATCATAAAGACCAGCGTTATATAATGTTACAAGAAATGAAAAATTTCTCAAGTTTCTGCGTATACATAATAATGTGCAAATAAACAGAGTTGAAATTGGACAATACATATATACTTACAAAAAAAAGAAGAAGAACGGAGGTAGATGTTTTAATTAATCTTAAAACACAACGCGTGATAGAGCGTCAGTCGTGCCGAGACTCATGCTATCTACCAAGTTATAAAATTGAACATAATTCTACATTATGTACTACGCGTGTCTCCGTATATTTGACGAAACGTGCATTACTAAACGATGCATGGCTCCCGTAGGATTTCTCGCGGCCGCAATTCGCGGCGGGGAAACGTCAAGCAATTTGACACGAGTGTCGGCGAATAACTGTCGCTCCGGTACGAGTCACGGAGATTAAAATGGTCGAGACCTAAAGCATCGATGGTGATGAGCACGCTTCCATTTGCAACAGAACACCCGTTCCTATGTGGCGTGTTTCGTGTTTATGTAATGCACGCCCCGACACCGTATGCCGTCTGCGTGCAGAGTTGAACATGAAATGAGCATAAATTAACTTGTACGTAGGCAGACGTACAGTAACTTCTATAGCTCTAGCACTTTACACTCTTGACCAAATTACAAACGACACTTCAATTGAAGTCTACCGCGCCAGTGAGCGCGCGTAATTAAATAAACTGGTGAAATTCTTGATGAGGAAAAATGCAAGATTTTTATGCACGCTCAAAAATAATTTTAATTCTATGTCCTTATACAACGATAATAATTTAAAAAGCAAAAAAAATAATAAAAATAGTAATAATAATAAGATATTCTTTATTAAGATTAATTTTCTTTTAATTCTAAAACTTCCTTAATTGTTAATTTGAAGCTTTAATTATTAATTAATCGGACTAATTTTTTAAACTTTTCTTAAGACGCATCGAAATCATGAAAATTGATGAATTTATAGATGCTCATAGATATCAATATCAGTCGATATAATGCGCACTGTTGAGCAGGTGTGACGGGAAATGATGAAACGGAATTACGTAGATCGCTTCATTACTTTTTGGCGCCACAATGCGAATACAGTGCTACGTTGTCCAGACGAACGGCATGGCATAGGTGTGTAGCACTTAATCACGGTATTACCATGACAGAGTGCCGCTAATGCAATGCCAATTTGGCGTTAAGAATTAATGCGCTCACGGTTGGGGCTTAGCGGTTGCGGCCACGAGATACGCCTGTGTCAGCGTCGATGATGCTAGAAGGGTTGCAGCGTTATCTCACAAAATAAAAGTGCCAAACATTGTTGCCGCCGTTTTATGTATCGATTATATTACATTCGATTACATTATATTATAATATATTATATTATAGTAGTAATTATAGTATAGTCAATAGTTGGAGTCGATGGAGAATAGCCAATTGAAAGAAGATTATGTAAAATTGAATACTTGGTTATATTGTGCGAAGAAAAATCAAATGTAATAATCAAATAAATTCGAAATTTTTAAAAGAAGCAAAAATATACCATAGAGTTTCTTGTATTGAAGATTGAAAAAAAAAATTTTTTTTAATTAAATTACATTATGGATAACAGCGTATGTGTGAATGTAAAAAATATTTAATGTAGTAATTAAAAGCATACCAACGTTAATTGCACAAATTGATTGTTAAACAACTTGTATCCTAAAAAATATTTTGCAAATTCGGGTAAATAGAAAATAAATAAAAAGTATAACCATTTATTATAAATTTGATTTTCAAACAAACAAGTTGTCCTTTAATGCTTTAGTAATAAATATTCTATGCAACTTCTATCCTTATAGCATGTTTATTAACCTAATCTTTTTGTATAATATGTATGTCGTATATATAAACTTGCTATTTAAAAAAGTTATATACTATTATTTCTTATCTTCCAATTTGAATCTCATCTTCAAACATTTTTGGTATTAAATCTGATTTGTTTATAATGCATAATTACAAATATAATTCTTTAAAATAATAACCAAGGACAATGAGAGAGAGAGAGAGAGAGAGAGAGAGAGAGAGAGAGAGAATTTAATAGCGACAATGTAGAAGATTGGCGTGTCTGTTTATCGTCGTACAATATAGCACCCTGATGGGATTTTAATCAGGACGCACGCTATGCCAACGCATGTTGGTCATCTTGTATTAGTTGACCATGGCGTAATTTCAAGCTGATAATTTGGATCGATTGATGATAGTATACAAGTACGCAGAACATACACTCACTTCTTTATACTCAGTTCAAATGTAACGTCAAAAAAATTCAATTTAGTTAGATTAAATTACGATAAAAATTAATAATTTATTTGATGATTTTAAAGTTTCTCATGTAAGATATGTGAAATTATCAGGCCAAAATTATTGTTTACAGATAAAATTATCAAAATATTTTGTAGGATTAATAATTTTAATTAAAAATTCAATTTCTTTAATTTCCAGTATATTATGCTATATTCAGTAATGTACTTTAATTTCGATATTATTTAAAGATATTTTAATCCATTTAAGAATCAGATGATAATGTGAGAATCTCCATTAGCGTTCGTTTCCCATTTTTGTCTAGCATCGAATTAGCCTTGTTGACATAGTCATCCATGTCTTCAATAACGATTGATCGAAAGGACAACGTATGCGCTGCCACTGACAGGTTAATGAATACCGTTTTCGCGAAATTAGTGGCGTCGTAAATTTTCGAGCGCGCCTGAGACAATGGCTGTCGCTAATCGCATGAACGGTGCAAAACTTGGAATAATTGTCATCGCGAAACGCGCGCGTTGTTCTTCATAATTTAGTCGTGATGAAATTTGTAGACGATTACGAAATGTTTCAATAAAATTCCATTAGCGCTGCTGATCGCGTCTCCAATAGACCGAATGACACCCACATCTGCATGTGGCAACGTTAAATAATAATGAAATTGCGAAATTTCGTGTGACATCATTTAATTTAGTAAAACATCACAAAAATGTCACGATATATATATTTAATCATCTATTTGTATATTAAATATCATAAATATTTTTTACGTTTACTAAACATATTTTTTAGATGCATTACATTTAAATATAATCATAAACAATAAATGTAAAATAATTGAAAGTAATAAAATTATAAAAGTGTTACACTCTTTCAATTACTACAATAAAAAATCAAATAATATTTTTATTTAAAATTTATTTAATAACGATTTATTATCTATATTTTGAAATCTTTTATTATACCTAATACATGTAGTATAAAAATTAATTTTTAATTCATTTAGCTACAACTTTAATCAAATGAATTTTCCAATGTCTTTCTTTTACGCGACATAACAATTGAATGTGCGTGCAATAAAATAAAATGTAAAATTTTAGAATTACAAAAGACAGAGCGAAACAACAGCAATATCGATTCGGCTTTTTGTAGGGCGCTCTTATATAATATGATTCAAAACGCCGGAAGTCCGCTAATGACTAAGTATGCTCGAGGTCCTCTGAATGCAGCCGGAGATTACATCCGGTATTAATATTGCCTTTTCCAACGGAGACGAAGTTGGCGCCGCGCGGCCGAGGTGGTACGAATAGCCGTAAGTTACTCGCGCGACGTGTCCGTCGATATTGCGATAGTTAAGCACAGGGACGGCGCATAATGCAGAAGCTGCAGGCTTTGCGGACGGTACCCGCGGGAACTCCAACTCGCTCCAAGTTCCCGCACCGGGCATTAAAGTATTACCGAGATAATTTGTTACCACCTGCCGCGAGATTTCGGGAAATCTCTTTAATAAGCTCCCGATCGCCGGCGGCCTGATTAACGCGAATAACGTTGTCGGAATATTGTCCGTCCGTTAACTCTCCCATCTAGCAATTCCATGGTTAGTCACTTGCATTATGCAAAGCAGAGTGCTATTATTTAGTATGTTACGTAATGTATATATATATATATATCAATAGCAAATATAGTGATATTCTTTATATATTATATATATATATATATATATATATCAATAGTTCTTGAAATATAAAATGTGAATATTGCTATTAGTCCCAAAATTCGCATTTATAATATTTTCAATATTATAACGAAAAATATTGAATAAGAGAAGATTTGCTGCTTTTCTTAAAATAAAAATTTATTTTTCACATGCGTTAACGGTGCAATTCATTTATGTTTTAAATATTAAAAGTTTTTTAAGTAAAACGTTATTTATGAATGCGTTTTTATTTTCAATAATTGATAACTTAATCAATATTTCGTTGATGTAACGATTGCTAGAAAATAACGTATGACTGATGCACTTTAAGAGTAAAAAATCTCTAAATTAAATTATAATATTAAAAATAAAATTCCAATATTAATATTTTAATACGGAAAAATGTCTATTTAATTAAATTTTATTAAAAGTTATTTAATTATAAAACAAAGTGTTATTACGAAGCTTACATATAATTATATAAAATTATATAATTATTTTAATATTTATTCTAATTAACTCAAATTTAGATGTTACATTAAGATGATAATAAATGTGATTAAGATTAAGGGAAAACAGTTTTAAACTTTCAAATAAAATGCTAATTAAAATAAGGAAAATTTATCAAGAGAGTATACACGAACGAAAATCAGAAGAAATCAAAAGTCCTTTGGAAAACTCGCATCCATAAAGCGTGGAATGAGCCATCTATGATAAATATATAAAATGATAAATACATGCAATAATGATTACATAAAAAATTGATCATCACGTCATAGTTGAAAAACGTCGTAAAAAATGTGCTTGAAATACGATGATAATGTGCGGACGCTGCTAGGTGATACGCAATATTAACAGGTCTGGATTATGAGCTGCATAATTATCACGAACATTGTTGGATTATCATTGCAATCCGCTGGATTTCCATGAAATCTGAGACCGATTTGTCAGCAATGTGACCTTTAATTAGCACAAATAAATACAAACATAAATAAAAATAAAGTTAATCATAAAATAAATTTATATTGAGAAAATGTAAAATTTCTAAGTTTAATTTTGTTTTAATAATATATTCTAGTTTAGGTTTTAAGTTTATTTCGCATCTTAAAATCGATTTTTGTATTTACATAAAGCAGTTCAATATGGTATATTTTTATTCAAGATTATACATACTTAAAATTATGTGAATAAAATTTTTTACATTTTATTCACATGACTCTTCAATATATTTGGATAATTAAATAATTTACATAAGTGTTCAGTATACACACACACACACACACACACACACACATCGAATACAAGAATTCCTCAAATAAGTAAATATACATAGGGAAGAAAAATACTTGCGATGCGAAGGGACTCAAAGAGATGTGAAAGCAGTTGGATGGATCCTTCCATTCCTTAGCCCTTGGATCTTTGCATCTCCAGTTCCCACAGGTCTCGCTAATGCGAGGAGTTTCAGACATACTCACACGCACGTATAAATTCTTCCCACTTGCCGTAAATCATGCTGAAAGATTTCGCGTTGAATATCGTCAGCGCGAATCCTGAATGTACTTGACCCTAGGCTGGTTTTTCAAGCACAGAAAATACGAGGGTCGACGAGCCATCTTATATGTGGTCCCATCTTATATGTGGAACTTACTCGAGAACGATCGATTGAAACCAACGGGTATCCGACAATTGAAAATGCAAGGTGCCGTTCCACGATCGCTTCTCTTGGAAGAAATCTCTCTGATCTTGGCAAGGATACATGGCAGAAACGTAGAGAAATTGAGACAGATTGTGAATTTGTCACAGCGCGATCGCGTATTGACGCTACGTCGAATGTACGCCGTTATGACAGCTTCATTAACTTTGTATTCCGATCTGTTTCGCTGATTTTAAACTTTTACGGAAAGCATGTCAGAAATTATTTAAGTGCGAAGGTACGTCTTAAAAAATATCCAAATGGTTCCAAGCTATCATTAATAAGAAAAAAGTTAAGTTCGCACCACGTAATAAAACTGCGAAACAAACGACTTTAATTTGAATTGGCTTTTATGTCGAAACTGAACAAACAATGCATAAAATAATATCATTGTGACTAACTGAGATAGATGGAGCATTCTATATATTCTGGAATACAAAGAGATTGTGGCAGCAGCTTTGATCGATTCGAGCAGGACGACACGTTTTCGCGACGATGAAAGCATATCGGGAGAAGCAGAGTGCGCGCCTGTAAATTGCTCCATATTTTCAGCACCATTTTTCTTGAATTTCCCGTCCATCCTCGTGATCTCCCTTTTTTATCCCCGCGTCAAACATCCCGCCGGTTTGTTCAGGGGGGTTCCTCCCTTTATGATCGTCTAGATACTTTTCACTCCTCCATTCCTCTTACGTCGTTATATCGTGCAGGTTACAGTCCATGACATCTTAGCATCTATTCTGTTCTGTTCACCTTGGAAAAGTCATAGGTCTAAGAAAAGGGAACTAAAGGACCAAAAGATGTAAAAAAAAATAATAATAAAAGTAGAAAAAAATTAAAGTAGAAAATAAAAATCAGTAATACAAAAAAATTGTTTAAAACAGGAAACAGGAAACAGAGAAAAAAGAAACATGTAGTAATCAAGAAAATAACGAGGAATAAAAAAAAAAGATTAAGTGACAGAGTATGTCAACGATAAAATAAGAGAAAACGACAGGAAACAAGAGAGAACAAGGAGATTCCCGAGAGAAAAAGGCGAAATAAAGGAAGATAAGAGATGTAGGAGGCATGATATGTAAGGTATAAGAAGAGAGAGAGCGACAGAGAAAGAAAAAGGAGGGAGGTTAGATTATAGAACGTCTTGAAAGTCAATTTTTCATCGCATCGAGCGATTTGCCCTCCCAGGAATATTTCTTAGCTCTCCAAAGGCGCTCCCACTTGCGCATGATCCTGCAGGATCTCCCTGCATTCGAGATACCGGCGCGGCGGCATCGAGCTGCGACTACGTTGAGGGTAAAAAGAAGTGTTCGTAGCACCAGATAAGTTGCGGCGTAAACGCCGACACATGTCTCCCGCCATTTTCCTCCACATCCGCCGAGATATGTTTTTCCCGCTATGTCCCTGCATTTTTCTTCCCTCCCATCTCCCATCCTCTATCTCGTCTTCAACGTGTATTCTTACGGATTTATACCATACTTTCTGTTATTTATTACGTCATTTGTTAATTTTAAAATTGTTTCTCTTTTATTTTAAAAGCCACGAAAACTCCAAACTATTAAGAGACGAAAATTTCCTGCCCCAAATGAGTAATATCCCTACGAGCTCTACGACCCTTTTTATATCCATCCATGAATTATTTCCAAGTATGATCGATTCTCTAGGATTTTCGAATCTACGAATTTCTACATTTTTCCGTCGTAAGTTCACCGACACTAAAAACTTCCGCGCGTTTTGCGTCCCGCTTTTAAGAACGTGCATGTCGCCCAAGTTCATAAGTTGCGAAGTTGGCAGCGAAAGGATGACACGGGAAGATATTAAAAAGACTTTATGCCAGCCGCCTGTCGGTCTCGACACGATTCGACAGTTTCTACTCTCACGCGGCCGTATTTTTCCTACCGTAAAATCGTATTTCAGATGTTGCGCAATATTCTCGCTCTCACGGACTCTTGCTCGCGCGGTAGTCTTCTTCTTTAATTAACGAAGTAAGTTCGGACATTCCATTCTCATCTTTCGAATTTAATAAAGGCGACAGAATTAAATGCTAGGTTGCTCTCTTCGCTGGCTAATCGTTGAAAAATTCATGAGTGTTGTAAAGAACGGCCCAGGTTAAGCGGTTTTCGCTCATAACATCCCTGTACTATACGTGCCGCCATGCGTAAAGCTTCTCTCGGAAATCATTTTAAATTTCCTGCAAGAACGTCTCCTCCACAAGAATCTTTTACCAAGGAATATTTAAATTCTTGCTGCATTAACTCCAAAAATCTGTAGGCATATGGTTCGTACCTCCCTTACTCTCGCATACACACACACACACACACACACACACACACACACACACACACACACACACACACACACACACACACACACACACACACACACACACACACACATTTATTACATATTGCAAATATTCTCAACTAAGTAGATAATTTTACGTAAACTCTTTACGTGATTCTTCATAAAAATTTCAAATTAATATTTCTAAATTCAAAGACAGTTGCATTTTGTTATTTTTTATCTCAATCCTGTTATTTGAATTATTACTGTACGTCTTGGCAACATATACACAGGGTGTCTCTTAGCAGCATCAGTGATCAGATATCATTGCATTAATCCAATACAATCTCTTTGTCATGCTATCCTATTCATGATTCGGTATTATATATATATATATATATATGTGTGTGTGTGTGTGTGTGTGTGTGTATTCAAACGCACATACAAATGCTCACAACACGTGTGACACTACGCATGCGTAAATTATGCGCGAGCGTGGAAAGGACTGGATCGAAACAATCTAATTTCATCCCTTTGACCCATTGTTGTGTATACGATAACTATCAAATGTGGGATACAATCGATTACAAGGATTTACGCACGTTTAAAGTTGGATTTGCACAATTTATTGGAAACCATTCAATTTTCCAAAATGAATATATTTGACAAAAAAAATGTTTGCTAAACTTTTATGTGGATTTAATTTGCATTTGCTACATCGACAGAAATGAAATACTCGGTATAATCAAAGTAATCAGATGACCATTCATAACTCCTCACATCGTCTAGAATAAGGAATAATAAATTTTCAGTTTTAAAATCATGACTAATTGCAATGCTAAACTGTATATGCTAGTCTATTTATAAATTGTATATTTTTAGTAATCTAAATAAAAAAAAAAGTTATCTCCACATATATCTGCGTGCGTCAAAGCATGTCACTCTTTTATAATTTATTCAGAGTGGAACTCCATTTATATATTTGCCGTCCACTGTGCGTGATTAAGTTAGTATGATCAGCCAAAAGATTAAAAAATATTTTCTTTCATCTCTCACTGCCATATATTTTCTCAGCATTTTTATTTGCTTTATTCACTTTTGCAGTCTAAATAATTTATCACTGAAAAAATAAGATACGTAAATTCTTTTATTATAACCAATAATTTCCCCTCCCCCCTCTTTCTCTCAATATTTAAAATTTGAATTTGCATAAGATATTTATTTGGTTTTCCAAATATATGCGTATCGATCGCGTAAGTTCTCAGAATTCGAAATAACGACAGTATTTTGTCGGAGGTATCGCCGATAGTAATTGTAAATTGCGCGCTTGGTGCCGATGCTGGTGCAGCTTTCGTTGGAATTATTGTTGGATTCGCCATTAACCAAGTAGCGAAACTGCAAAGCCATATATGGCTCCTGTCGGATCGACGTTGAAATCCGCAAAAGTGGCCCTTTTAGTCTTCTACCGCATGGTAAATCGAATTCTCTTTGTACCACTAAACCCGTTCGTTATCGCTTCCTATGTTTCTTTTTCCCTCTCTTCATGTACAACTTTTATCTGTTCTCTTTCTATATATTCTCTTTCGACAAACAAAACAATCTATTTCTACACACATTTTAATATCAATTTTTTTTTTCAAAAAAAAATTTTCTTGTATCTCAAGTTGTACAATATTTCATACATTGATCCTAAATAACATTTTTATCTTCCTAAATACTGTACCTCGAATGTTTAAATTTTTATACTCACGCATTTATAAACTTAAAAATATTTGGATGTTTCAAGTATTTTGATATTTCTTGCGCGATTGTCATTAAATAGATGTATATCAATACATAATCCTAAACGCAACAAGTATTTATAAAGATATAAACTTTATAAATAATTAATTGTTTAATTATAAATTAGTATAAAAAAATATTTATTAACCATCACATAGAAGTAAATATATTAAAAAGATATGATATGCAGTTGCAATTTGCCAATTAAATTGCAATGAAAACATTTCCAAGTTCTCTACACATCCTCGCCTTTAATTTGCAAAAACGTGGGTCTGACTCTTCCCTCGTGCCATGGGAACACTAATTCCTAGTTCTTTGGATAAACTTGGCTCCGTACTTCCGTAATTGGAAACTTGCCTTTCTTAGCAGTTCGCGCGACTGCGTGCTCGTAGGTCTTTCCGTGACCTAATGCGTTAGTTCCCCTTGCAGTAAACATTGTAAGGACGAATTACAACCGTTGCTGGTGCCAGAAGAGACTTGCGCACTTTGATCTACTTGTTTTTAATCTTGTTTACAAGATTGTTAACTCGAGTAATGGGAAATCCGACGATCTTTCGATCGGAAACGTTATATGGTTCTAAAGTGCGATATTTTATTGTTAAACATATATTATTGATCATATAAAACTATACATCCTTGACCAGAAGTATTAAGGTACATTTAACTCTCAATTTACGGTACATTTAACTTACAAGGTTTTCTAATTTTTTTTTTCTCAGAAATGGGAGCAGATAAAAACATTCAACGCGACTTAAAAGACGCAGGCATTCGCTGAAAATAAATAAAAAAAATTGACAGCATCGTCTAGCTCATAGAACATTTATGGCACCGCTTTTTAAAAACGTACGTTTCGTCATTTTCAATGTCTAAAACTTTAAACGATCTCACCAATTTTTTTACTTCAACAAAAGCGTCTAAACATTTTTATCTGTTCCCGTTCTCGAGGAAAAAATTAGGAGATCTTACAGCTTGAATGCATCTCATAAAATGAGAATGCCTTTTGCACAAAGCTTTATACTTGATACTAAGTCTTAACACATGAAATATATTTCGAATAGTGCGTACCGTGTTTAGATATTTATAACGGATGAACGAAGAATACTTTGCCTCTTTTAAAATCAGCGCATGTAAGTGCGTCGCGACAAAAAAAGCGTATTGAAAATGAGAATATACTGAGGAAGTACCGAGGGAATAAGACTGAAGCACGCTTTATAAAATTGAAACTATACTTGTGACTGTGATTTTTTTAAAGCAATATTTGAGATGCAAGAAACTAAAATAGCTAATAAAGAATAAAGAAAAGGGAAAAACAAAAAATAATTATTTAAATAAATCGTTAAAAAAACAATAATACGTCACGATAGAATTGGATATTTTGTCACGTGTAAGTTGCTCGTAAATGCAGTCTTGATTAAAGAAATATATTATTGTAGAAACGGACATGTCTGACTATTGTCAATGAATGGATAAATTATTATAAATTAGTAATTATATATATATATACGATAATATTATGATGAATATAATTTTAAAAAATCCCAGAGTAGATGATAAATAAAACTTTGTCTCACTGCCGATTGCTGCGAACGAAGTCAGCCATGATCCAGCACCATATCGAAATTCTTTCGTCCGCTTCCTCGTGCAATCATCCGACGGAAATTCCGCGGAATTCGCTATATTCGGTTGAGCAAGCACGAACTAGAAGCTCAAAATTCAAAAGCGTCGTCAATGCTACGAATGTTGCAAAATTCAACGAATTATATCATATGATCTTATATGAGTGCATCTGGCGATTTGCCAAGGTACAAGTTGAAGAAGCAAACTAATTTAGAATAGACTTGACAAAGTTTACATGAATTTCATTATGTATTCGAGAAACATTTTTATAAACATTAGATTTTATTGAGAAAATATTAAGTTGGATCTCAGTGAAAAAAACATCAATGTTAATTTAATTTAAAATTAATATAAAATTTGTCTATTATGCGGCGCAATTCTAAAAGATTGAAAGGCATTACTCGCCACTCCTTTACTTTCAATTACAGCGTGTCCACAACTTTTAGCATAGACAGCGCACACTGTAGGACATTCCGCCCCCAAAAGAGGCGCAAACTAGTCGTTTCCATCGAGATTGGCTTTCGGCGGGACCTGTAAACAGATAAAGTAATTAACACCGATCCTCCCCCTACTCTGTTGCTGTCGTCGCGCTCTGCATTCGGGTAACGGGAGGCTGCATTTAGGATAATTGCTAGTGCATCTCGCGAAAGGCCGCTTCAAACGTAAAAACGGTCATTCCGCTCGGTCGTGCAAAAACGCGCGTGCGAATTCGCAAATCGATCACATACACGCACACAAATCGCGCACACAGGCACGCAGCGTACTCGTGCGCGCGCGCGCATCCACACCGATATTCGGTACCGTGCACCTCGCCCCGGAATTGGAATGCCACACGAAGCGTGTATATCACCAATAAAAAAAATACGTACCGATCGCTTTAGTTACAGTCTGTTAATTAACGAATTTCTCAAAAGTAATAACGCAATCTTGAATAATGAAATCTTACGTTAACTTAACGTGGCCTAATGTAATTCGATTCGTGATGTTGTAAAAGTTATACGTTGCATTGAAAGTATAATAAAATAAAATTTTGTCTTGGTAAAAGACGCAAATATTGAAATACTTTTAAACGGAGTGATAAAAAAACTTTTCTATTAATATTAAATAATTTATCTAAAAATTAAATTAAAGAATTTAACTAAAAATTAATTTGTTAAAAATTTATTTAAATTGTCCTTGGCAAATATTTGAGGAGAATAAACGCAATGTACATCTTTACATCGTAATATCCACGGTTAAATTTTTAACTGCAATTAAGCAAAATGGTAGTATTTTTTTTGTAATAGAATATTTTTTATATTATAGATTTTAATACCTAAATATGAATTAAAATTAATTAAATTATTCAAAATTATGAAATAATATAGAGAAAATACTGACTAAATATTATTTCAGTGCTATTATTTCTCATGATTTTAAATATATATATTTTTAAACATATATTTAAAATAATAAAATATATTTTTTCTGATTGCAATTCGCAATTAATAAAAATAATAGCGTAATTAGTAAGAAATTAAAAAAAAAGGTATCTTTTGCCAAACATGTAAATTGGCAGGTGACATTATGGTGAATGTAGAAGGATCTAAGGATTCGAGGTGTAATCCCGACTAATTGAATAGCAATTAGCAGCGACATCGTGCAGAATCCACCGCGTCGACCCTTCAACGCCCTTCGTCATTCCAATTTGCGTTCTCACAGCTTCTCGCGCTGTTCTCGCAGCTTACTCTTCGACCTCGACGTCTCACGTAGTAACCCTTCGTCAAGGGCACTGACGTAGTCTGAAAACGGATATGAAGACGGAATTTGAATAACATGTTTACGCGACGCCCGTCGTCTTCGAGCTAATGGCCTCCGTCGACTTCTGAAGCAAATTTCGCATTTTGAGCTGTAGAAGCGGAAAATATCCTTGCACGGAGGAAACTTAACGATGAAGCCGCGTTTCGGTATTTACTAACGAGAAATGATGAAGATTGCAGCACGTTGCTTATTCCTGTATATCAAACATAACATACGTCATAGTAATATAAATGCATAAAATTTAATAAACTTGTGATTATATATTTTCAGAATTTTATCTTTAAATAGATTTTACCTTTAAAACTGCGTCAAGAATCTGTTTCGATAAAATTAGCTAACTTGCAAAGATATGTGATTTTGAAAAATTCTACATTTGTTAGCATGTAAGAAAGTAAAGAGAAAAATTAAACTGTGGAATGAGCATCGACATAATTCAACATTCTTCGCCTAATAGTATTGTGAACAATGAGAAGCGTTATTAACCGAAATCTAAAACTTATACTTCAAACATGTGTTAAATAACGAGGATATCTTCTCGCAGTAGGAAGCGTCAGCGGGATATAGGAAAGATTTTCTTGGAAGACGAGGCTCGCATGTGCAGGAAATGGGATTCCTTGTCGACGACAGAAGCGTGATCGGTGTATCGAATTTGGTGGTAGCCTCCGATTACAAGGATGCGAACGTGTCCGTTGCGAAGTTTCGCCAACGAAGAGAGGATAGGATGGATGTGGTCGAAGAAAGTTGGAGAGAATGGTCTAGGGAGAAAAGGGGGGAGAGAAGAGGAATAAGAAGATAGGAAAATACGTCGTGGCGCTAACGGACCGCTTAATGGATTAGGAGGAAGTAAACATCGTCAAAGAGAAGAAATTAACGAGAAGTTGGCGACCGATAATCCTCCTATTCTCTTTCCTCTCCCGATTGCTCCCGATTTCGTCAGATATTCGGATTTTCTGTGCCGAGTATTTGCGATGAAAATAATTTTCCGATTTGCCGATGGTAGCTTTACAAGAACGAAAGTTTTGTTCTAATCGGTTAAATGTAAAAATAAAATAACAGAAATAAGAAATTTTTATTGTATCTACGAGAATCTGGCAAGGAGACAAAGTTTTAAATCTTTATAAAACGTGAAGTACTCTCTCTTAGAATTTCACGGAGAAAGAGGAAGAGAAAGAGAAAGAGAGAGAGAGAGAGAGAGAACATTCAATCATTTAAAAGATTCAAAACAAAAGAGTTTAAAAGATTGAGGATCTTATTATTGCACTCAGTGAACATGGTAGATTTAACTTTAAGAAGTTGTCGTAATTTCAAAATGTTAAATTTAAATCAATAAATAAATTATGTAATTGGTAGTTGTGTAATCTGTATTTTGTACGTGTAATATCATCGACATCTCTCTTGCCGTATATCTTTGTATTCTAGCTCCAACATCCAGAATACCTCAAAACGTCAAAAGCGCAGATAGAGTTTCTCAAACTTTATGAATTTAAAACAAGAGAAAAATTCTTTTAATGAAATATTACGATCAATGTGAGAATCCAGCAACATTTTCCAAGACAAATTTCTTGGAGGTCGAGTCGGAAATAGTGAAAACTTTATTCATTCGTCCGTCCATCTAGCATATAATAAAGTTGGTCGAAGAAGACGACGAAGCGCTCGGTTGCCGATCGTAAAATAATCATCGCTCGCGGGCAGCGTTTATGTATCTGAGGGAGGTATCGTCATTTTCTCGGAGAATTTTGTGGAACAAATGAGAATGGTGGCGTGAAAAGGGAAGGGAAGGAAAGGGAAGGGAAGGGAAGGGAAGGGAAGGGAAGGGAAGGGAAAGAAGTATCACTACGCGGGTGAAGATAACCGTAGCAGATAGTGGGAGATAACTCGTGTAAAAGGTACGGAGAATCTGCAACGATACGATGAGAATGAGGGGAGAGGCTGAGAGAGAGGAAGAAGAGGAAGGTGAGCGATAGGGAAGCTCCATGAGGGAAATATAGCGGAAGGGGTGACGCTAGTGCCATGAGAGATAGCGGAGACGTAGGAGGTCGCTGAAAAAGATCGAGAGACAAATCTACCTCGCGTAGGGGGTCTCTGCCGGAGACGAGGCAGGTTGAAAAATAGTCGCGAAAGAATTTCTTATTAGATTGAAAATTGAAATAAACTCGCAGTGACGTCGGTTGCATCGATTCTCGAGACTCCTACTGTACCTCGATCACACGAATCAGGTCACTGGAGGACAGATATCCTGGCCAGGATAGCTCCTACGGACGTGACGCGCATTGCGATATATACATTATTTTTACAAATACACCTTCAACAATTTTCTTTTATATATATATATATATATATATATATATACACACAGTGTTGAATCCTGGAATTGCTGCATTTAAAGAAATAACAAATTCTAAATACTTTCAAAATATTAAAAGTAAAAATATGAAAATTATTAATTTCCAGAGAATAGAGAAATAATTTATCAATCTTTAAGTATTTAGAAGAATAAAACTCTTGAAAAAAAACTAAACTTCTAAAAAACTGAAATTTTTAATTAATAATAAGATCAAATATAGCAAGATTATAAGAATCCCTAAGAAACTTTAATTTACATTTTCAAGTTAGGAAAAAACAATTTACCAATTTTAAATTCGGTAAGTATTATAATTTGAGTAATAAGAATGTTGGTAAAAATGGTTGAAGATATAAAATTTAGTATATATTAAAAAATTGTGAATAATTAAAATGGTAGCTTTTAATATAAGATCTAATATAAGATAAATTAATGTTCGAATAAGTCAGTATATAAGTCGTTTATGATTGAGTTAAATATAATATGACATATTCGCGTGATGAAAAGTTTTTATTGAAAAATACTTGGCCAATATCGACATATGTCATCATAACAAAAATTCACGAAAGTTTACAAGAAAGATCACAAAAATATCTAATGCATTGTTCACATTTTAAAAAAAGAAAAGTCTCCTTTCTTTTAGAGATCTTAAAGATCTTTGTCTTTATTATACACTGTTATTAGTTAACTATTATTTAATAAAAAATTTTTATTAAATAGCAAAAAGCATTTAAAAAAAATTATTTTTAACAAACATTTTTTAGAGAATAATTATTTAATTTTCTTTCTATTACATAAGAAATCATTTTTAACTAATTATTAACATATTCTTGAGTAAATGTGTTTTGATAAATACTTTTTGTGGCAATATAACATTTATACGATTTTTAATAATCGCAAAAGCTTTGAAAGGAAAAAATAGACAGAAAGCAAATATTTAATATGTATAATATATATAACATGTATACCTAATCAAACACTGCACGAACGATTATCTGGATGGATGTGAGCGATAGCCATTATTCCTGGGCATTAAATCATAACGTGCATGTATAATCAGTGTGGTATTTCTCCCGTTGAAATCACGGATCTGTGTTTGCCAATTTCGGAAGGAAGGAAGGGATAAAGGTACACGAATTACTGGATAGCGATTAGTTCGACATCAACGATTTGTGCGCGAGTCTTCGTTACAAATGTATCCTCTCTGGTTAAAAACTGCGTTTTTTTCGGCAATATCTCCTGCTGTTTTCATATATTAAACTCCACATAATTTAGTTTTTTTTTTTCATTGTATATTAAAGAAATTTATGTAACAATTTTTCTTAATACTGAATAGAATTAGATAGTTTTAAAAAAAATTAAATAAATTAGAATATAAAATGCTAAAAATCGATACATTCTACTAAAGTATTAATATACATATTTTTAATTCTCTTTGCTTAATCAATAAAATTAATAAATTCTGAAAGTATTAAATAAATAATTAATTAATTATAAAAAAAATGTTCAAACACATTTAAAAGAAATTGATGTGCGAACATACATTCTATAGCGACTTACAAACGTGCGATTGTTTCTTTAATCTTTCAATACTGGGTTATGATTCTAGCCTTCACTTTTTATGACAAATGTTATATTAATGATAATATTATTAAAATATGGATTTTTTTATTTTAAACTCTTCCCCTTCTTTTTTTTCTTTCTTCTCTTCATCTTCATATTTTTTGCGTATTTCAAAACTCCTTTCTTCCTTCTCCTTTCATTTTTCATTATTTTACTTCTTTTATTATTTTACTTTTTTTATAACCAACGTTTTATAATATCTATCCATCTAACGAGAGTTTGGAATGCAGTGCGATGCAAGAAAATCTCTCTAAAAATCGTTGCGGTAGTCTCGCGCAGCGAGAGAAACTCCGCTTTTCCAATACGCGCGTACACGCCGATTAAAGCCCCGCCACTCGAGTCGTTGACCGCACGCGACCCCGGCAGACAGGCGCACGTGCTTGCCGTCTGGGCCGCCTCCCCACTCTCCGTCGGCAGAGAAGAGTGGGGAGGCGGCCCAGACGGCAAGCACGTGTGCCTGTCTGCCGGGGCCGCGTGCGGTCAACGACCCGAGTGGCGGGGCTTTAACCGGCGTGCACGCGCGCCTTCATGATTTTTTAAAAGAAAAATAGATTTTTTATTTTTGCCTAATGGTTTTCTCTTTATAACTTTACAATAAAACATTTTTCGCTAATGGTGTTTGTACGGTCGCATTTCTAAGATTCTGAACTTTTATTTAAAAAAAATTGTTGAAAAATATTAATTGGAACCAAAGTTATAGCTTTTCAAAGTTGAAAAAGTCTCCCAGACGCGAAAATGTGTTCACGTATTTTACGGGATTGATGTGTTTAAGGGTTAATACGTGTAATATAGGTACATAAATAAGTATGTAAAGTATAACAATATTCTTTAACTTCTGAGCAAGTTTCTATGACAATGTAAACATAAAGCACGTAATGAAGATTTTAGTTTGTTAATAAATTGTTTGTTGCATATAAACGTTGCTTCTTCTTCGAGCCCTATATCCCATGATAAAAATCTTGATAAAAATTGAATTGTTTAGTTGACAAAATCTAAAACATATCAAATATTTGTTAACAAGACGGTTTATATTAACTGACATTTCTGGCGAGAGAATAACTATATTCGCGTAGATCCTGTGTATGATGTATATCTCTTGCAAGCTAACTAACTATAATACTAATCGGATTTCCGGGATGAAATCTCTATGCAGGATTTCTGTCTCAGAGAATTGCGAGATTCGGTACAAACACATACTAACACTGAACATCAAATACCTAAAAGTACGATTCTCCTTCTAAGTCAGTGGTTACATCCAATATATGAAAGTAAACGACGCAGGAAAGTGATAGAACAAATTCTGCTTTTCCGTTCATCGCTAGAATGCCACCCATATTTCCGTTCTGTAATCGAAGCAGTCGCATGATACTGCGCACGTAGCGAGATCGTATCCTTTTCAAAGCATCCGCGAATATTAAACGAGCTGCCGCGAAGCGTAAATCAGAGCGGACTCCTTTGAGGACTCCTGCGCGCGATTCGGCGCGCTCCAAAGAGTTTTGCGTCTCTTACGGTGGAACAGCGATGGCAAAACAAGCGCTGGCTAAAATCAGCGAAATAGACGCATAAGCAAATAAACTGTATATGAGATCTCGACCCAGTAAACCAAGGATATTCCTTTGGCTGTTTGCAAAAGCGAGTCTTGCTGAAATCGAACCCTAATATAAGGGTTATTAAGTTTACAGACAAGCTAAAGACGTGAAATAACTATCAACAGAACAAAATAATAGTTTCAGATTTAGTAACATATACTAAAGATTTCTTCAAAATTCTTTAGATACTGAACATCTATACTTTAAAAGCAGTCGGTAAACCTGTCTTGTTAAATTTTTTAAAAAAGTATCTCTTTTCGATCTGCAGCTATAAAATAGAATTTAGTAACATCGAGCTAGTTATATGCCCTCTCGCATTGTAACAAGATCATCCGTGAATCTGGAGCTACAGCTGCATCCAAGCCATTGGAAATAGATTATCGTGCAAAACTGGAGACTGCGCAGGATTACTTGAAATGCGATATGTAGCTTATCACTAATATGCCATTTCTCTCATTACCATTATTTCTTCTTTATGTGTATATTCTACAGCATATACATATTATAATAATGTATATTAATATAATTTGTGTAAGACTTGTAAAATTTTGTGTTGGTACTTTCATAAAGATATTTTTTAATTTAAAAATTGCTTTCATAAAAATTGCTTTCATACACATTCGGAGATCCATAAATATATCTATTGTTATTTACTCGTCGTTTTTTACTTATCTTTTACACATTTTACATTTTTAATACATTTTAATTAAATTTTGACTGTGTGCGAAATTATTACCTAATATTTTTGTCTTTGTTTCAATACTAGCTTTCTCAGAAAAATTAAAACTTTAATTTATTTTATATACACGTATCATGAATGTTTGTTGTTATAGGAACAAAACCGAAAATGAAGAATCATTATAGAGCGCATCAGCTGTCGGTCTGGTTGCGCCTCGTCCCAGAGCTTCATCGTGCTGGAATGGAGGATGTCGATTCCAGGCACAACTTGTTCCGTGGCCATAGCGACCCTAGTTTATACGACGGCTTCGTGAGACCAGATCCTCTCAGCAGGATCAGCGAAGAGTTCAAGAGGAAGAACCTTAGCACGGATCCACCAACCACGACGGATTATAGCATCACGACATGCGTCAGCCTTATTCCGGGCACCAATCTTCAAAACGTCCATAATGCCAGCACCGACACTTTAGCCAGCTTGGACGCCGCTGGGTAATTATCTTGATTCATCATAATGGTGTAAAAGTTATTTCTTTACATTTGGAATACCTTTGACTACAGTCTTTTTTACTTTTACGATAAATGTCACCTCATAAACAAATATCGTTTTTATAAATAAGAGAAACGAAATATGTATATGTAATACAATTTATTATTTATTCAATAATATATTTATTTTCTATGATATTTATCTTCTTATTTATTAACTTTTTAATTTCTCTCTCGAAGAAACTAACCGGCCGTGATTTTGTAATATGATAATGCTCGCATGTAACGAAACAAACGCAAAAATTAGAAAATTAAGAGAGATAGTATTCCCTCTTTCATTGTATTTGTCTATCGGATTATCATCTTTACTGATCATTGCAGAATTTTTTACAAGGAAAAAACTTCACAAGAACAAGCAATGTTTGAATCGCCTTATCCTCATTTTTCAAATAAAAGCCAATTGGCTTAATCGAGAAAGAAATGACAAATTAATAAATAAATGAACCGTCACAGAAAATGATTATATTATTGAATAAATAAAAATTAAAAAAACAAAACTACATACTGCTTGCATTATTTATAAAAATGACATTATTTTCCGGTGTCCCTAATACAACTGCGTTAACAAAAACGATTCAAAAACAATATAATAACAGAACTTTACTATGATTGCAAATCTAGAATACACCGTTGTTGTTAACAAAATTCTTGTTCCTTACTCCTCTGCAACATGCTTAAAAAATTTAGTAAAACTGAGTGCCGTTAATGGCGTCAACTGAAGCGTATTCTGCTCTAACTTGTTTCGAGTCTATCCGTAATTTCTCACATTTCATTATATATATATATATATGTTCGGTTAACATAAGAAAACGTTAGCATGAAAAAATAGCACGAGACGAAACGTTATTTTATCGTTGCAAAATTTTACGAGAATATTTCAGAATTATAAAAATTGAATTGTATATGGGTATTCTCTGCATGTAGTAGTCCAACAGCTGTGCTTTAATCGTTTAAACTTCTATAATTGCTTAAATAATTGGGAATAAAAGACTTGATGAGCACCAACTTCAATACAATTGTAATTTCTATTATTTAACTAAATTATCATTTACATAGAAGAAAATTATTATTTAAAATGTTTCAACAACTGTTTTAACTTCTTCGCGAGAAATGAAGTATAATATATTGAAACCTTTACAGTATTGAAATATTAAAAAATTTCGTACGTGTGCAGGTACGCGGCGTATTCGACAGCTTTGAGCGTGACAATCGCGATCGGCTGCAGTTTGCTAATCTTAAATGTCCTGATATTCGCCGGCGTCTACTATCAAAGGGATAAAACGCGACTTGAGGTCAAGAGCCTTCAGCAGCAACAGATGTTGAATCAACAATGTGGTCCTCGCGGTTTCACCGAACTGAAACAGCCACCACCTCCACATTCCCATTACGCTGGTGGAGGCCAAGTAATCGTCGACGTCGAGAATGAAATGTTAAGAAGGTATCAAAATGTTATTCACTTTTTTAATAATTTAATACCGATTGACATTGTCATTAAAATTGAGAAACCTTGAAAGAATGTATATAGATATATTATTTTATAGTTGAACTGAAAAGAAAAGAAAAAATATAGGTCTGTCTTACTGGCATAGAAATTTTTGTAATTTTTACTTAATTGCAATAATACCAAATGTGCTGAGCCTTAATCGTGCTTGTCTTTTTTTTTCTTTACGAATATTTCTATAATTACAGGAATGTAATGAAAGGTCCTCCTAACGATTCTAGCGTACCTTTTCAAGGCCAAGGAACTCATACACTGCCTCATCAACATCATTATCAAAAGCAACATCAACAACAGCATGCTACTCTCCCTCGTCATTCTGCTGTCACTTCAGTCATTCAAGATATAAATACGCAAACTCAAGTAAGAAATTTTTTTTAACTTAATTTTGTACAATACTTAAAAAATAATTACACAAAATGTGTACGTATACAATATATAAATTATTGTAATAATTATATTATCCCAATATTACTCTGTTCCATAAAATCGCAATGATAAAAACGCATTAAAATTTAAAAAAAAACTGAATGTTTTTTTTATTATTTACATTTTATTAAAAAATATATGATGTTAAAATATTTAAATATAAAAAGGTATAAAGAGTATAAAAAAAGCGTGAAGAATATAATGAAATAATAAAAGATTACATACACGGTAGAAAATTAATAGCTTCTTGGCAGACATGAAAAATTTTCTCTAATAAAGTACATTGCAAAGTCTGTCAAACTTTTCAAATTTGAGACTTAGTATCTGAATAAAATGTAATAACGTATAATCGAAATTATGATCATAAAATACGAGACGTCGCTGCTGTCCTGCATACATTATACCTAACTTTAGAAACTTCTTTAATAAGATTACATCGTGTACTGCAAAAGCATAACGAAATGTTTCATCTGGAAACAAATAATAATGATTATGAATATTTCCGTCATAAGTAAAAAATTTAATTTTCTTAATAGTTTTATAATTAGTTTTTAAGAATTGCTCTTTCTATTTTTCAGGGTCCTCCAAACGGATCCATCCATTTGACGGTTCCTCGGGCTCCTCCGCCGCCCAGAGCGAAGAGTCCGCCAGAGAATCAGCCTCTTCTGCAAAGCGCGACAGTTTCTAGTCGTGTGTCGCAGGCGACAATGAGTGAGATGCGAGTGTGATGCTTAGACCCCCCTCCGAAGCCAGTCGTCCCGGATGTCCTCACAGCGTCGACCTTACTCTAGGCAGTTGGTCATAGACCTGTTGAAGTAGCTTTGAATAGCTACTAACATTTCGACAGGTCGAGCAGGATATCCGAGGGAACGTGAGCTCCGGACGAACGGAGGGGGGTGCTGGAGAGAGAGATTCCTCATAGCTGAGGGATAATCGAGCCGAGATTGAGGTCTATCGAATATAAAAGAGAAAGTTCTCACATCAAAATGCGCTATTATGAATTTAAGGGCAGAAATTGCATTCTGAGCTGTAAAAATATAAATTAAAAATACGTAAATTTAAAAGAAGAGTGCTTGTTATTATAAGTATCTTGAAATTTAAAAATATACAGATTACATAATACATTTCTACAAGACAATAAAGACTTGAAATTGCTCAAGGAATTGCTTGTATGAAAATTATGATTTTACATAATCAAAATGATTGGTTAAAAAAATACAGTTTACAATTTAATATATAAAATATGTAAAAGATTTTTTAAGAAATATTTCACAATCTCAATAATCATTAATTTAACCTCAATAAATGAAAGAAGGAGTACAAATGAATAGCGCCTTGCTTGAAACTCTTCGATATTCGATAGACATTGGTAAAGATTATAGAAGTATATAAAAAAGACAGATGATAAATCAAGCCATCATCCTAATTAATCGAAATTTCAATCAAATTTTACGCGAAGGAATCAAAGCGTCGCATTCCGCTAATTAGTCGATAATGAAGAATCTCTAGTCGTTAAAGGAGACGAAAAATGTGGTGGACGGCTCAATATGAATCGACGGCGATGAAGATGTAAAAAAGAAATACTCTAGCCACTACAGTGTTAGATGTTCCTTGTACATAACATGAATTTATATATACCATGAAGACGCCAAAGTTTGCTACTTTCTAAGAGAACCGTATTTGCATCACGCGTATCATTTATATTCTTTTGTTTTCTGGTTGGTGTGTTGATATCCACGCGTGACGTCGCGTCGTGTTGTTGTAATGTAGGGGAATGAACGTAGAACAATATTTCGAGAGCATAACGAGCGAGTTTGTTCATCGATGAAAATGGAGTTTCAAATTTTTTTTAATTTTTAGTTTTTCAATTTTTCTAAATTTTGAATTCTTTTTTTGTAAAATATCTTGTCTGTTATACCACATACAGAATTTTCTTTTAAATCCTTTATTTATTTATAAGTTTCAACTTCTTAACCATACTACATAAATTAAGACTAACTAACGGGAACCATCGATGCAAGTGATATCGCTCGTTATCATTGCTCCAGTTAATACGACTGCCATGCAGGTGGCTCCATTGCGAACGTACGAGTATGTATTGCACATGTGAATTATGATACATGATACGCACATAGCATGATCTTCGTACCCTCTCCATGTACGCGTATCTACATACACAGACACATACACACGCACACACACACACATATGTGTTTTATATATACATATATATATATATATATAATGAGGCCGGATAATTTGAAATCATTGTCATGGATGTTTTTAATTTTCTTCATTTCTTCCAACACATCTCTTTGTATATTAAATATGAGCTACTACAAAGCAATGTAAGTATTATTCTTTATACTTTCATATTTTTTATACTTCCTTTGAATTCTTAACATTTCTTAACATTTTTACAGAGTGATGAACCTTGTTAAATAACGTGTTTTACATTCAGACGTGTCATTCACGATGTAAGTTGATTTCCTTAGGAACTGTTATCTTTCTCGCAAAACATCACGAAACAATCCGATGTATTTAATCATGTGGTATAGATACTTCAAAGTTCAACTTCCATCGGATACATGGTATGTGATTATCTTTTTTTGTATAAATATATACATATATAGGTGTAAAATAAAGATTAACGTAAACTATTATGCATAATACACTGCCACAAAACTACAGAAACTAATATGGAAGGCTCACATACATACGAACTGCAATTCTTTACATATTTCATAAAATAATAAATTTATAAAATAAATTAATCTATTTATTTAAAAATACTAAACAAAGTATACGCGTATCAATGCAATGGAAACTTCAAAATTGATTTATTAAAATAAAATTTTCCTTTAACCACTTTATGAAATTTTTTTGACCACTTTACATGAAATAAATCATTTATTTTCAAGATTAAGCATTCAATAAGTTTAAAGATTTAAATCTTTAAATTAGAAGAATAAAAATTCAATAAATTGTGAATGTTATTAAAGTCCTCTTTGCAAAGAACCACATTGCATATATTGATAAATCGATAGAGGAAAGTCAAAGTTTTGTACATATGCACCTTTGCTAAAGATGAAAAGAAAAACAAAGGCTGCATCTTGCTTGCTTTCTGAGCAAAACGAGACGATCGCGGCCACGAAGTGGCTTAGTTAGCTCCTGAAATCCTTGAATCTTTGGGTCCTCATAATCAAAGGATCTTACCGTCCTAGAAGGATCTTATACTTTTGTATTGAACTAACTCGAGTTCGTAGAGCGGAAAGATCCCAAATTGGCTGCAAAAACACCTGCTCATAAAACGTGGATAAAGGAAGAATGTAAAAATATCCTGGAGCCGTGATGTCTGACAGAAGTAAAATGGCGAAACGATACAGGTGCGTTCGTGATTGGAATTGTGGAAAAAAGAAAATAAAGAGAGAGAAAAAAAACGACGCCATATCGCCGAACGTAAATTGTAGCAGCACTCGCAAGCGTAAAATAAATATTGTGGGCGTTGTACGATATCATCATCAAGTATGGGACAATCCGAATATATTAAAAATTAAGGAACAAAGCTGGTAATAGTAAGTAAAAATGAGCGGAAGAAGGATAATTAGGGAGAGAAAGAAAATGAAAAGAAAAATATGTCGAACAGTTAAGCAGATGTTTAAGAAATTTAAATAACATATTATATATAATATACACATATTACACATTGTAATAAATTATTATATGACGGATATTATTATATTTATGTGAGACCTTTAGCTCTCTCTGGCCTCGCGCTCTCCTAGAACGATACCTCGATTATACTTTCCGGCCGAGGGCGAGGCTACCTGTTACGTTTAACGTTTTGTTGTCAAATTGTAAATACATAACAATATACATGGAAATGCTGATTCTTTACTTCCAACATATCCTTACGCCTTTCTCCATCATATATATATATATATATATATATATAATATGTACTTTTCGATTTCCAAAAATTATCATAGAAATAAAAATAAAGAATTTTAAGAGAACTGGAAGATCAGATTGCTGAAAAGCTGTAACAATTTCTTACAACAAATTGAATAATGTATGAAAATAAAGTTTTGGAGAATATTTATACAATACATTAAAAGTGGAAAATATATTTTTTATTGACAAATACTCATATGAATATATAGGTAAAGTATTTGCCATTTCTTTTTCAAGATATTCATGTTTTTCAATAAGATCTTGGCTCTCGACAGCTTGATTATGACGGATTTTAGCTAGAAATCTTCAGAAGGCAATGTTTCAAACAGAGGCTTCATTCGCCTAATAACGACAAAATTCCTGAAAATTTCTAAAATTCCTCATAATCGAACCATCAGATTGCCGATATATTAATCTTAAATATTTGTTAATTGGATCTTTAAACTTATTTATAGATTTTTAAGGGGAGAGAGTGGAGAATCAAATTACTTGAAAATTGTACTTGTCTTTGACAATTCTTTTGTGATTGAATAAATTGAATTTTTAACGATTGTTATGCAACATATAAAGAGCAATAATCCAATTCAGTTTTTATTATTATAAATCTTTTGTTTCTAAGAACGTCTAAATGCATACACTTAACTTTTAAATATATAAAGAAACATTATACTATATATATAATATATAATATGTATAACATTATTCTTCGAGAAAGTACCCTGCATTACTGAAGACTCTTTTCGTATATCGACTGTTGATACCTTCCAACTAAAAGGATAATGCATGAAAGCAATTCTCTGAAGGTATCTTTCAAATAAATTGTATATAACCTTCTTCATCTTTAGACGGTATACGCATCAAAATATATTAAATCGAGAGACGAAAAGTTAAAATTCCAAATTACTTGCATAAGATAACAAAAGAATAAGAAACAGAAAGAATATAAAGTATGTTGTTCATTTTTTATGCAAAAGATTCTTATCTTATTGTTAGAACCATCTTTACTGTAATTTTGTAATCTAATAATTCAGAAATTTGTAATGCTTCTTATATATTTCAAATTTTTTATAATTTTTCTTAATAAATAAAATGTGATATATTATTTTAAAGATTTCTTAAAAAGTACGTGATCGTAAAAATATATGTGTAAAAAAAATAATATATGAAAAGCTTGTAATATATAATAATTTTTTGAAAATCTGACAAGCGTTAATTCATAATTATATAATCAAAATTAATTAATTAAATTTAATTGTGAAATGTTTTATTACAACAAAAATAATTTATATACAACTACGTTATATTTTATAGTATAATATGGAATTAATGATGTAGGTTTTTTTATGCAACACATGTCTATGCGTTGCAAAACACAAATTAATTTGTAACGATATTATCAGACAAAATAGGTAACTTGATATGATATCTGCTCGTTTATATGCAGAAACCTTTGTATTTTAATGAATGCAGTCCACGCTCAGAGAAAATAATATCCAAAATAAAATTGGTTATTATCCTTTACAATTAAACGTAGGATAAGAAAATTTGACACGCATATAAATTAAATCCTTTAATTTAACGAAATTAAATTTTTAAAAATTATTGTAATTATAGAATGATTAAAAATAATAAATTAAAAATAATGAAATTTGTATATATTAAATACAAACATGTTTTCAATTCTTTTTGCCAAGATAGATTAATAAAAAATAATTTCACGTACTTTTATATTATTTAATGGAGATAAAATAGCAAGACATGACTTTCGGATTTTTGCTCCTTTGAATCCAAAATCTCTACTTTAATATAAGTCTTGGAATTTTAGTTGAACTTTTGCATTCTGGAATGTATTTTCTTCATCACTTTACTTCCACAAAAAATGTTGCATAAGTTAGTATATCTTAATGTATAAGATTGCGGAAAAGTACTTTCTTGCTTGAGAAAATTTTTCATATCTGAAAAGGAATTGAGTGAAAGAGGTTTTATCCGATGATGCGTGGATAAATGTTCTTAGCTTATCTACGAGCAGTCGTTGTATCAATCTGGTTAGCTGATCGCCTTAAACGTCGCTTGGGGCGTACTTTTACAAGGTGTGCATTCGTTATCCATTAGGGTAAATATAGCATGTGTGGTCCCGTCCCCGTTCTGCATGCGAAACCAATATTCATGCGCACGAACTATTCAACATGTGTACCCGACCGTAATTGAATTATCATCGTGTGTCCCCATAAGAGATAGTCAGCTCGTCATAACGAGCGCGCTGCGCGTCACAAGTTGTCACGCTGCACAGAATTAACATTGAGCGGATTAACAGTATTAAGCATTCCGACGTCTTGTCAATTACGCCTACCACATTTCTGTATTGATCCTACATTCCTTATGTTACAATTCCTTATGTTTCTCTCACAAAACTTTTGCTTTTTTTATTCCATACCTTTTATAATAATATATTATGTAAATTATATAACTATTTTTTCTTAATATTTTGAATTGTTAATATTTTAGAATTCTAGAACTTTACATTAAGTATTTTATTTATTATATCTACATTTAGTTTTAAAAATGTTCTTGGATTTATATAAAATAAAAGCATTTCTGTTCAGTTAATATTTGTCATTTCAAAATTATTATACTAGTACTATTTTTTAAATTGTCATATTTTATAAAAATATCTACTTTGGATTACAGATTGCTCGAATAATATGTATAATTAACAACATTTTTCAAAACAGTTAAAAGTGCACAAGTGTATAAAAATAGTATCACTAAATATTAATATTAATTATTAATAAGCATTATTTATAAAACTTTTAGAATATAATTTAAAGATTGTGTGGTTTACTAAAAGTAACGATAAAGTAATTGTAAGATAATTACTATTATTGGAAGACCACAAGAGAATTAAACTTGAAGGATGCTTTCATTCTCCTTGTTAGGACGTGCTGGATCCCTTGGGTGTCACTTGGGTGTTAATTGGTGGTCGGGGAAAGGGCTTTCATTAGGGGTTCCGCGACGGCTCGTCGGTCGCGGATGCGACGAAGCTTCGAACAACGACCATGAAGAAGAGTGCAAGAAACAGGAACAGGGAGGTAAAGAGAAAAAGCGAGAGAGAGAGAGAGAGAGAGAGAGAGAGAGTAGTAGGGGCATTCCTGACTGGCAGTCTACCACCAATGTCTCGTTTACCATAATACAAGACCTTCGATGAAGGCAGCTCGTCGTTGCTTACAAACAGTAGCGATACATCAGAGACAATAAAAGGTTATAATCCCTTACTTATTATATTAATTATTATTTGTTTAATCAAGCCTAGTACAAGAATAAGTGATTTAAAAAATAAAAAATCTCTCTTTTAAGATAACTACTATATGAGACCTTATGCTATTTTTAAATAAAATTTTCCAAAATTGTATCCTAAAATTATATATATATATATATAAGATTTTTTTTATGTATTTGTGTATTACAAATAATTTTATTTTCCACATTTTCAAAAAGTTCCATTTTTTTATTTTTTTGTATTATTTAATAGTTAATTTTACTGAAGTACTATTGTTTTATAGTAATTGCATTTTTTAAATTTTCTGTCCTTGTCTATTGTTTATTTCTTTAAATAAATTAAGCTTTCCGATATTTTCCATTTTGATTAGTAAAAATCAGATTTTATTCATCTGATGACAGACAGTAATGCTTCTAGACTTAGTACTTGTCCACATTTCCTTGTCAACGATCGTTACCAGTTGATGTTCGTATTATCGGAGTAAAAGGCTATCGCATTATGCTTTAGGACTTGAAGCGAGGGTGATGATGGTGCAAGAAAGTCTTCAATCGGCTGTTTCGCTCGCGACCTTCGCCATAGACGAAGCAATTGTCGAGTGATCATTCATGGATGACCTGTACAACCTCAGGATCAACGTGTCACCCGAAAAGATTAGTCCTCCGAGTAACGGCGTGAGATTAATTTTCTTGCTGCGTCATCAGGAGCCATTTGAACGTTATTTCATTTTAAATGTTGTATGAAATATATTAATATTTATTAAAACTTTCTTTTAAATTTTTTAAATAAAAATTAAGAAACTCTGTAAACTATCCAGAATAAAAATTAAAGTGTACAAATAATTAATTGTTTTATATGTCTTAAAAAAACATTTAATGAAGATCAATGAATGAGTACGAATATTTAGCAAAAACAATAATAACGATTTTATTCGAGAATTAAATAAAAAAAATTGGAACGTTTTTAACTGTACTAAGTCACCCTCAGCCAAAAAAGATTGTTAAGTAAACATTAAATCGGTTAAAATAAAAAAATAAATAATATAAATAAATTAAAAAAAAATAAACAAATCACAATATAACAAGCCTCATCAGGGTCAATAAAACAAATAATATATAAATGTCCACGGTCGCCATCCGATATAAAACATAATCCATCATAAAGTATAAACCAAAAATTATGTTTGCATAACCAATCGTCGTCGATCTTCTTTACGTCGATGGATGGAAAGAACACCAATCGATCTCGACAACGATAGCAATATTGTTGGAGTGTATAACGTTCATTTTTTAAAAACGATGGCAGGACAGTATATTATATTTCTTCATATCACTACTAATTAAAAATACACGTTATAACATTATCGTATTTTAATTTATTCAAATGTTCTCTTTGCTCGTATATAGTTGTATATTTATTTCCTTTTAATTTATATAAAATATTACGAAATTTGAAATTGAATAAGTGAGTGGACAGATAAGTGAACTTGATAAACACTGTAGTTCTGGTTAGTGGGCTCCAAAAAAGGAGCAGAAAGGACGAAGAGGTCCAGATGGCCATGTTTTCGGCGCTGTGGGTCCCTTGACGGACCTCTGTCTCCCTCCCATCACGAAGGACGCAGAGCATCTCTCCCCTCTCTCTTCTCTCTCTCGTCCTCCTTCTACTTCTCTTTTGGTCTCCGCTGTCCCTTACCATTTCAACTCTCCTGTCTTCGTTTCACCCGGCCGTGCGATCCGCACACAGCACTTCTTCTTCAGTGGCCGGTGGTACCACTCTCGGCTAGATCTCGCGCCAAGTACATCTCCTCCTGTTCTTTCACCACCACAAGGACATCCAAGTAACCTCCTCGACGCAAAGTGATTTTACTATACCGGGGCCTTTGCGGCCCCGTTGGAGAACCAACCCTGCTTTGTTAGGTTCCGATTTTAGGTTCTGATTTTCGCGTGCGATTGGAAACGGAAGTACAATGTGATTGTGATACAATTTGGGGAATTTATTTAAGTGTTTTTAAGTGTGTATTCTTCTGTAGATGTCTATAATGTTAAAACCGGTGAATTAAGACTGAAAGCTCTTAGTAGCATTGTGATAAAGAGGTGCGTAAGAGCAACAGTTGAAAGTATTGGAAGAATTTTTTATAATTGCTCTGAAATAATATTTTTAAATTCATTCACATGAAGACACATTAAAGAATTAAAAATGAGGAAGCGTAAAAGATTACTATTAAAATAGGAATTCTTTTCACGACTGCATTAAAGTTGCATTAACTGAATCGTTTACACAACAAGATAAACTTCTAACAAAGTTATAAAATCAATAAAAGAAACTAACTGGAAAGATTAGACTGCTTGAAATAATGATTTTAAATTATACCAATCCTCATCTTTAAAAAAAAAAAATAAAAATTTATTCAAATGTTCGAGTGTAAACAAATTCTAAAATAATACGTTGAAATTAGCTAAATATTACGTAAAAATAAAAAAAAAAAACCATAAATCGTTAGAAAAACTGTGAAATTGGATCGTTATAAAATTAATTACAGCAATTACTTAACACCTGACCGCAGGATGTAAACTGCTCTTTATAAATACAATACACCACACTCATATTAACAAACGCGCCGAAAGGGAACGCAAAGCTAATTCGTTAGCATTTAATTAAGGTTAATTTCGATAAGAGAATTTGTCGGGTTAATAAATCTCTGTTAATTGGACGCGTTCGCTCATTCACTCGATCTTGCCTTCACGCGAATTTAGTCACGCGAATCTTCGTGGCGCGAAATCGTCCTCCCCTTAAGGACCATCCACACAGCAAGGTCGTCTCGTGATGTCCCGCTTTCTCGTCAGGACATCGCTCGAGGCTTCGTGACTGTGTTTCTGTTTTGACACCCGTTTTGTATTTTCGTGATAAACGCGCTATTCATCAACGTCGAGCTGGAAAGACATCCAAGAATTTATACGCCCCCGGGGCGATCCTTAAGAAGGATTGATCGAAGGATCAGGTGTCAGCAATGCATCAGCATTATACTGTCACCGTACATTGCTTTATTTTATCCTTTAAACGGTAAATTAAGTTTCAATTTTTGGACTCACTAATCATATCTTCAACAGAAAGTATACGAATGAACATCTTTATTTACTAAATTTTGTCTAAAGATGTATAATATCATTAACAGTCGGTATAAATTTTAGGATTTTTTAAATTTTTATTACAAAAATTGAATAAATTGTTCGTTTTAATAAAAATGTTTAAGACATATTATTAATAATAAGTTTTATTAAAATTTATAATTGTATATATTATATTATCTAAAAATCTCTTTCTTTGCTAAATTTTCTTATCCTATTCTATGTATAAAATCGCATAAACATTATTTTTCATTCTCTGATAATTTTTCTTTTGTGGAAACATCACGCACTCGTTCCAATATAATATTTCGTACATGTGCATTTTTGTGCAGGTTGCTTTCAAAAGTCAGTGTAATTAAATGAACGTGCAAACAAACGAACAAACCACTAGGTAGAACCACACTCGTCATGATATAAATTAGTAAAAATATTTTTCCGTATAAAAGAAATAGCAATGAAATAAAAATATGTTATACGCGTTAGAGAAATATAAGATTCTATTAAATTTGATATATGAAATTTTTACACATGATTAAAGTTTGTTTAAAAAGCATTTATAACTGAATGCGCGCGTGCGGCATATAAGATGCGCTCTGTTTTTCTTTCATTTAGCCGACATGCATTTGTCAACGTATGATCTTTGGCGTTGAATTAATGCGCGTTCTTTGAGGCCGCGCGCCATCTTCGATTCGCCACGCGCGGTTTTCTTCGCACCGCTTCGCACGAAGCGTGATGGATTAACCACTGGCAAATCAGAAACGAAAAAATTCTCTGACAGTTGGCGAACACGTTCACGATAATCGATTCTGCAGGAAGCCCCCAAGTGAATCTTCTTCCCAAAGGAGCAGAGTCAAGAGTTGTGTCTAACCACGAAGAAAACGCGGTTACTTCGTAATGAAGAAATCTGTAGAATTAGATCGGCCTGGATCTAGCGAACGCGCGTTTCTTTTTTTAACGAAAATTGATAATGTTCACGAAGTGAAGTGAGTGATAAATAGTTTGTAAGTGATCGATTTGCCCAAAAGGATTACTTGTATCTCTGATAAATCTGTACTGAGAACGAATTAAGGCTACGGGATCATCCAAGGCTTCAGGAAATTGGTGTTAAGTGAAGAAGAACAGAGGATTTTCAAGAATAAATAATTTTTTACTACTAATACAAGTGAGTAAAGTTAACTATAAATTAGTAAAGTATTTTTAAACAAATTTTACAGAGAGAGAGAGAGACTTTTGTAGAAATTATTAGACTGTGTCATTTGGCGTAATTAATTTTTCATACCTTTCAAATATAACATGTTGAAATTTAAGATCTGCTTTTTTGAAGAAACATCTCTCCACTTATACGTCACATAACTATTTATAAATCGGGAATGAACTATGACAAAAACACGAAAAATGGGTCAAAGGGGGAGAAGTTAAAATATGCATCGTTTCGTATTTGCATGAGGCAACTATTTAATACGGTCGAGGCTTTAATTCGAAAATTATACGTTTAATCGACGTCCGGCGAAGTATCAATATATAGCTATACTTTACTGTCACCAAACGGGACCAATAAATATTCATTAGATACCTCCACGCCCCTCCTATGCCTTTCCACTGATCTTTCATTTGCATATCACAATCAACCTCATATCATTGTTGACTTTGAACGTCGAGATTGCGCTCGTCTGCAAACGCCGTGCGTCATTTCAGGGTCGTACTACCGCACCAATGAGTTTCCGTGTGTAACTCATGCGCTACCAATTCTTATCTAGCTTCTTAAATACAAGCTTAACATTTCATTTGTTTTGAATTTATGTTAACTGTAAATATTTTAGATAAATGTACAATTATATGAAAAAGTATAGAGTTATTAAAAATTTATATATTTTTTATATAAACACGTTATCAAGCCAACATTATTATTTTACTTTCACATATGTAAAAATCAGTACATAAAATGCATCAGTTAATAATATATATATATATATATATATATATATATATATATCATTTACATAATCTCTTTATAAAACAGATATTTGATTTTTACTTGAACTTTTTCAGTATATTATATAATCGTTTAATTCGTAGTGGATGAAATTCGAAGTGAGCATCTCAAAGTAATACGAAACTAGATACCTGCGGGCGTTAAACACCCGCAGGGCAAGCGGAGGATCAGGACTTTAAAGGAGATAAGGACTTGAAACAGCCGCTAGAGAGAAGAGACAGTGTAGCGTTCTTATTCAAAGTCTGCGATCTTTGATAAGAATGTGTAATTCACCAATTGCAGTGTGTGTTATATTACTATCCAAAAATTATATAACAGTAAACAATGTATACAGTTTACAAAAATTTATCAAAAATATTGATTCTAAATGATTGCACTATAATTGTATTGGAGCCTACTGTAAAATATAACAATGAAATAAAACGTTTTCTTCAGATCTCCACCATATAACCAATTTGCTTCAATAACGGAAGCAAGAAGTATTCCGCTTGGAAATTCTGCAATTCATGCTATTTCATGTAACAAGTCATAGACCGAAGAATAGACACATTTGTAATATGACAAACATGAGTTTGCATCTAAAAGGACAAATTGCAATTCTGTGACAACTTGATGGAAAAAAAATTATAATAATAAAATATTAAAAAAAAAAAACAATACAAATTGTTTTATAAGCATCTCTTTAAAGCTTAATACGTCAATGCATATATTTGACAATTTTTCATGTAGCGTGGAGGAACCTTTGAAAGCCTGAACCTTCAAAATGCTCGTTCTAAGTAATAATCTTGAATTTCATCTCAACTAAATCCTCTTAAAATCCGGTCGCGTTTTCTCTCTCACTTTCTCTCTCTCTCTCTCTCTCCCTCTCTCTCCCTCTCCCCTTCTTTCCTTTCGTCCCTTACTAAGAATATATATATTATGAAATAAAACATCTGATGAGGCAAGTAACTCATCTGCTCAGTTTTTTACCTTAACTTATAAAAAATGTTATATCTTTTAATTACGTATTGAAAAGAATGTCATTATTGAATATTAAAAGTCGTTATAAAACTATGCATTAAATTAATATGATATTCAAATATTTTGCTTTTATAATGCTTTAATGTGTTTATACCCCCTGATTGTTCGAGCAATGTAACGAAATTACGAATAACGACAACGGTGTTAGAAAACTAACAATAGAACGTACTTGAACTTTTTACAAGCGTTAATGGCTTTTAGCGAGACCACCACGAAAAATATATCATGTATACGCGACTCTTTTATTACCGGTGAGGTGGTAAGACGCTATTGTACATACGCGCCAACTTTTTCTCGTCATTCTTCCATTGAAACTAGCTAGGAAAAAATGGATAGACCGAAGTAATCACGCGAGAGAAAAGCGGAAAGCTTCGTCGTCGGAAAATTCATAATAAATTCCGAGATTATCTTCATAACTTCACTTTACTTTTACGTTACAAATACTCTCAAAAATATGTTTACACTTTCATCAAAAAATCATCATTTATCATTTGTGATGTACGTAGATAAACGTATAGACCAGCTTTATAAAATATTTATACGTCTGGATATCTAGGCTCGATCAGAGGTGCATTTTAATTAATTAAAAGGTTTCAAGGTATATACTTTTTAATTACAAAACATTTTAATTATAAAAATTTTTAATTAGACGTTAGACATTATTAAAATTAATATCTTTTTGATATTCGAGATATCTCATTTTTCTCATTTTTCATCATCCAATTGGTCCCTAATGTTCCGCAGTGCGGCAAAACTCGTGATGTCCACAATTTAAGCAAGAGGTGATCGCAAATCGTCTAGCATGATTACCGCGGCCGATAAGAATGGCAATCGAGATGCAAATGCCAGGCTGCCGAAAACAGACAAATCACAGGCGATTCACCCTTCGGCCTCGTGAAGAGCAGAGCGATAATTACTACAATTGCATGGAGATAATTCCAGAGTCTCGTAATCGTCGACATTACATTGCATGTGTCGTAAATGCAAATGCTGTTAAGAATCTAAGATGGGAGATTACCTAGTAAAAACTATAAGTAAACGTTACACGCACGCGCTCGTACTTCCTGTAAAAGTTGACGGTATTGTTACTCTTAATTGTGTTATTGTTAATTCTTTCTCGTATAGCGAACGTTACAAAAAAATTATTATCAATGATAAAAGCTTACGATTTATTTTTATTCATCTGTACATTAATGTATAATCTCTATAATATAAAATGTTATTTAATAAAGAATCTAAAAAATATCATTTTCTTACACATATTGAACTTTTACATATTTTATAAAAAAATGTATTATACAAGTAACGTGTGTAATATAAAGAACGTCAACAGTCTTAAAGTAAGACAAATATATGTAATAAAAAATCAAAATCTCCCAATGACAAGAATACAACGATCGAAAGATAGATAAGTTAGGAAATGACAGGATTCAGGAGCATAATGGACCGAAAGTCTTTCGATTTATGTGCGTCGTGTGTAGGAAGTAGCACGCTTATTTCCATCAATTACACAAACAGCCCTCCTCAGCATCTCCGTTTCCCCATTTTTATGGCTTTGCCAACGGACCCTCTTTTACCTTTCCTTTCTGCAATCTCAAGGATCGTAAAACGCGGCACGCGGCTACCGTTTCGAGTGCTGATCCAATGGTAGATTAGTCTTTAAGAAAGATAAACTTTGAAATATTTTAACAAAAGATTTACACTTTACACTGGCAAATATTTAAAAATGCGAGCATCTTCTAATCAACAATTATATTTCCAAAGTTTTGGAAATTTAATTAAATATACTTAAAGCAAGTTTAGCATAAATTAATAAGTTATTAAACTTATGCATTTTAAACGTAATCTATCCAAATTATACTAATTAAATTTATTTATTTTATTAAAACCACAAATGATTAGAAAAATATATCAAATTTCGTTAGTTTATCTTTAAAGTTGGAAATGTCAATTCATTTGTAAATAGACGTACGTTTCTTCCTTTCCATCTTGTTTAAAAAACCAGAAAATGCATGGTAGAGTACACAGTTTAATCGGAGTTCAATTGGAGTTCAAACGAAACTTCGCCTATAATTGCGAAGTTGGCTAGGTTCGTACAAGGGAATGCGATCTAAGATGGTAGATTAGCCGGTAAAGAAAACCCGGGATGTACGCGCGGGATGCTCGCACGCGTGTAAATATGGGGCTGGTAAATAGGCACCGAGTTTCTCTCTCCGGCCGGCCCTTCGTTCGCTCGACTATCCTTGTGCCGAGATGCGCATATATGAACCTCGCAAGTCGGTACCCATTGCCTGCGTTAAACTATACATATCGTTATCGTGCCGCGCTTAAAGCCGCGCGGGCCTCATTTCGTCGGTTCTTCTGTATCCGATAAAAGACAAGCAAAAAAGATACTAGATTATAAATCTTAATTGTTAAAATGTTTATCACATAGATCGGTATATCCACGTGTATGTTCATTTTTTTATTTGAAATATCAACAAATTATTTTACTCAGTTATTAAATTATATAAAAACATCTTTATTTATAATATAAATTTTATTTTATTAATTTTCATAAATCAACTGTTAGAAAGCATCTCATCAAATCATCACTTTTTAATCCTCATCTCGCATTCTCATTTATCCGCTGCTGCAACACTATTGCATAGGCAGCAAAGGAAACATTTACAAGCTAACAGCCTAAATGTATCGAGAGAAAGAATCGATCGGCGGCAAGAGAATAATTATTATCGGCTGCTCGCGGTAAATTTCGTGGCTACCCGCCGCACCGCGCCGCGCGCCTTGTGCACTTCGACTGAATTTTTCGATATATCTCGATGGCGTGTTTTGTGCCTCTCGCAACCGTGACCTTCCGACCTCGTTCGCTTGGTACACGATGTACTATATAATTAGAGAGTCAGACTGGTGAGGTCCATCCCTCTCTAACCCCTCTGCCCTTCCTTTCTTCTGCCCTTCTTCAAACCTGAAGTTCCCTTATCGAGAGAGAAAGAGAGAGAAGAGAGAAGAAAGAAATGTAAAAAGAGAGACTGAAAGCATCAGCCTTCTTGGCCTTGGAAATAACCAAGATTTAAGAGATCTTCAATAATATATCAATTAGGGAACTTTTTATTCTAGCAACGGCTTTAAGTGATGTTACTTTTAAAATTCTTTAGTATCGTTAGATTATTCTTATTAACTTTTAATGAGATATTTAATGATTCTTTTTTAAAAAATCTTAAGTCAATTTTCTTCCATAATAAAGACATCTTTGTACCAATAAGTTTCTAATTAGAAATAAATAAAAAATTGATAACTAAACTGAAAGTAATATATCAAACCCATATTTTCACTTTTTTAATAGAAAATTCACTATAATAGTTTCAATTATTTTACTATATATATTTATATATTTTTGTACTATTTATAATTTATAGTTTTCTGGATTATTATTCGACGAGGGGTATAAGTATTTTTAATAGCTTTAAAAAGACTTATTCGCTCAAACACAGTGCGCTTAAATAAGCTAATGTGAGCTATTGGTAAAGAAACGATATAAGCGGATTCTGCGTACCATGTTTCGACAGACCTGGGCAAGGATTTAGGGTTTTAAAGGTGCTGGCGATCGCAGTAGCACCTGTTGCAGCAGAGCCAATTGTCAGTTTAAAAGAAAGCAAGATTCTCTATCTTGCGTGTCATTTTACAGATTGATACTTTTTAAACGCAAATTCAATCCTTCAAGCCTCACACGACATTTATTATTTTATAATAAGATGTAATAAATGAATATAAGATTCTTATAAAAAAAGAAATGTTTTTATAAATTACTACATATACATTTATATTCTTAGGACGGAGTCTAAGAAGAAAAATCAATATCTTTGAAATGTTAAGAAGAACAATATAGCACATGTACCATAATCAATGCTGCGATAAGATGACAGTAAGAATTCTCATTAATTAAAATGCAAAATGCGGTGACGGATAAGTGAAATTTTTAAGGAATAAAAATGTAACGTATATCTTTATATTGTTACACAATAACAGTTTTCAACTCATTCAGATTCCAAGTATGACTGCCAAGTTTATCTCTGAAATGAAGGGAGATTTATGCAGGCATTAAATCGTTTGTAGTTAATGCAAATGCTACGCAAGTGGAAAGGACGTAACATTGAAGAAAAAGGAGATGACTGATAGTAAAAGGTGACGAGTGTCGGAAACAGCCCGAACTTTGAGATATTCCGGGTATGATTTGGCTTATTTATTTCCGCGATTTCTCGAGATGTCACATGGACAAGACGAGACGGGGTAGGATAAGACACATCTCTTGCACTTTCCGTGGGTAGACTCGACGTAGCTGGAATTTTAATTAAGCTTTTCTCCCTCTGCTGAATCTCAGTTCCGGCAGAATGTTGGATACCGCGGCTACGGAAGGAATCTACCGGGTGTCGTTGGTCCTTCTCTTCATCGTGAAAGTCTCAAAAGTTATTCCAAATTCCTGATTTGGCCAACAGTTTAATTAATAACTTAACATTTTAATTCGAGAATTCTACACTCTATCAATAATTGATTTGGCATAAAAAAAAGTCTGGCAACAAACATCACATTCATTTAACAGCTTGTTAGAAGAACTAACGAAAAACAACAATGAAATCAAAATTTTAAATAAACTTTTTCCTCTTTTCCTTAATTTTGTAATCGTAACCATTTTTCTCATCACCGTGTTTTCGATAACCGAATTTATGCAAAAAATTCTTACAAAGAGTTACCGCGATATTTAATAATATAAATCAGAATTAATGGTAAAAGAGACGTTTCAGACATCCTGTATAATATGCATGAGCATGTTGATCCGAAGAGTCACGAAATCCAAGTAATCTCCGAATTTGCCAAGAGCACTCCAGATGTCACGATGGCCTATCATCAAAATCTCTCGCGATAACGGCAAACGGCCTGCGGTGCCGCGGCCGGTGCATTATGAACACCCACAACGTGAGAGCTAACCGCAGAGCTAACGGGGTGCAATACGAGCACTACGCGTGTATTATGATGGAGCAAAAAGAGCATACGCGCGTGAGGCGTGCTCGAAAGTGTCGGGCGTGCGTTGCGAACACACGCACAGCACACAATCGCAAACGCATACACATGTACACAATGATAATGACGTGCCGATGTTACGTTGCTATTACTTAGCATCACCCCACCGGTTCACCGAAATACTGATCGTTCTGTATGAGGGATCATAGGTCACGCGAAGACGTTGGATGGTGGTACCTCCGAGATTCGTGAAAACAGCCCAATATATTTTCAAGCGTGGGAATATTTTTTAAAAGCTACTTTGTTTCTTCAACTTTTTATTTTCAATATATTAAGCACCTAACAATTGAGAGAATAAAATATTTGAAACTTGCTAATAATAAAAATATCATTCGCAAAAGATATTTTAAAATACTCTTCCAACATTGTTTTAAATGTAGCGAAGCAGTCATAATAACAAATATAATAATAACAGTAGAAGTAATTACTATTATTACTTTTATGATCGATACGATTAAAATTAAAAAAGATGTAGTCCTTGCAGTGGACGTGCGCGAGAGGTATACGTAACTCTTTCCTCCCTTTATCACCTTTCGAGCAATATAGCGTTTGGGAGAAAGAACGGAATGATAGACGAGCCGATACGTTCCCACGCGTTCTTGCAGACGCGAGCGAGGGAGTTTGAGGTCTGTTCCCCTTTCCTCCGCACGTGTAGTGGGCGGTTGTGAGGCCTCGGGGGTCCAACTGGGCCCCTAATCACAGGCTCACTCGCACTCGTACGTTCAACGTATGTACGCGTCCCTCTTAAACGCGCGCGTCGACTCAAAAGCCGAATTAAGTGAACGATCTTAAATGTACGTTGTAGAATTCTCTTTTGCCCTGTCTTTTCTTCTCATCTTTACAAGTGTACTTACATAATTTGTAACGAAAGCCTTGCATACATATTTTCAATTAAGACTTCTCTTATCAATCATTGTTTTTTTTTTTTTTTCAAATTACAGTGAAAACTTCTGAAATTGATGAGATATCAAGATATTCTTTTATAATAGATTAACTCTTCTAGTAATACGTACTTATTAATGTATAAAGTTGTCCCACAGTCTGTCTTTTGCTGGCTTCTCCTGAATATAATCACGGAAAATGTAGTGGGAGATTAAAAGAGAATCTTACACGCACAATTTCAGAACAGAGGAAAGTACAGAATATAAAGAGCCTCTCTCTCTCTCTGTATTAAAACTCTGACACTATTTTACATAAAAAATTGTGCATCGCACTTAAATAAAAAATTTCACCTTTAATATAATAATAAATAATATAAACAAAGTACAAATATTTCAATGTATCGCTCGCATGTAAATATTTGTGAACAAATGTACCTAACCTAACCTAACCAGATCTGTCAGTGACAATAAGGTTTATTGGCGATTAAGCGCGATTAATTACGGCTTGACGAATTTGCATGTTAGCCAAGCACCACTACTGGCACAGAGTTGTAGGAATTCTTTCATCAAATCGACCACATGTTATTGTTAATTAATTAACCATTCACTTTACATTTTAGCAATTGTACCCGCGTATCTCACTTGTTTGTTAAAAATTATAAAAAAATTTTACAAATTGCCTCTGCTACAAAATTTATTTCATGATTACATAATAAAAAACGCTACAAAAAATAGAAAAAACATCATTTTATATGGTCTGTGTTATAAAATTTATTATGTACACTAGTTACATAACAAAAATATCCTATTAAAAAAATAAATAAAATATAATTTTTATACAGCCTCTGTTATAAAATAAAAAAAGAAACCGTAACATCAAACATTATTGTTTCTTAATTTTTAATATGTTAATATTAATAATTTAATTCATAGTTATTGCAATTTAAATTATAATAATTATTACAACTAAGAAACATAATGTGGAAAACTGGAATAAATAAAATTTTGAAGAGAAAATTATTAGGACAAGTAGAACATTATCAACAGAATATAGAAATTGATAGCTCAATGGACCATCAATGGCGCCACGAAAATGCATGATAATCATGATGACCGTGGTGGTTTGCGGTATCGTTATTGTGTCATTGTTAGCTAGCACTCTAAAATGGAAATGGTCGTGCTATTAAATGGTGCCATCGTCTCCCGTAATCCCTACTGTAAAAGGGTGTCTCCATAGAAGACAGCATTTTAGTTGATTCGTAAATACAATACTCCTCGTAAACGTTTAACTTTCCGTAACTTTTATTATATAATTAATTTTTGAGCTACTTGCAGCAAACTTAAAGATATTAAAAATAACAAAATTACGTCTTTAGAAACAAATATAATGAATATAAAAATATAAATTAAATATGATAAATAATTATACTTTCTACATAAATTATTCATAATATTGTAATTTATTAAGAGCTTTAAACTAAATAATAAATGTGTGTTTTAATGTTCTTTCGTATTTGTTTTAATTTTTAAATAATAAATATTATTATTGCTAAAATTCTGTATTTTTTTACTACGGTAATTATTATTATTGTCACCATTATTATTAGTATTATTAATATATTATTAATATTATCATTAATAATAATAAAATCTACTATCCATAACACGTTTGAAAATTCAATAAAAAACGTTATGGTTCAAATAAATTCTCACAATTTTCATTGTAATAAAAAAGTACTTGAGTTTTTCATTTGCATCTTCATGATAAAAACAAAACCTTTAAAATCTTTATTTCAAGTTTTTCAATTCTTTGTATTTAGTAATAGAGTGTCATCATACCAACAATGTGTGACTTCCTATCGTCACTGGCGGTATAGATAATAATGCCGTTGATAGAATCTATTGGATAACGATTGAATAACAGAACTCTGAGAACTTCCCTGTTCGATATCTCGTTCAAGCGAACGGATATCTAACACTACAAGGCACTTGAGCCGGGAAAACAACAACTTGCTCCGAGTATCGGTACCTCCTTGACGAGAATATCGAAGCTATCACTATTCAAGATCGATCTTGAAAAGCAGTAAGATCGTTTGCAGAGGATGTCTCGCGTGACCAAACGCGAACATGTCGAAGAAAGTCGCCAAACTGCATGAGGAGATAATCAACTGATCAATCTTTAAGCATGATCGATAATTACAATATTGATTGATATATAGATAAACGTATAAAAATACCTTAAACAGTCAAACATAAATCATTAAATAATTTTTTTTATGTAACAAAAAGATTCAAACAATAAAAGAAAAATGAAAAAATACTTATATAAAAAATTATTAATTTTACCAAGAAAGTTAAAAGAATGAAGCTGTTAAAAAAAACGATTAATCTTCTAAATCCTCTATAATTGAGCATTACGAAGAGATAAATGACGGTCATCTAAATAGAAATTAAATAAAAATAAAGTTGACGTGTAAAAAGAAAGCAAAAATATTGTAAAGAAAAAAATACAAAAGAATATATAAAATTGTCACAATAATAAAAAAAAATATAAATAAATTTTTGCTTCAGCTTCCAATCAATATTTTTATTTTATTTTACAGAGCAATTATTTTACTCTTACATAAAAATTAAATAAATGTCTTTTTCAAAAAGATTGATATTTACTATAAATTAATATACTGTATAATATATACTGTATAATAATTATGTAGAAATTTATTAAAAAGAAAATTTCCAAATCACATTAAATACGATTTTGTACTAAATCAAATAGCAATAAATAATATATATTTGAGGAATCGAGGATAGACTATGTTTTGTCATCGAATATTGAAACTCGAAACATCTTTGAAAATTTCTAGAGAGTCTATTAAATCAACCATGATTGAAGTATAACGAAAAATGAATCCTCGTGATAATCACGAGGACAAGAAAATCCCGAGGGAACATTAAGGCTTCTTAGGGAGCTAATATGTGCCTGGGACGAGTCGAAAGTCAGAGCAGCGGGACTTACGGTGGAAAGTGCAGCAAGGAAAACTTGATCAGAATTCAAAGTCCTTCCAACCGACCTGGAAGAGGTTTCCCCGCGGAAGTGGGTATGCTGCTACCTGACGAAACCTACGAGGCGAGATCCTCCAACGCCCTGATTGCAGACCTGGACGAAATCGAGGCTGCCAAGGCGCTGGCGGCGCTCCGCAGGTGCGATGAGTTCTTGAAGAGGCACGGCATCCGGCCAGAGTTCTTCTGCAGGCATCGAGAACGTTTAGCTCTGCAAGCATGGCTGCTCGAGAGATCGAAACTCTATTCAGGTAAGTGTTTAAGAAGATTTTCGTATAGAAGTGATGAGCTTTTTTATATATACGAGTATATGTTTGAAATTAAATAAGAGTTGATTTTTCAATATCCTCTCCACATCCTCTTTGATTGAATGCTGCTTACATATTGCTTTTTTATGATCTATAAAACAAGTAAAGAAAGAATTGTCTTATAACCGTGACACGTTAAAATGTTGATAGAATTTTTATTTTTACTTAATTTATCTTAAAACTTTGGTTTATAGAATTTTATATAATGTATATGTATATTTGTAATTGTTCGATTTTCACGCTTTCTTATATTAAGCTTGCCGAGGTACTTTGTATGAGGTTATTAAGACTGCCACGTTCTCTCGCCGAGATCAACAACCACTGCATTATCTTAGGAAGTTGGGAAACGGAGCCACTCGCGCCGTGCTTTCGCAGATTATTCCGTCTATTTCGTTTGTTTACACGCGCAGGATAACTCTCGCCGTCGCCTCTCTTTCTCTCGGGGCGCAACTTTCCTCATGCAACTTGCTCCATTTCTCCCCTACAAATCGCATTGCGGAGCGTCTCGGGCATTATATACATACAAGGATACGAGCTGCACGCTCGCTGCCGTTCCTTGTACTTGCGTTCCGATAAAGGATGCAACCCATGAGCATCGCGACGATCTACCGAAGGATGAAGGATGATGTACAGTGTTCTCCAAAAGTACTAGTCGTCTATTATTATTGTAATTAAACGTACTAACGTTATTTCAGACTGCACTGACAGAAAATTAAATTTTTACGAAAAGATAAAAAGAAACGAGTTAAATAACTTTTTCAAAGAAATAATTTTAACAAGAAGAAATTATTTGCTATCTAGAGAACAGCGCTCAGACTCAAACTTCTTCAAACTTTCAATTGATCAATATCAATTACATCATTTCACGACACTTGAAAATTAGAAGACATTTCTAATTTTCTGAGTTGACAGAAGCATATATTGTTAAAAGCAAAAATATCAATGTTCGTGAGAAGAAATGTTAGTATCTAACAATAAGATGCATTTATATTGCATATGACTGTAGTACATGTGGAAAAAAAAATTAGACTAGACGCTAATATCTATCTCAACTTGATAGTTGGTCGAGAGTCGACAATCACAAGAACCTATGGATCGTAGAGTAATTTAGAAGTGAATACTGAATAAACTCTTTTAAAACTATCAAAAAGTATTCTGAATGCACAACATATGCGCGATTCAGCCAGCACTGAATGCAGATGCAGATGCAGATGCAACGAGGTATGCTCTTAGCCTTGCATCCAGAACTGGTAGATACCTCGTGATCGCAATAAATCAACGCACAACCTAATTAACCGACGGACCCTATAATAGGGTTCATTATGATCGAATCACTACTAATTATGTGAATGCATCGCTATATATAACTCCGTACGTCTTTACGCTAATAGTGGATTTAATTAAAAATTATCGTTTGATAAATTCAAATTGTTTGTTACTCTCTCTCTTCCGGAAGAACTCCATTATTATAATCACGTTTTACAAATTTCAACCCAAATCGTAAAAAAAATCTTGTAAAATCTTGTTTGAGAAAAATCTATTATTAACTAGAATGCTTTAAGATTCATAAATACCATCCCATAAACGTAGCAAGAGCTACTATCCCATATTATCGTTTAGTATATCTATGTAAGAACACGAACATGGCGGGAATTGGCGATTAATTGCTAAATACATAGCCGGCGCATGTAAACCATCGCACATATCGGTTTACAATACGCTATGACTCGATAATAACGGTTTAATACTATAACTAGTATCATATAATCGAGTATAATTTACGATCTATTTCAATTCATATCTTACATCCCTTGATTATGCTACTGAAAATGGATGAAACGGGAAATGATGCTTTCGCTCTGAACAATATTTGCACAAAATTATAATTAACATGTATTATAATTTAACATGATTAATAACATTATAATTAATATAAATAATAAAGTAATAGCTAATAATACTTAATCCTTTCATATTCATAATTTTTTTAATAGTAAGTATTTACATACACATTAATGTACTTAATTAAATTAACTTACTACTAATATAAGATGTTTTTACTTTTCACTCGTACTTCTTTCATCCTCTTTATAATTTTAATTTTTAAACGGATTGGCGCGCTGTCAATCAGTAAAGTTCAGTCTTTATATTTTTCTGAGAGAAGGATTTTATGCTCTACTTTAATTATAAGCAGGAACTCATCGTTTCCAATGGTTTACGATCATCTTCCGTTGCAAAAAAAATTAATTGATACAAATATTAAAATTAATTCTTTATATCTAACTGTAATTATTTCGATTTTTATAAAATTGCCAAAGAACTAAGTAATTTGCTGATTTATGTTATTACATAAACGAACAATAATACATATCAGAAAATCCGATTAACGATATACATTGGAGAATAATCAAGGATTAAAGGATAAATTCATGTAGAATTATAGGAAATTAGTATTAGAGTTCGTTTCAAAAAGTTACTGGACTTGTAGTGATAATAATAAATAATTTTGTATTTCTATAATTTTTGATTTTGACAGTTGATAAAAAATTCGTAATAAATTGGATAATTTATAACAAAATATAATGAAAAAGTAACTATTTAAATTTATTAAAAGAAAATTTGCAAATAAATTAAATTTCAATTTTATATCAATCCTCCTTTTTCATTTTAAAAATCTAAAATTACTTCGTCACGAGATATCGATATGATTTTATTACAAAATATACTCATGGTAGAAAATATTAAGAACAATTGTGACCTAATTACTCAGTTATCCATCTACTCCACAGGGAGATGAAGAGTGGGGGAGGGAATGGGGGGGGGTGGAAATTTTATCGGGATTTATTAGCCGCGGGGAATCGACTGGGGGTTCGTAATGACCGAGGCATTACTAATGGGGAGAGGAGGAGGAAGGAGGCAAAAAAGGGCGGAACTGCCTGCCAACGTAACAACGCTGCTGATGCAAAAGCGAACAAAATGCCGTCAGGTGTTGCCCCCATAAATCACTGCGTACGTACGTACCACCTTCCTTTCGGTCTTCGTCGCGTCGCGCCGCGCCGCTCCGATGCATTCGATAAATAAAACATGCGGCGTGAAAAGGTCCGCAAGGTGTATCGATTGGTACTACCAGATAAACGTTGTATAATAGTGTACATTATTTCTATTTTGGAAAAGATCACTTCTTCAAAAGTTTCTAATTTTTCAGAAAGTAGAGCACTACAGTTTTAATGGTACTTAAAAATTTACTGAGATATATAGATACAAGTTTTGCATCTCATATTTCTTAACAATAATGCAGCATGGCGTCATAAGCCATGCTATTATTCACAAATGATCTAGAGACTCTTACAAAATATATCTTAATTGCATTGTCTTATTATATAATTTTGTGTATTGTTTCAATAAAAAGAAAACGTTCTTTTCCATTTCTACAGATTCTTCCCACTAAACTTATCATTCTCGACCACGTCTCGAGTACGAGGATGTTTTAATCAGTCGTGGAATCGCGTGAGAAACGAGAATGCAAAGAAACTTTGGCACCACATTAATTACAGGTGGTTAATAATGGCATAAGAATTAACAATTACATGCTTTGATAATCATATGCAATCGGACTGAATTATCGTCACTTGTCCGTATGCATAAATGTACGTGTTTCACAGCACCTGTCAGCGAGAAATGACAAGCATATCCTGAAAAATCAAGGTTTAAGAATCAACCAAGATTCTATCACTTTTATTTCTACATTGTAAATGTAAACTACGAAAGATAAGAAATGATAAATGAATAAAAAATAAAAGAAATTAAAAAATATATAAGGATGAAACCTCGAATAAAATCTTTAAAACAACTTGTTCATTATACTTGGAATACTATACTGCACGCTATATCTTTATTCGAGATTTAAGAACACTAAAATGTATGAATCTATCGATCATAGATGGCAGGTATTCAGCTTCCCTGAGTTTGGTATCTTAAAGGAGAAGGGAGGGAGAGAAAGAGAGAGAGACAGAGTCTGCCAATTTAACTTCGTCTATGAAACCGGCATGCCTTCTTTTTGCTAGTAACATAGCAGGCTTCGCAAAAACCGCGCCAGGTCCTGATGCAAATTTATGTTAACAGCGCCGGAGAGTGTCTCTCTCATATATTTACAACCCCGTTGCGAATAGAAAATGCAATGGCGCTGTGCAACCAGATCCGACGTGAACAGCACACATATTTTACATATATACGCAATTGTAATTATTATAATTAAATATGTGTCGTAATTGTATTACTAAATAGAAACTACGACACTTTATCTGAGGCAAGTATTATCTTACGAGCAAATAAATTTACGTGTATAAAACACATACGTGTGCACGCACGTGCGAGCAGAGGCGAGAAAATCATTATCGAAGCAGGTTGAAAGAAACGAGCTTCGACGCGAATTTCTTGCAAGCGTGCGACGCGACGTACTGTATCGTCTTATCCTCGTCTTAGCCTCCCACTCGGTTTAATTAAATTCCCGGAGAAACGGTGGCTCTTCATCCCTTCATTACCTTCCCGTGGGCACCCTTTTTTTGCGCACCAGTGCTGACGCGAAGACGCATGCACCCACATGCACGCACGCACTCACGTTCGCTGTACTAATTGACGGATGAATTAATTAGCACGAATGATCGATCGCGCCCGCCCATCGCTGGATTTATTTCCTGTCGAGATATACAACGATACGAAGTGTCGGCGCGAGATTATTGGATACTTGGATCTCTCGAGTATTTATAGCTGTAATTTGATACAGTATCAATAGAAATAATTGTAACGAGTAATGGTAAAACAATGATGACAATAGCAAAATTACTATTTTAATTAAATCTCATTTTCGATTTCTATAAATGTTTTTGTGTCAATTTTTTATATGCTTCTAGATAATTTTAGAAATAATATTTATATCACTATCATATTCAAAACAAACTAATAAAGAAATGGAGAAAGAGATTTCATATAGAAATAAATTTTTAAAGATTTATGTGAAATTATAGAATTTTGAGGTCAGTGATTCTCTAATCATATAGCTATTAATTTGATTAAAAGAAATATCTCGTTAGTGCAATAACTAGGTGTCATCAGTCGCATAGCGACGCGCATAGACAGTAAAAGAAAAGATAGTAGTGATGAACAACGCACAGATATAATATAATCCTCGAAATGAATCTTTTAATAAACAAAGATTCTTAAAGTATCTTTCATTCAACAATGTAACAAAGCATTGTTAAATTATTTTACTAAATTATTTTGTCGATACAATCAATTTTATCTTGCCAAGTTTTATTAATCTGATATACAATAGATAACTCAGTGCAAGGTTCGTTGAATAAAATTAATTATATAGCAGGCACAAGGCTCGAAATAAGGCTCAGTAAATATACAAGACTTTCTTTAAATAATATCAAATATATTATTTCTTTCAATAAAATATCCAGTAGAGTCTTGAAACTTTGATTAATTCTGATATCGTAATTTTCAGAAATCGCAAAAACAATAAAGCAACGTGTAACATTACGATAGTGATTTATAACTGTGCAGCAGTAGCTAAGAGTCAGCACTATTTGTGGAATCAGCAGCAGTTTATTTAGAAGCAATAGGACATACCGTGAGAATGCAATGCGTTTCGCTATTGCGCACTGATCGCTTTTGTACTGCGTGTATTAATCAATATTAATATTCGATCTAAAGCTGAATAATAATCTACTGCAGTCATAAATCAGATTCTTCAAACTTTTTGAAAAATCTTGAGCTTTTATTAATGAGTAATGTTAAAAATTCAAGTAAATATATTTCTTATAAAATTAAATTTCAAGTAAAGAATATTTAATAAAAAAGTTTATTTGGAGAAATAATGTTTTTTTTTTATTATTTCTTTCAAGATATATTTGAGAAAAAATCGAGGGAGGAAACAAAATATAATATATAAAACTAATAAATGTTATACATTAATAAATCAATTGTTTATAAAACAATGTCGCTTGCATTGTTGAAAACTTAATTCTCACCGCCATCTTTCTCCTACTATAATTCTGAACTCCCTTTCTTTACCTTTTTCAAGCAAATAAACGCTTGTGAGTCGCGTTTCGCCATAAGTTTTCACAGTGACCCTCGTAGTTACGAAAAGCAACCGTGTTGTATTGCCCGGTGAAAGTGTCTTTAAAACCTTCGGCTATTGTTGCGTTGCGCACTAAAAGCAGACACACACACACACACACACACACACACACACATATATGTATATATATATTGGACGAAAGAGTCGTGAAAAGTCAGCCGATCATTCCGAAGCTCAGTTACGAGGAGCTTCATTCCTTGGACTTCTCTACTTCTTCTACCACCATTAACACTATTTCTGTTATTATCCAACTCCATGACAGGTTTTATCTTATTGTTCAAATCTTTCTATATAATCTCTTTAAATAGCTTTCTTAGTAAATAACGTAATTTAAATCTTTTTTCAGACAAAGGGAATCTTTCATTCCTCTTTATATCTCTTTCTCTACATCGCTTCATAATGTCGTATTTGCCACGCAAATAATCTTGAAATCTACGTCGCTAGAAATCATTCAGATGACTGCGCCGGATCCTGCCACCATTTATTCTATCCATAGAGGCGCATCGATGTGCGGTTATGCGAATCTCATTTTCTGCTATGGCCGCCGTAGCTTCTTCTCTGAACGAGATAAGCCGTGTACCCGTGTTGGAACTTAAAGCATGCGGCTGCGTGTCTTTGGAAGAGGCACAGGAGGCCACAGATAAGCCTCGATGTATTCTGAAGTACGTTCGTCGTAATATTAATAACGCGTCTCATCACCATGTTTCTCAATATAAACTCCAATCGTTTCTGTAACCGGGTACCATGCTCTCAAGGGGATGATACAGATCCCTCTGTTTTCCGATTTATCTTCCATTTTCTAATTTGTTTTTTATTTGGCTTTTAAACATTTTATATTAATATTGTTTTATTATAAGATTATTGTTTTGTTATTATTATAAATATATTTTCTGTTTTTATACATGAGACGCTCGAATAGTAATACAAGATCTAAAAATCTAATATACATATAGCTTAAAATTCTAGAATTTTCAATATGGCTTCCAAAAATTTTTTAAAGCTTTATTTATCGTTATTATATAGTAACAAGTTTGTTATTCAATTACACAAAATTCTAAAATTAATTAATCAAGAGAATTTTAAATTAAAGTTTTCTGAAATTTCAATATTAAGAAGTTGCTGTTGAAAACTTTATAAATATTAAGGCATTTATAATTAAATATATTTGTAAGATTGAGAAAAAATGTGTAACTTATTGTTAGTACAACGTGCGTATTTTCTAAAGACGAGTTACGACAGACGATTTCTGTTATCGCGATCAGTGATCGAGATGTGTCTCTTCGTCACCAGCATAATCCCTGAATATCAGCTAGACCACAACCGATCGAGTTTCACAGCTTTTCAATATGTAATGGGGCGAACAAATTATATCGCGCCGTGTCTCGCACGAGGATGACGTCGAATGATGGATCACTCTTCAGATTTCCGATTTTAACCATGTAAAGGAAACCCCAAGGTCATTATGTCACAGCAGCTTTTGCCTTTAGTTAAGCTTGAAAAATTACAGCTAGATCAAAAGCATTTCATAACTCTAATTTTTAAATATAAGTTAATGAGCGTTCGCATAAAACATAAATTTAAAAGTTAGTCCAAAATTAACTTTTGTGCTTTGTATGTACTATGAAGTTAGAGAACGCAAAAAGAAACTTTTTTACGAAACGATACAAAAATTGTTTCAAAGTAAAAAAAAATGGAATCGACTAACGAAAGTTTGAATAATAGATAACACTACCGTACAATAATTTCTGTACACGTTACACTACATATATTGTAGCCACATTACGAATGCAAATCGATACAATATAAGAAAAGGATGAATATTTCTTAAAAAATATCATATCCATTGCACGAATACTCGCGTTTAATAAATTATTAATATTTCGATTTATCAACAACTGAACATTCGACAACATACGATTTCGTGCTCGCAACGAAGGAGGAAGACAAGCGAAAAATAAAAGAGGAATGAAAGAAGTAGAGCAAAATCTGCATAATGTCTGTATCAAGAAAAAATAAAAAAAGGGTAGAAAGAAGACGGAAGACCTCAAAGAAAAAAGAAAAAAAAAGAGCGAAAGCATTTGAAACCAGAATCTTTTACGCAAGATGGAAACAGAAGATACATGCTCCTGAGGAAACAGAGGAAAACAAAAAGAAGATGATAGGATTTAAAATTTAAAAGGATAAAACATGAAAAAGTTATCTAAAACTTTGACGACTGATTATCTCTATATATCGGCAATACCGCAAATACCTGCATCTGTAAGTTTAAGAACCAGAAATTTGTATATTTTTTTAAATATAAGAGATCTAAATTTATTCTATTCTTGAAAAAAATTTTAGAATTAAAATTTTTTAATTCTTGATCTTTGTAAAACAAAATCGAGATGCCAATAACTGATTTTTATAAATTTTCAGACGTTAAAATTTTTATGATTTTGATTGGGTAAGATTCATTCAAAAAATTTTCCTTTTGCTGATTATGTGGAATACAGAACAGCAGATCAGAAATGAAGAGAGCGAAAGACAAAGAAAAGAAAATAAAAACGTATCTGGTTCGGTGTCAGTCGTTGACGGATGGGTCCATGAGCTTCCCCAAGGCCTCACGAATCTGCAACGAAACTGTAGCCCTTTCATCTCATTCGTTTCAACTCGATGTGAATGTGGATTCATAGACGAAAAAAACGTCTGATTCTGTTAAAATATCTAAAAATTGAGTTTAATTGAAAATAAATACAGATCTGAAAATAATTATGTTAGACTATATTAAAATAATTATGTTATAAAAATACTTGAGCGTGACAAAGAAATTTTGTCATTCTATTAACGAAATTGAGCGTTCAATATAATTACACTGATAATTCAAATAAAATTATTTTTAGATTTATATCTAACTAAACTTTCAGACTCTATCTACGTATTACTAACTGTCAGATTTTTGTTATTAGTTTCTCTTCACTTTTCATAACACATGTTTTATTTTATAAATAAGAAAAAAATAATTCAATTGTTTATATGTAATAGTAACTTTTAACCTTTAGTAATAGCAATGTTTTACATTTTATACATTTAATATTTATGATATAAAATATTAATGCCAATGGATTTAATAAGAAATAATAAGAGTACCACGGAATCTGGAATAGAATATTGACACTATAAAGTTTTATTAGATCTATAAATCATCAACCTCTTGAGGCCCGAAATATTTTGGACGATTTTTACAATTTTAGATTTAGAATTTTGTTAACTATATAATTGCATCGATCTAAGAAAGAAGTGACACTTCAGAATCAATATATTAATTAAATTTGTTTGTCCATATTTAAACTTTATATTATTACATATTTCTAGAATTATTTAATAGCATTTGCAGTAAAAAATTTTATAAAAAACGATTACAAAAGCATTATATTGAAATTGAGATGTGGTAAAGTAATAAACAATATTAAATAAAATTACAGTAATTTACTTCGTAATAAATGTATAAGTGTATATAAATATAAAAAAAGCAATAAAATTTACTTAAATCGTCATAAGCCAATATATTAACTTCCGGTTCTCTAGAGGATAAAAAAACTAATTATTTTCAAAATCACTTTATAGATAATCTAAGATATGGTTTTATTTTATTTATTTGCGAGTGTGTATAGATCCTATAAAAAAAATATAATTATCTTCAATATACACACATATCTTTCGAACGAATACAAATCGACACATCTAGAAGCGCGGGATAACTTTTCAGATCGGTAATAGATTATTCGAGCGAAGAGCACATTTCCAAAGACCGTATTTCAAAGATCGGTACAGTATCAAACGAAGCAGAATCACGATCTTCGGATCGTTTCGCCAGATTGTGCTAGCAGTCCGTTGAAGACATATTCGTCTTCTGCCTTATCGACACAAAGTTAGCACGAATTGAACCTGCGAAAGGCCCCACGGGCCTGTTTTTCATTCGAGACCGTCTCGTTCACATCGAAACCGGTTTTCTACAGAGAGATTTGAATTTCGCAGCAAAGAACGAATCCTCTTTCTCCTCCGGCAGAGAGCTATGCCTTAAATCGATTCAACAGAAATATTCAACATTGCATTATCATATTTTAGATTAAAAATTGTTTTCTTTTTCTCTTTATACGTATTAAAATAATTATAGAATTTTGAATCTTAGTTTTAAAACTTTCAAAATTTGTTAAATAATGAAATTAATTCCATCATAAATGATCAATGATTTATCTATCTTCTAGGATTAAATTGTTGAGAACAAAATATAACATACAATTTTAACATTTAATTCTATTAAAAATGTTAGTAGTTGTTATAATTCTATTTAATCTATTAGTATTTTTTCTAATAAGGGAGTAATGATTCAATTTTAAATAAAAATCTAAAAATATTATAAATATAGAAATAGAAATAGTAAATTTTTATTTCTTTAAATATTTATCAATAAGTGAGTAATAGTAAAAAATTTTTAAATTTGATATTTAAATCACAGATAATTAGAAGCAATAATGTCTTGTATTAAGTTAATAAGTAAATAGTATTAACGAACTGTATATAAATAAAGAATAATTTTCTTTTTAATTATTAATTAAATAATTTTCTTTTTAATTAATAATTAATAAGATTAGTCATTTATATTAAATCAGCAATTTTCACTCATTCTCTTACCGTTTTCGCAACGGTAACGAAGCGAACCAAGTTAACTTCTCGCATACTCGTCGATAGCGAGTGCATTTGGTGGTAGGGATCCACTCATAGTGGTCGTCGGCCCCTGTCAGGGCCTTCCTCCCTCCGTATTACCACTCGTGAAACCTTTCCCCCGTTTACATCACATCGAGTGGGGAAGAACAGGCTCATTGCGTGAGAAGTGGGGAAGCTAGGCCCAGAAGAAGATAAGAAGCGAGCGAAGGAAGAAGAGAAGAGAAGAGAGGAGTGAGAAAGTTCTCTCATGACGATGATGTTGCATTGTTTACGACAGGGTAAGCTCACCGCGGCACAGCCATGTTGGATTCCTTTCGCGGCTGTAGATCAAAATTATAAGGCGGAACGTGCCTCGGAACGTCCGTTCGGGATCCTCTTGAGTGTGCTACGAATCTTCTTCTTCCTTCGCTTTTCTCTCTTTTCGTCGCTCCGGCGAAAAAGGGAGCAAGGGCGCTTCGGGAATGCCATGAAGATCGATCGCTTCGTTCGTCCTCTCTTTTTCGACGGCCCGGCCCGGCCCGGCTCGGCTCGGCCCGGCCCGGCCCGGCAAACGAGAGCACGAACCTTCTTTTAGACTCGTGTCTCTCTCTCTTTCTCTCTCTCTCTTCAGCTGCTTTGGCTGCCTTGCGAGCAGCCATTCATTGGGTAGATAGGTCAGGTGACATGTATCGCGTGTCGTGCTCATCGGGGAACTCAATGGCTGCTTGTCAGTGGATGAACGCTCGCCAGCAACAAGTGACTTGAATGTGGATATAGGAAAGATGCCTGTCTTTAAACAGATGTTTTGACTTTGTGTTGGAAGGGATGAATGACATACATATGCATACCCTCAGTATTTAAAAATTTAAATCACTTGCGCGTGCACGTGCATATTTAATTGTATATCATATGTTCAACTTTCTTCAAGCGCTTTGACTCATCGTATAATGTCATGATCGATCCATTATTATTTATTCCATAGCCATTGTTAATAATAACTCAATAATTATTGGTATTGAATATTAATAGTTGCAATAACTATTTCTTTTTACATTTCATTATTACTTTCTATTTCTTAATTTTACTTGTAAGTACTTTGTTATTTGTTATTATGTTCCAATACTCAAATATTACTACAATACTCATTTTTATCTATTTTTACTCGAGTTTTTGAAATGTACTATTACGGATTGTTGAGAAATTACGGTTAATTTGTATTAAAATTTAAAATTTCGCGTTAAATGTTGCTACACGATGTCCAATTCCCGTTTGAAGCTTCATCGAGTAGATCAGCAAGGCGCATAATAAACCGCGCAGTGAGTCGTGGAGGTCGAGAGAGCTGCTTAAGGTGAGTCTAGGGCTGCAGTCATTTTTCTACAGCCTCGTGCAGAGCGGTCCAGTCGGAGACCAGTCCTCTCCTCTCTCTCTCCTCTTTACCTTCCACCTCCCTCCAACTCTACTCGGCAGATATCCTGGACCCCGGCATGTCCGTGGTACCTTCCACCTAACTACCTGAGGACTAGGTAAGCTTCGCGGTTCCTTACGCGTTGGAGTTACGGCGAAGACGCTTTAGGAGAAATAAGGCCCAGAAGGTGGGTCTCAGGCAACAATGACGCCCAGTTGAACGCGACGACTCGGCACTCTCCGCATGTCCAATAGTGCATAGGCCGTTTAACAAAGTTTACACTCGTAAAATATTGTGCCAATGTCAATGTATTCATCCAAATTGATCAATAGTCTTTGTTTGTGGATTTGCTTGTAGTGTTATTTCTCTCTCGAATCTTCCAGTGTTGAGAATTTAACATAAAGCGCATTTATTGGAAATCTCTCAAACATTTTAATTCTTAAGCATTAGTGTTTAAAACCTTCGATAAAATAATAAGTATTGTTTTATAGTGCAATGTGATGTAAATTTGAGTGTTTTCAACGTTGGAAAATTTACGGTGAAAGATGTGTGAGTGCGGTGACGAGTGCTCCGAGGACACGAAGACGCGGGAATTCCGAGATGTCCTATCTCATTAGACCCGCAAAAACGTTATTAAAAATCTAAGAAGTTTTAGAAAAATTCTGGACGAGATTAGGACTTGAACACCTGAAATGGCTACCCTCGGTCTTTCCAAAGTCTTCATATTGGACAAATATTTTACTGAGCTACAGAAGTTCTGGGAGACCGAGAAGAAGCTACAAGGTACAAAATTGCAAAGCTGTGACAATATTCTCATGCAGTTAATGATTTAAAATATTTTTCTTGCTTATTAAAACCTTTAATCTTTAAATTCCAAAAATTACCTTGGTTTTATTCTTAATTTATGCATCTTCATACTAAATCCTTCATACTAAATCCTTAATTGATTGACTTTTCGTATGATCGTGTTTTAAAATCCATGTTTCTTTTTCTTTTAATATAATTATATCCATTATTTTTTATATCATTACAGTATCTCTATTTTTAAATTTATGATTTTTGTGCATTGAAGTACGTCAATCGTTTATCAGTTAAAACTTTTTTTTAATTTTGTTATTTTTAAAATATTTAAGTTCCATTTTCAAACATTTAAAATCTTTATTCTATTAATGCGCACTTAATTTTTATAATCTATAAAGTCTTAAATCTTTGAATTTAAAAATTTGTGTGGGTGTGTGTATGTGTGTGTGTGTGTCCTCAAGATCAATTAACTTCTGGATTTTTGTGCTTTCTTCAACATACATACATATTTTGAAAAAGTTATTATGTGTGTGTGTGTGTGTGTGTGTGTGTGTGTGTGTAATAAATATGTTAAAATATATTTATACATATGTATCAATATACTATATTACAGTTTTGTAGATAATAAATATGAAAAGCTTGATCCATAATTAAGAATTTTTCCAAAGATACAAAATATGTTCACTCATCCGTTTCCACAGTCATTAAAGTTTTAATTTTTCCATTTTGTAAATTACAATGTTCGGTTAATAGATTTTTTATCTAGCAACAAAAATTTATGAGATAAACCGTTGGATTTTAAGTATGCAGACATTAGACTCCAAAGCAGTACGACCCTGCCAGGTTGAAAATGAAAAGTTGCGGTGGTCATTATAAAAGTTACCTACGCTTTACAGTTAAAGTAATACAATTTCTTTATATTTTCGCGGCTATTCTTTTTTGATTACCAGCATTCTTAACTGTACCCAGAGATTAAAAGTCTCTTATAAAAAATTTATGCGATGACAGGAATCAGAAATTTGCATCATGTACATTAAGTTGTCCCATAAACAGTATTTACGTATTTTTACTACTATTACATAGAATCTCATATTTTACTGCTGTTATGTGTGCTATTATGTCGCTTGATTTCGCTGTTAATTTTTTGTGATCAATAATGTATTTGTATATATATAATTTTTAATTTATAATTCAAAAACTTTATTAGATTAAATTTTAAAATAGAAAGAACTGATAACGTTTTTTTTTATTTTTTAAATTAAAATAAAATTTTGAATGTGAGATTTTTAATTTAGTTGTCTGAATGTAGATAATATTTAATTTAAATGTTCACCATAACTTATATATATATATATATATATATATATATATATATATTTATATGTACAATTTTATTACACGTAAATGATTTATTATTCTATAACTAAAAATATTTATTTAGCTTTTAAAGCATATTATGTAATTCTAAATATTCTTTAAATCTATCTCATTTCTATAGAAACTCACTTTTCCTAAATCTGAATACTCTGTTTTATCAATTGTTTTGTAATTAGATAATTAATATCAATGACAACATTTACATTGCAAATGCTGAACTTTTCGATTCTGACAGTGTACTAAATATATTAGTAAGTTTTTGAAAAATAAAAAGAGCCACGCACAAAATCAAGCTAACTTTCTTACTCGATTGTTTCCAAACTCGGAAGCGTCATTATTCTGCAGTCTAAAACATCCTTACAGCTATTGTTTCATTATAGCGCGTCCTTCACAATTACGAGCTTCTTGAGTAATTAGGCGGAAAAAGTGGGAAGATGAGATATAATTAAAATACCTTCTACTTCTTTGTCATTATTAACTTCTTCAAGCAATAAAAATTACATAAAACTGATAAATAATTTAATTGTATACTCCATAATATATAATAAATATGATATAGTTATAATTATTATCTTAATTACATATTTTAAAACATAGTTCCAATTAAAAAAACAGAGAGTATTTAGATTGTGTTTAGGATTTTTCCCTCTTCTCTATATTTCAAATTTATTTTAAAACTTTAATACTTTTAAAATTCTAAACATTATTTATAATTTAAAAATATTATTTACATTCCACATTGGGCGCACATTAATTAATATTATAAAGTTATTATTCTTAAAAAGTAATATTTTTAGAATTCTTTGATTCTATCTTTGAATTTTTGGTTTAACATATTTATTTAAATAGATTTGTTTGGAATTTTTGAATTGCCAAAAAAAATCACTTTAAGTATTTGATAATTTTAAAATTTAGATTATTTAATAAATTATTTGTGAATATTATATAAACATTATAATGTGAAGAAACAAGCATTTCTTATTACGATCGGTAATAACAAAGAAAATATCTTTTCTCGCTGGGATTTATACAGGGCAATGGCCTACACTGGTGCATCCAGCTGCAACTGCTCCCATGTGCGGCAAGCGCACGTGTGCGTAAAGTAAATGACATGCATACTCATATACTTAGATCATACTGTGTTGCACAAATACATTTGTGTGTGTGTTTGTGCGCATATTTATTAACAACTTTGTAAAAGAATGAAAATAGTATAAATGTATATAGTAATTAACTAAACGACAAACTCATAACTTTTAATGCATATTTAAGAATTTTATAAAAGAATGAAAATAATACAAATGCGTTTAATAATTAACTAAAAGACTAACTCAAAATTTCTAATGCCCTTTTTTAATATATCCTTACAATTTTTATCATGAAATACGTTATACAAAGAACAATAGAAAACTCTTTATCTAATATCTTAAAGTAAAAAGAGTACAGACTTTTTATATAAATATTTAAACACGCACATACACATACATGCATATATATGAAAAATTAAAAAGTAAATAATATTGATTAATTAATTAAAACTACTATTCGATATAGCTTATCATCAGAGAAATTAAACCTCACAGAGGATATATAGATTAGATATATACGTTATATAGAATATTTATATTGTATATATCATATATCCTAAATAGGACTTCTTGTTTTGATAATGCTCAAGATCGTTATGTTTATTGCCACTTCGTAGAGTAACATTTACAAAGTTCCACGGCGAATTGGCATCGTGGGAAATTACCATTTTATCAAGACTCGACACATGGATCTGACAGTCGTTTATTTATTCCATATATTCTGTAGCATCCTTCCATTCAGTGGAAATGTTATTTTGAAAACTCTTTATATTTTCCGATAATCTTTACTTGTCTTTTGCAATGCTTGAGAATGTAATTTATATTGATGAGTTTTTGATAAATACAACTACAAACTACAAACTTTTTCCGAAAGATAATCTTTTGGGAATTTTTATGATTGTGTTAAATATTATATTAATTTGTATTTAATTCTCTCTCTTACTTAATTTGAAATAATGTCAAAAATATAAGATACAAATTTTTCTATTTTTAATATTTTAAACTTTATTTTGGAATTTGTTTTATATGGAACAATTTTCAATGCCCTAAAAAAAATAAGACAAATAAAATAAAATGTACATTCATACTTAATTAAATTAATGTTTCATTACGAAAATAGCAATAAACTATTGCGCAAATTTTCAGAGAAAAATACATCGACTAAATTTGTAAATGGATCACGCGTTATGATAAGCCTCTGCGTCTAATTACGATTTAAGTTTCGACATACGTGCGGTCGTCGCCATTAATTTCACCGCGATTCGGTAATCTGCGCGTACAAGAGAGGAATGCAGAATACCTGCCGCAATTAATTCGCCCTTTCGTTATCTCTTTGCCTGTGTCAAAGTAAACGGTGCACTTAGGACAATATTTACTTCGTTTTTCTTTTCTTTAATCTGTTTTATCTATCCCATCTTTCTTTAAAATTTTCTAGTCTATCATTTTTAGTATTTTAGATTTTTATTGTATTTTGGAATTTGTATTTTCCGCATATTTGTTATTCTGATTTTATAAACCTATAGTCATAATAAAAAGTTTCTTTATTCAATTTATTAATAACTTTTTTACATCTCATTCATTTAATTTTAACATAAAAAGAAATTGTAAAAAAAGATTATTGAAATTTTAAAATTGTAAAATATATGATATAAAAATTAACCTCTCTCTCTCTTTTTGTGCTTAAATTTATGAACCTTTGCTTGTATTGTAGATAAAAATGTGTATTAAATCCTTGAAATTATTAAAGTAGAAATTAATTCCTAGAATTCAGATTAATTACTTTAATTCTTTATGTATAAACAATATATGTGGATGTCAAATTAATAATAAAGTTTGATAATATCAAACATGCAGGAAAATTATGTAATATTATAATTCCTACCAATTATGGATATTGTGATATAGATCATATGAATAATGCAATTGAAATTTCGTCATACATATATACATGTATATTTGATATATATGAGTATGTGAGTATAAAATATGCATAATTTATATATGAAGATAACTTAATCCTTTGACGATGACAGTAGTTTTTGATTCACAAATCAAATAAATCGGATTATACAGTTTAAAGAATCATAGATTCAATGTATCCAAAATAAATTTAACGAGAATTATGTATCTGCAAAATTAGAATAAAAAACAAATTAATCTAGGACAAATCAATAACATAACTCGATAGAACATTAGTCAAAAGAGTTAAGACAAACAGAGTATAAGCGGTGCCGTGAAAAGGATAAGACTAAAAAGAACCTGTTTTCTTCTCGAAGGAGCGTTCAGCTTCCGAAGGTACCTGCACAGTTTAATCCCCGCGGAGTAGGACCTGTCCGCTTACAAGGTGCTTGGAAAGTCAGGAAAAAAATTAAGTTTTTGTTATTGTTTATTATTATTTATAGTATATTGACACACACACACACGTGTCCTCTTAAAAGATTTATTTAAAAAAAAATTAAATACGATAATAGGAGAAACAGAAATAAAAGTTGATATTCATGTTTTTATTGTTTGGATAAAATATTTTTTCAAGTAATTAAAAATGCATTTTATCAAAACAATAAAAACATGAATATCAACTTTTATTTCTGTTTCTCCCTTTATCGTGTTTAATTTTCATATAGAAACAATGTATCGTACCATAACAGTTTTTTCCTACTATCAATATAAATAGCATGACATGTTTTTGTTTGTTTATTATAATCTTTTACACATGTAACTTTGTAACCGAAACATCTTCCTTTTCAATCCTTTCAATGCATTGCCTGTTTTACATAGTTAAATTGATAAGCATTATTATAATTAATAAAGATTCTAGATACTAGAATGATCTCATAGTAAATGTATCATAAAAGCAAAAATAAAGTGTCGTACGCGTTAAACAATTTACTTCGTGATTTCAAAGAACCAATTACGTAACTAATCTCGTATTCGCCGATTTTGATATGGAACAACGACTAATTCCCCAGTGCGAATCGAGCACTGGGTATTGTATGTCTTTCGACTAAAAGAACTTAGTGTTCGCAAAAAAAGGAAGAAAACGTGTTCTAAAAGAGCACTTTGAAGAAACTTTCAATTGCACTTGGAATCAACTGCAGAAAATAGCTGTTGAAATACTATTTCAGTTGACAATTGATTTTGACTGTTTGACTAACTCGTTGACTGATGTCTGTCCGTAAACATCGTTTAGGTGCAAAGAAAAAAAAAATTTAATTGTGTTTGTGACATAAACACGATAAGTATTATTTTTATTGAAAAAAATCATAAACATTGATATTGTAACTAATTAAAGATTTTAATTAACTAAAGTAAAATACAGAATTTAATAAAACTGAGAATAAAAACTCTAACTCTAATTAGTACAGTTTTTAGAACATGAGTTTTCTCTATTATAGATAAAAATTAAGAGCACAAATTATTAAAAATGAATGACGTAAATTACTACTGTTATTATTTGAGCGTTTACTTTGTATACATAAATAATTAAAAATACATTTAAGCATATTATATTATTATGTTCACGTAACAATAAATTTCTAAATTCGTTTTTTTTTTTACGCAGATAGCTCTGTAGAGCTTGTCTGAACATGATTCTTCTATAAATAATTTCACTGCTCATAGCTTTACGAATAATTCCATTTCACTGTTCATGACTTTATAAATTATTTCATTTCTCCTCAGCATGAATGATTTCAAATAATATATCGATATTTTTACAATATCAATGTTTGTATGCTTTATGTTTGTATAAGAGTAATCAAGTTTATTTAATTTACATACACATATATAAATCAATTGATTTGTCCTTGTATAATTTATACTTTTTAGTAAAAACTTACTTTCTAAAAAATTGAAATATTCTCAAAAATACTTATCAGGATATAATACAAGGTCATATTTAATGACTATAACGCACTGATCAGTCGTGCATGGTACGTGACTACACAATCGACTGCAACAGCGCTCGACCTCCCTTAGGTGACGGAGAGAAATCTTAGAGTCCATCGAGAGCGCAGCCTCCTCCATTTCAACTTATCCGCTATTGTATCTTAGATTAACGGTACCCGAAGAGCTGTGTACGACTCGAAAGAACGCGCACACGCGCGATGAATAAAAACAAGATAATAAGAAATAAAATTGAGAATGAGAACATTAAAACGAGACCAGAAGAAACAAATTGCATATAGAAAATATATATCTGGTGATTTCGACAAGTGTCCTTAATTATATAATTCTTAAGAAATTCTTTCCTTAATGTATCTAATAAATACTTTTAAAAAGATATTAAATAGTATTATTAATTAACATGTTGTGAGTTGAAGTAATCCATTAAATCCCAATATTCCTAACTTGATATAAATTATTAATAGAAAATATACATCATATCAATCACAATCCTATTGTATTGAATTGTAAAGATTTTTAGATAAAATATTAAGTATTTTATTATAATACTCTTTCACTTTTATAATTTTATGTTATATTCCAATGAGTGAGAGAGAGAGAGAGAGAGAGAGAGAGAAAGAGAGAGAGAGAAAGAAAGAGAGAGTGAGAGCTTAAAGAATTATTTCATTCAAGTGCATTGGTATCATCGTATATATCTCAAAGAAGTTTCCTGTTTGGTTCTTGAAGATGCTTCCTCATCGAACGAAGCGGTGCACCTACAGCAGCGTTTGCGGAGCCTCAGCACGGAACTGGTGACCCTGAGGAACCGGCTGCACGTAAGCCAACCGACAAACGCATCAGGGCCGACAGGCGGAACCTCCGGACCCCTATCGAAGAGCCCGGAAAAAAGTGGCGGACCCGCTTCACCAGCACCCGCAGTACCCCCGAGAACCACTCTACCACCTAGTGGCACAGTACCTCATGGAATCGGTCATCCCGCGGGTCACACTTTGACAGCTTCCGTGATTGTTCATCCGCATGTCAATCATACCGGTGCGAACACGCTCAATCATAACTCAACCGCATCAAATAATTTAATATCTGGTTAGTACATGGATATTTCTGTCCCGTACTGTATTAATATCATTTATGCCTACATTACAATTTTATAGATAATAATGTGCTACAGATTCCTATAAGATTTCTATTATATTTTCATTATTTTATAGAATCGTAATTCTATCATAATTCTAACGAAAACAAATAATCTTTATCTATTAACCAATTGTATATAATTATAACACTTCATTATATATATAAGTACTATTTTTTATTCTGCCGCATTAAAAAGATGATATTTCATCTCTCTTCTCACAGATATATATATAAAAAAAAAAAAAAATCTATAGATTCATAAAAAAATAAAACAATCTTCTAAAATTAATAACAATAGGATTCAATTGTATTATTATAGTGATTAACGGAAAATTGATATTTCTAAATTTTTTGACGTTTGAATTTTATTCAGATTTAGATTCTTCAAAACGTCATAATGGAGTACCTGATGATAGAATAGTGTCCTGTGTGACGGCGTTAGGATGTCTTCGGTCACCGCCGATCTCCAGTATCATTGCTGATGTAAAAAATGCAAAAAGTAATCAAAATCAACATCGATGTCTTCCAAAAGCTACGTCCTCGTCCGGCCCTGCGACTTCCACGGCCTTCGATGACCTCATTCATCTACCTGGACCTCTTACAGAAGATGCAGTACTTAAATGTCTTCAAGCTCGCTTTTGCGCTAAGCAGTATCATGTAAGATCAATATTTAAATTTTATTAAAAATAGATAAATAAAAATAGACAGTTAAACATTTGTAAAGTTTTCAAGAAAATTTGAGCATTTAAATTTTTCAAAAAGAATAGCACTCGAGAAATAAAATAGGCAAAAATACACAAATTTCATCTCTTAATAGAATATAATTGCTAAATAAATTTTAACACATTAACAATACATTATACTTTGTTATTGTCGGTTGTGTTAGTTAAAATAAGCTTAGAAAAATATAAGAAAAAGATAAGATTAATTAAATTTATACAAAAATATATAAAAACTTTCTAAAATTTGTATACACATCAATACAAAGTCACATGGTTTTGAGTCATCAAAAGTTTCCTATTCTGCAATTTTAGAATCTAAATGTTCATGGCGAGGGGGGAGGGGGGAGAAGGAGAAGTCCAAAACCAAACGTTTATGAATCGTATATATACACATACGTATACGTACACATATAAATGACGTGATTGTGCCAGAGCGGAATGCAAAGAGGCGGTCTCGAATCATATTTGTAAGTTGAGGCATCGTGATGGTGTTGGTGCTCGCAATAACGCAACACACAGCCGATACACCGCCATTAAGAATTCACCCTGTCTCTCGACTGGTTCGTGCGTGCCACCCTGCCACAAGAAACCCACGCACAGGTGGCACGCACGCTCGCATTCCGATGATGTGATCGTCAGCTAGACCGGCTTTAATTTTCATATTTTTCCTACTATACTCGTATAGTATATGATTAATCAGACTTTTCATTAACCATTATTTCCTTTAACGATAATTATCGTTTAAATTATTTTAGAAATATTTTTCATTTTATAACTTAAAAAAAATATTTATATTATTATTTAAAAAAGTTATGTATCAAAAAGTATGTATTAAAAAATAAAAATACAAGTATTGACTTGGTAAAATTCATTCGTAATAATTAATAAACGTAAACTTTATCCGTTTATTTTATTAATTTAAATTTAATTAAAGCATACACTCGGTTTCTCTAGTTATAAATGAACATTCGCATTTACCGCAATATCTCGTCTAACATGTCGTTCATCATGATAGACGATTCTTCGTATAGCAGGCTATCGACTTTTTTATACGAAACGTTCGGTTTCTTTGAGACTGTTCCTCGTTTAGGTGGTTTATTGAGAAACTCTTGATTTCTCCCTGATCTAGGTTCCTCAGGCAAGTAAGGATCTTTTTTCTCATCGATTGCGGTTGATTGGATACCTTATTCAATTGCAAAAAACAAGTTGATTATATACTTACATAAATTCACTGTGCAATTTATCAAACATAAACATTTGACTTTGAGATATTTAAATAGAAAATTTTAAAATTTGACCAATATTTTTTTATGAGCTGAACACATAGCTCATAAAAAATTAATTATTTAAATTATATAAAATTCTTTGAAAAATAAACAGAGATTAAAAAGTGATTGTAAATTGTAGTCACATTGTAATTATTCATGAAATATTAATCAAATATGAGTATCTTGTTAGTTGCAATTGCTGATTTATGCGGTTTTTTTCTACAAAGATTTTTCTAAACTTTACTATAATATTATAGTATAGATAATTAAAAAAAAGTTTTCAAAAAAACTTGAGCATTTAAATATTTCAAAAACAGTAGAATTCAACAAGTAAAATAAATAAAAATACACAAATTTAATTTTTTAATAGAATATGATTGTTAAATGGATTATAACATATTTAGAATAAAAAAAATAAAGCAGGCATGTCCAAAATTCGGTTCGCGAGTTAAAGCGCTTTCACTTCTCGGTCGTCTCGATAGATATCTTGTTGTATTAATTATCTATTATAAAGAGACTATTATAAATCTTAAAATAGATTATTATTGATAAGAAAAACAATTTATTTAGACGTATAAAAATTAGATTAAAATTTTGTTTTTTCAAACTTCAATATATTTCGATGTACACATTAGAAATAATAATGATATCATAAAAAATGCGATCCTTTAAATAAGAAAAAATGGAATATAATTTCAGACAAACGTGGGTCCTATACTGGTTTGCATAAATCCTTACACAGACGTTGGAAATCCATTAACCTTGACGAGCACTAGATCGGTACCATTAGCACCTCAGCTGAACAAGGTCGTCCAGGAAGCCGTGAGACAACAATCGGAGACCGGGTATCCGCAGGCGATTATTCTTTCTGGTAAGATTCTTAACACAAATTCGATCTTCAGTTTCTCCAGTGATGATTTCTGAAACTTCTTTTACAGGGACGAGCGGTTCCGGAAAAACGTACGCTTCAATGCTATTACTTAGGCAACTCTTCGATGTCGCCGGCGGCGGACCGGAAACGGACGCTTTTAAACACCTAGCAGCAGCCTTCACAGTCCTCAGATCCTTGGGCTCAGCGAAAACCGCCACAAACTCGGAGAGTTCAAGGATAGTAAGTAGTTTGCTTCGAGATGTATGAGAGAGAAGAAGTAAATAAATAAGATTGTGAAAGGGAGTTTTTAGAAATAATACTGATATTAAGATAATAAAATATTAAAAGCATTGAGTGAATAATAATAAAATAAAAATATATTATATAATATTTAATAATAATTAGTGATGTAAATATTAAAATATTTTCCTTATATCTTTAGGGCCACTTCATCGAGGTGCAAGTGACGGATGGTGCCTTATACAGAACAAAAATACATTGTTACTTTTTAGACCAGACAAGGGTGATCAGACCGTTGCCAGACGAAAAGAATTACCATATATTTTATCAAATGTTAGCTGGATTGTCTCACGATGAGCGAGGTAATATGCAATTAATTACCATATTATACCAAATTATATCAATTATTATTCAATATTATACCAATTACTATTATACCAAAATTATCGTACCAAAAATGATTAATAACAATTTATTAGTAAAATATAAATTACTCTAATAATTTTTGCAGTTAAATTAAATCTGGAAGGATATAATCTGAAAAATTTGAGGTATCTTCAACATGGCGACACGCGACAAGATGAAGCTGAAGATGCTATTCGGTTTCAAGCGTGGAAAGCTTGTTTAGGTACGTGGCTAACATGGAAAAAGTAACGTAAAATTTAATTTCATAAATTTAATATTAAAAAAATGTTCAAATTCTCTTGTGATACAATTAAATTAGTCAATGCTTAATTTATAAATTTTTTCACTTCTACTATTGATTACATTTTTAGCAAGGAAAGATTTGAGATTTTCTAAGATCGTTCATCCTTTATTTTTTCCCAGGTGTTTTAGGCATTCCATTTTTGGATGTCGTAAGAGTGTTAGCAGCGGTGCTCATCCTCGGAAACGTCGGTTTCACAGATGGTCCTGGTGTGGAAGTGGGCGTAATTGGTGAGAACGAATTATCCTCCGTAGCTACACTCCTGGGAGTTCCTCCACCAGCATTGTTACGAGGGCTCACCTCGAGGACTCACAATGCGCGCGGCCAGCTCGTTAAATCTGTCTGCGATGCCAACATGGTACAGCTATCCGACTTTCTTTGTGAGATGAAACAGTGCTGAGTAACGTTCTATCTTGTTGTGAATTTATATTTGCGGATCGAGAAATTCTTTCATCTAATGAATCCCTAACATGCCACAAATTTGACTCTTGAGACACGAAATATTTGAATTCTTCAGTGTTATATAAAAAATTCTTTCACGTATAGATAACTCTTCCAAGCAAATTATTGGATCTCTCATACTCTTCAAACGTTAAATTCTTTAATGAGATCCTTGAATCAATTTTTATATTTTAACTTGAAGATTTAAATGATGTGAATCATTATCATGTCAAACGTCTGTTAACTTTTATTAACTTTTTCACAACTTTTTCTTCATCTTAGTTATTCTCGAATTATAAAATAAAACAATAATTCTTTTATATTTCGAAAATTTTATTTTAGAATATTTTATTTCATTTTTTTATTGTAAAATGTACTGTGGATAGTTGGAAAATCTTTAATCAATTAATTTTTAATCACCACATTATTTTTAGCAAAATGTAATAAAAATATTTCTAAAAATCACATTTTTTCCGTTACAAATGTATTTTTAATAATAAAACGGCCAAATGCGCGAAAACGTTATTCAACATTGTGAACAGTCATTATCATAAATATATTAAATGTTAAAAATATATTAAATGTTTGTTCATGCAGTCTAATATGACCAGAGATTCGCTGGCAAAAGCACTTTACTGCCGTACTGTAGCTACAATAGTAAGACGAGCCAACAGCTTAAAGAGACTTGGTTCGACTCTCGGCACTCTTTCGTCAGATTCCAATGAATCTGTTCATAATCAAGCAGACGTTACTAGCCAACACGCCTCTACCATTGGAAGTTCAGCAGGTATTTATTCTATAATAATTACAATAACAAATTTAATATTATCTTAATTATAATTTAATAGTTTGCAAATATTAAGTAATTACATAATTGTGCCATTATTAAATAAAACACATAAACATTATAAAAAGTTATTATTATTAAAAATTAACTAATTATGTATGTGACAAAAAATAAAGTAAAATATTTTTTAGGGGGTACAGGATCTAGAAGCATGACTGCTCTGAATAACGCTGTACGACACGCCACGGACGGTTTCATCGGTATCCTGGACATGTTCGGGTTTGAGGATCCTAAGCCGAGCCAGCTAGAGCACCTCTGCATCAATCTTTGCGCGGAGACGATGCAGCACTTCTACAACACTCACATATTCAAGAGCTCCATCGAGAGTTGCCGCGACGAAGGCATCCGGTGCGATGTCGAAGTTGACTATGTCGACAACGTGCCATGCATTGATCTCATTTCTTCCTTGGTAAGCTCTTTGTATCGAAAACAACAACCTAACGCAATCCTTGCTTATCTAAATATCTTATATTCTCAAATAAACATATTAACTAATATATAAAATAAAAGGTTAATTCTTCTTTATCTTTTATGTCATTTTTAGATATCGCACTTTTGTAAAAAATAATTCATACATTGTCAAGTTTTTATTCAAGTTTTCTAAAAATTTTATATTTTAAATACCCATATAAAAGTATCCTTAAAAAAAAATTTTTTTTTTAGTTTGATTACTAATTCTTTTTGTAATTAAAAGTGTAATTGTTTCATTATTAACGTACGTTATCCAAGTGTTTCATTTCAATTTACAGCGTACCGGATTGCTAAGTATGTTAGATGTAGAAGGATCTATACACGGAACCGCGGAAAGTTACGTCGCCAAAGTGAAGGTGCAGCATAAGCAAAATCCTCGATTATTCGAACCTAGAACCGTCGACTGTAGATCCTTCGGTATTCAGCACTTCGCAGGAAGAGTCACCTACGACACTTCAGACTTTTTGGGTATATATAGAACTTCTTTCTTACTGGATTTCATAAATTGATTCAAAAATATTACGAAATCTGTGTGAATAAGTTAATTAATAATTGAAATAATAATAAAATAATGCATGATTTATATGTAATAATCATTAATATAAATACAAATAAATAAACTCTTCACTGCAATTATTAAATTTTATTATTCCATTGTTAAAGATACAAATAAGGATGTTGTCCCTGATGACTTGGTTGCGGTTTTCTACAAGCATACTTGCAGTTTCGGCTTTGCTACTCACTTGTTTGGTAGTGAATTGAAAGCATTATATGCGAGCGATACTGTGCCGAGAGGCGTCAGTTTCCGGATATCGCCAACTTCTCACACCGATCTGTAAGTACTCAACGATGTAATATTAAAATATAGAAATTGATACGGTACATTTCATTTTGATAAATACATTAATGTTTTAACATGTTTATCGAAGAAATTATTTTATAATCATCAAATCATTAAAATCATCACAAATAATTTCCGTATTATAATAATTATTTAAATAAAACGCCAAAATGCTCTTATCAATAAAATTGATCATGATAAGTGTTAACTATGAAATTTAAAGAAGAAATGCGCAAAGAGAAAGTATATAAAAATTCTTCGCAGTTTAAACGGAGACGAGCCAATATCGACGTTGACACAGGACTTTCATACGAGGTTAGATAATCTCTTGAGAACCCTTGTCCATGCTAGACCGCACTTCGTCAGATGCATCCGTAGCAATAGCACCGAGACGCCGATGCACCTCGACAGGGGAGTTGCGATGCGCCAGATACGTTCATTGCAGGTCCTGGAAACAGTAAACCTCATGGCGGGAGGTAAACAAGCAAAATTTTATTTTAATTTATTAAAAAAATATTAAGAAAATTTTATTGACACAATAATAAATCTTTTAATCACAATATGTAAATCAAAGTTAAAAAGAAACATGTACTATTACGAATAAAAGACAGTACCATTTAATTAAAATTAATTACTATAATATAAGCTCTCAGAATTAATATATGATTATTTTTATAGGATATCCGCATAGAATGCGATTTAAAGCCTTCAACACGAGATATAGGTTGATTGCACCTTTCAAACAACTGCGTCGCGCCGAGGAACAAGCTGTCGAGGACACGAAATTGATTTTACAAAATGCGCAGCAGCTAAAGAGTAAATTTGGTGCCAGCACTAGTTGGGCTGTCGGTAAGCGGCATATTTTCCTCAGCGAAGGTATCAGGCAGCAGCTCGAAAACTTGCGAGCGGAAACTCAAAGAAAAGCTGCTACAGCGATACAGGCAAGCATATGTATCTTTTTGAAAAATTTCTAAACTAAAACGTTTCTATTTTATTTATACATATAATATAAAGAATATTTTCTTACACATTGAACAAAAATAATTATTGTTTATATTTTGTCAAAAAATGCGGCAGGTATAATTATTTTTATATCTAGAAAAAAAAAGATAAAATTTTTCAAAATTAAATTTGTTTTAATTTTATTTCTAGGCTACTTGGAAAGGATGGTGTGTACGAAAAAGATGGCCTTTGAGAAGGACAACCCTAGGAGTAACATCTGGCATTGGTCAGAAGAAACCTCAACAACCACCTACCGGAACCAATACCGGAACCGTTCAGCGGAATGTCACTGCTGGTGCAGGAACTGGAACTGGCACTCGTCCAAGACCACAGCCAATTGCTGGCACACCTCCTCCCGATCCTTCGGAGAAATGCGCTGATCAAAAGATGATCCAACAAACTTGTACACTTTTTGGATTGGATTTAGTAAGCATCTGAATAAGACATTCTTTCACAAAGCAACAAATGTAAAATTTAATAAAGTATAAGAACAGATATATACATAATATTAAAAGAAGTGTAAAAAATTAATATATAATTGAACAAAGAATAGAATTTTTATAACCTTTTTGTTTTAATTTAATTTTTTTTCTAATCTAGACACTGTGTAAAAAAGAGAAGAGAGATAACGAAGTGTTATAACGTTTAATACTTTAGTATTTCAACTAGAGTTACAAATTTTACGCAAATTTATCGTAAAATGTTGCAAGAGAAAACTTTCTAACTTAATATAATCCGTCTTTTATCATACAGGAACGGCCGCCACCTGTCCCTCCTAGTAGATCCTATACCGTGACCGGAAACACAAAACTTGGTTATCCGCAAACCAGGATTATGAAAATGCCTTTTCCAGGTAGGAAATGCCATTTAAAATAGTTTTTAATCGGTAAAATATTAATGCACAATATATATATATATATATATATATATATATATATATATAAATAATTGATTAAAATTAATGTATTTCATTCTTTAATAAAACTTGTGCTAAGCTGTTTCAAATATATTATTATTATTATTAAATAAATTCTGAGATATTTAACAGAGACTTGAAACATTGGACTCCTAAATAATTGTTTTTCATTTTTATTTTGTATCTGAAATTATGTAATTAATAATCATCACGTAATAATGATTTAACAAATATTTTTTTAAAATTATAATTTATTACATAATTTTCAGAAGAGGGTGAAGGCGAAGTAGCCCTGTTAAAAGGAGAAACAGTTTTGGTTGTGGGTGCATCACCTAGACGAGGCCATCTTGTTGTAGAGCACAATAATACTACATTACATGTGCCGTATCAATTTATGGAATTGAAACCTTGTAATATTAATGTTTAATAACACTCATAATATTATTTATTTGATTTCAATTTTAAAGATTTGAAAAAAAAAAACTATTTATAATATCGTTTTCTTCGTACATTGTATAATTTTGAAAAACTTATATTGAATTTCTTTTATTATAAAAGCACTTGTATAAAAAGAGACAAAAGTAAAAACAAATTGGAATGTTACTATTTCTTATATAAATAAATTCTTATATTATTCTAAATTTATTAATCTTTCATAAGCTAATTTAATTTTGAAGAAAATTCTACATATATATTTGCATACATTCTGCATATAAACATAATACTTTATATCAGCCTGATGAAAATAATAATCAGAATGTAGAATGTAAGTAGAATGAAAAAAAAATGTAACAGAAGCATAAACAAAACTTCTAGGAAGCTTAAATTGAAACAACGAAACATAAAAGTAGCATTTATTTCTTAAAACACTTCTTTTACATTTCAGTGATTCATTTGACGCTTCCTACAAGTTTTGTATACTTCTGTTTTCCTCTTATATTCGACTAACGCTTCGATATTTTATTTCCGTTAGGATAATCGATCTATTCCTAAATTAAATAAGCTTAAAGGATTAATAAAAAATTATATCGCTTTTCAGAAAAAAAATTATTTTATCATAAATTTTATTTCATCTCATTACTAATTGTTTTCCGTGTAAATGGGTCAATCATTCTTCCGTAAAAATAAAATAAATTTGGCCATAAAGAGGGTTGGTTAAAATAAGATTATTCTATTTTCTCAAGAACTCTCTTCAAGAGAGAGTAGAATTTATCCGTTGTATTCTTCTCATACGAGTTTACTTGATCTCGATCATTCCTGTCATCTCTCGTCTGCCAATTAATTGCCATAAGATCATCTAAGAGTATGCCGGCAAAAGTTAGGGTAGGTGATTAGTATTAAGAGAGCGCCGGCGGCATCACTCGCGGTAGAGTCAGCTCTAAAGGACAGTGAACTTCGTCCTCTAATTAATTACACCTCCTGTTAAACGAGCTTAACGCGGAAGTCACAGCGGCCGTGCTTATCGCTCATTTCAGACACGGCATACTGACTTACCCTAAGCTGTTCGTCTTCCATGTAGATAAGATTCTCGCGAAGAAGTCTTGGGGTACCTGATAAGAAAAGTGTAAGCCAAAAATGTAGAGAATAATAAGTTTAAGTTAAACGAAACAATATATGTTTTTTTAACTGATTGTTATTTAAATGATTATGATATTGAAAAATATATACAAGATTGACAGAAAAGATCAGTTCAATTGGGTGTTGAGTATTTTCGAATTGTAATACTTTTATGTAAAATGATAATCGCAAATCCAATTCTTTCAACACATTGGCAATTGATCCTACAATATCACACAATAATAACAATATTTCAAACAATTAACAAGTATATCTAATTTTTTTTAAATAAAAATAATGAATATATGTATGGCTTACAGTTATTTTTATCAAGTATTGTACAGACATATATAGAATTATTTTCGAAAATAATAAATATAACATGTATACTTGCAGCAGGTTACGGATTATTCATGTAACTTATATAAATATATAGATATGCATATTTTTCTCTTTCCTTCCTTTTCTCTCTCTCTCCTATTTCTCCCTCCCTCCCTCTCTCTCTCTCTCTATTTCTCCTCTCTCTCTCATATATATATATATATATATATATATATATATATATATATATATGTATACTAAAAAAGAGAATATATGAACTTATTGTAATACTTTTTACCAACAGTATTTGTTAAAAAATTTTAGTATCGATTATAGAACACTGCCACAATAATATATATGTACTATAAGATTTATGCTAGTTTATATGTATAATAATTATCATAATAATAAACCTGGTGCTGTTACCACAAAAAGATCCATTTTGTAGATACACAATTCTCGCTTCATTCATCGATTTCGTGATGAATTCAGAAGGAATTAAAAAGTTAGAAATTCACATCAAATATATTAATATAGAGAGAGTTTTTTGGAAAATGTACGAAGCTGTATATAAAGTTTCAACTGTATGGAGAATGTGGTTTCAGATACCAGAGCAATATATGCATACATATACATATGTATGAGAAATTGTATGCGTGAAAGAATATAAAAACAAGTATAAGTACTATTGAAAAAAAGGACAATTATACTTGTTATTGATTTCTTTTTCCGTTTTCTTGTTTTCCCGCCTTATCCCTTCTGAATCTAATTAAAAGAATTATCAGATTTAAACTAGATAAATATTTTTTAATTTCGTATCTTTGGCACTGTATATGAGCGTATAAATCAAATAAATTATAAATAATAAATTAAAATAAAATTTTAGTAGAGGAAAACATCTAATTTAAAGCAAAAAAAATAGACTATGGTTAAAACAAGTATCTAATAAAACAAAAAATTTAAACACTTTTTCAGAAAAATAAAATCTATAAAATACCTCTTTATTTATAAAATAAACATTTAAATATGCAAATATTTAATGATTTACTTCAAAATAATGAAAAATCGAAATTGTCAGTGAAAATTTTGTAAGATTACAAACGTACATGAAAGAAAATTGTGGTGTATTCTCGTGGTGTAAAAGAATCGCATACCTAGAAAACTAGGAATTCAAGAAATTGGAAATTCTAGGATCTCGCATGTGTTTTGAGTTTTCTTGTATGTTGGAATGCACTAGCTTTGATGCGCAACGCTAAACACGTACCGCGGAATTCATCTCACGAACGGAGGAAGCTTTATAGCGAGACGCGAGATAGAGAAGAAGCATCGCGTTCCTCTTCTATGTTCTTACGTAAACAGATCTTTAAGCTGGCCTTGCAGTACCGACATTGACGTGCGTCAAGCACTTACAGAAACTGGCAAAATGTGAGCTAGCAATCCATGACTCATTCCTATATATCTTTTAAAATCTTAAAAAACGTAATTAAAAAATGAAAAACTATATAATTAGAATATATAGAGTTATTCAAATGTATGGGATATATTTTTTAGGAACACGTGCGATTTGCAGAGATAAAAAAGTTAATTATTTATATTTTATTAATGTTACCGTTAAATAAAATTTAAAAAATGATTTCTTGATTATTTCAAATATAATAATAAAATTCTGTACAAAATAATATTCTTTTTTAATCAAATATTTCTTTTAATTCAATTTGATATTTGGAAACAATATAATGTTGATTGAGCATTATTTATTATAAATAGAGAAAAACGCGTGTGTATCCTATATCAATATAAAAAACATAATGATAATGCTTTATTTATAAATTATATCATTTTAAATTTAATCTCATTTTAATTGCAATGTATCATTCAACTCCAAATTGGTATTATTAAAATTTCAGATTTCTTCTGAATAAGTTACATGAACAAAATGTATTATACGCCTTGGAGAGGGAAAACACAAAAATCTCGCAGAAAGCGAGAGGAGCACAACTAGGAATGAAGAACGAGGACGTGCATTCTACGTCAGGGATTCCAAGGGCCGCGTCGCACCGCGCCGGGCCAGAACGTGTACGACGCAGAAATGTGTTTCTCGCTCTGTGAAAACTACGAAGATAACGATATTGAATCGCAATGCCTCGGACATCGTCGTTCGACCGTCACGATCCGCTCGAATGCACCCAACTGACCCGCTTCCGGCATCGCCGAGGAAATCCGGAGAAATCCTGGCAGACGGAGGGTTGTTACGATCGACTCTGACACCTTAGACGTACTATAGAGCGAGAAATCAATTGAAGTCATACAAAGTGATTTCTAAGGAAATATTGTATTTTTCAATTTTCAATTCATCACATCTTTTGTTCATTATTTATTTTTTTGGTCAATTGATTAAATTGTTTGAATCTAGCTATTTAACGAGCAGATTAGATTAAAAATATGTTGAATTCGAGGTTGAATTAGAAGAATTTTCATAAATCTGTAATATTTTTTTATGAGCCTCACATATATTCTTTTATAACGAGTAAGAAACAATTCTAATTTTAATATTAATTTAATAATTTTCACGTAATTTACATTTCAACGATAACACTTTATTTCGTCTGTTGCAACTATTACACAACTGCAACGGACAGCTTAAGTTGCGCAACGAGCGTAGCAGCGGCAGGTGCATCGTCTTTCGTCTTTAATAACCAATTCGTGCAGCCGTCAAGCTTTCGAACTTGCCACAAAAGCTCGATTGTTCCGTAGAACGTCAGGAGATGTAAGAACGATTCGCAAATCTCTCGCGAGACTCCGCCAATCAAAAACTGCATAATATCGCGAATATTAAATTTTTCACGGTATCCTCACTCATCCTTTCTTTCGTCTCCTGCTTTCACGCGACTGCTTGAAAATTTTTTTTTATATATGCCCAGAAAATATTGACGATAATTAAATTTAATGCTGATAGAAGGATATAAGTGAAACATAAAGAAAAGTTGTGGATTTTATATGTTTTTTAAAAAATAATAGTAATGCATTATTAAATTGTGTGTTTGAGAAAGAGAGAAGAGTAAGAAAAAGATTATGATTAAATACTTAAACACTTGGATTTCTAATTATTAAATATATAATTTTCAAATTTTTTAGTACAAGTTATTTTATTATATTTTCATCTCTCTATATATCTAATACGTTATAAACAGAAATTTTATATATATATATATATATATATATATATATATAAAATTCTTGTTTATAACGTATTAGATATATAGAGAAATAAGAGTATAATAAAATAACTTATGCTAAAAAATTTGAAAATTATATTCAATAATTTAAAATCCAAGTGCTAAGATATTTAAAAATAGTCTTTGTTTTCTTGCATCTCTTCTCTCCCTCTCTCTCTCTCTAAAACATAAAATTTTATGACGCATTACTGTTATTTTGTAAAAAAACGTTAATATTTCACAACTTTTCTGTACATTTTTCTTGATGTTTAGTATGTACATAAACACTTTTTTTTATAAAATAGAAATCTCCTATCTGAAAAAGTGCATTGCATCGATACTCAAAATCTCAAAATTTATTGACGTCGCTGCTTTCCCGATGTGCTGATTGATTGTCATTCAGCGAGTCATTCAGTGTTTACTTCGTGAACGACTGTCATCGCGTATTTTGATTATGTGTATTGAGGGGTTAGTAATGTAATATTCAACTTGTAATTTGTATAAAATTATGTAATATTAGAAGCTTTGTAGCACGCGCAAAAGACTTGTTTTGTCTAATAAAAATAAGAATTATACTTAAAAAACAAAAAAATTTCAGCATAAAAAAGCATTTTATATCACTACAAGCATTTTCTTTGTGGCACGTGCAAAAGACATTGCTTATTACGCAATTCACGAAATAACCATTTAGCAATTCGAACGCGATAGATACGGAATCAATAGTGAGCACATTGCGAATGTGTTCTGTCTTTTGTGTCACATTTAACGCACGTCTAACGTCGACTAAGCTTTCTTAACCATGATTCGTACGACACTTGTATCTTACAAGCCATAGTCGCCGGCAGCAGTCACTTAAAGGAGACGCACTTTCTGGGGTGCTTTTGTCAACCCGCGACAAGCTCAAGAAATCATGGTTAATCCAACTGATCGGCCGGTTAGACGCTAAGTCCAATGAGACATGGTCTCATTGAACCGATAACGAGACTAGAAGTCAGAGTGCACATTGCAACGGTCTTCGATACCGAATTACGTACCCCGTAATTAATTGCACATGTGCCCAATCGAACGCGAAAATTATTTTTCACGAATAACAATGTCTTTTACACGTATTACGAAAAACTGAAATTGTCTGTCTAAAAAAGTGCATCGGTACTCGAAATCTCAGAATTTATTGTTGTCGCTTTTCCAATGTGCTGATTGGTTCTCATTCAGCGTTTACTTCGTAAATGACAGCCGTTCACGGAGATCGCACATGTTGACTATTTGTATTGAGAGATTAATAGTGTAATATTCAATTTGTAATTTATATGAAATTATGTAACAAGTCTTGTAACGCGCGCATCTGTTTTATCTAATATCTAGTTTAAAGATCTATTGTTTTAAAAGATAAATTAATAAAAAACAAAATTATCTTTGAAAATAATTATAAAACATTTGTCTCTGTTTTACAGAATAAAAAAAATAAAAGACTTTGATTTGAATCATATTTAAGCTGAAAAAGATTGATCAATACAGCATTCATATACATAGATAAAAGTTGAGCTTAAAGAGATTAATTTCTCGCGCAGCAAACAGTTGTGGCGAATGCAATAAATGTGTCGAAAGGCCGGGCGTCCTGCAAGGCGATTGCGTCGGTACGCTGGAGAACGATAGACGACCGATTGAAATGCAAATGGTGGCGGTCGACGTTATTTCGGCCCCGGTCACGTGTACGTGTCAGCGAGTGCGCTTGTTTCAAATTCGATCGCGCCCTTTTCCCTGGGTGTCGCGACACACAAACAAGCAACATTTCGTTACAAAAATCCCGCTATCAAGCCGCAACCAACACTGGCGTCATTGTTCAGCGTCCTCGCTAACGTATGCCCGGATAAGTTGTAATTTCAATTAAGTGAAAAACTCACACATGTAGTTTATGTACGTTATTTGTCTGTGACAATCTGTAGTACCAAAGTTAATAATAAAGACAAAAATTTTCATATAGTAAATATACGTAAAGAAGAAATTCGAAAAAATATTTAAATTTTTGTATGTTCAGTAACGACTTGTGTCAAAATAAAAACAATAATTTTTTTATTGTCGATAAAGAGACAGAGAATTAAGCAAAATGATCTTGAAATAAAACTTCAAAAAAAATTTCTTCCTTAAAATTAATTAATAAACAATGCTTTACTATTTAATATTTCCTAAAATTTAAATCGTTTAAAATATTTTAGTCTATAACATAATCTATAACATGTCCTCATATATAAATGTTTTATATTTTTATTGTAGAAGAAACGTAGAAATTAGTTTATGAGCATATTTAGAATTAATAAAAATTTAAAAAATATATTAAAAACTTTGTTAATTCTATATTTAATGTTGAGATAGGTCGTCTGCAAACACCTAGATAAAGTTTTGTAACACAAAACACAGCTGATATCGTAACCCTCATAACGCAATTGATAAAGCCATTGCTCAAAAATTTAAACGGTATTGACGAATACGCGTCAAATCTTTAATCGATTTTATCGACTTTGATTTCTTTGGACATGACACATACAATCAGCCGAGTACATGGATAATTCATGTTAATTGACAACACATATGCAAGGATAAAAAACCAATAAATAGCATAAAACACATTCGGAGATATCTGTATTATTGATTTATAATCATTTTACCAAAATCCTTTTTAATCTTTGCACACTATTAACAATCGTACTATTTGTATTTGGTTAATAAATTTGTACCTTATAAGGCAAAATATCTAGTACATAAATATAATTTATACGATATAAAACAAACAAGCAATATATAATTTGTGAACGTTACATTTTCTCGTAACGTCCATCAAAATACGCTAACTAATTAATATAACAAGTCTCACATATTATGTACTAAAGTATGTATTTAGGTGCAATAAATTGCTGGATGGAAATACTTTCCAGAATTAAATGTTGATATTGATCTAGCATAGCGCATCTATTTTAAAGAGCAATGGATCTCTATCAATATACTCAATAGAGATTCATTACTAGATTAAAAGTAATTTATCACTCACAGGCACATGATGCGCAGCAGCAGAGTTTTCAACGTTGACCTGCAAAACAAAAATAAATGTAATTCACATTACAGTAGTGTGCACAATAATTAATATTATTGCAAAAACTAATTATGTTACATGCACATAATCTTTATTCATCTTTTCCAAAGACAAATTATTAATTATAGAAATAATTATAGTTTTACAAAAATCTATATCTCATAAATATAGATTTTTAAAAAATTTGACGAATGAGTCATCTTGAAGTTATTTATAAGTATGTAAATTATGTACTCTACCTCGTGGTTGCTCTGCCGTTGCCCGTTGCCTCCCAGGCCTCCTCCTCCTCTCCAGCTTGTTGTTTTTTATGGCACCAGCACTCACTTACGAAAACACTACTACTTATGTCACTTATGATATGGTCAGCAATAATCACCTAACCTCGATACGACAATCACGCGACATCCTGAATGGTACTCTCGTTCACGGTGCTCGACAATCGTGCGACATCCTAAACGGCATACTCTTTCCGGTGCACAACGCGCAGCGTCCCGTTCATTACATTGCAAAGGGAAGTTAACGTGAAACAACACGCCTTATATATTCGCGTCACCCTCCACGCCGAGTCGTCGAGGAAGTTAATGCGGTATACGACAAACCTCGAGCGCAGAAGTACGCGCGGTTATCTCCACGCCGTGTCGCGTTGCGTAACATAACCTTTCGAGAGCAACGCTTCGCCGCAGCCGTTGCTGACACACAACATCCTGAACACACGCGTGTCTCCGGACGATTATGTTCGCGTTCTAACTTGCGCTAATAAACATACGAATTGAAACTGAAAACAAACATCCACAGACTGAAAGATGCGATGGACTGAACGGTTTACTGACGCTATCGTTCACGCGACGATTCGCTTGGATAAAATTCGCGATCCAACGAGTTACCGGTACACTCGTCCAATGAGTATATACGGCGGTAATTTGATGTGCGTGGTGCGCAATTTATTACGTCGCGGCAACGGAAAATTAACGCGAATCGGCAAGCGGAGCTGTGATCCGCGTCACTCATTAACACTCGACGGCAATGACGTTAGCCGACTATGGCCAACTATGGCCGACAATCAACTCTCGAACGATAGAGACGCGCGGACACCTTCATGCGACACCTCACCCCTCGCTCTTTACTCTAGATATGAATTTTTGGTCCGATGGCCGCAATCGTTGCTAACGCGAAGCACACGCACGTCTTCGGACGATTATTATCCGGTCGCGTCCGTGACGCTCACGTACGCTGATAAACATACGAATTGAGACCGAAACAAACAGCCGCGGAACGAACAATGCGATTGATCGACGGGTTGATGTCGTTGCTAACGCAACGCACTCCCGCCTACTACATTCGACATACTCGACGTTGCATCCGCACAGTACTACGCACAACTTCGACACGAGGAACACGAAAGAAGTACCAAGAAGCACAGAGCGTCCGTCCACCGATCACCGATACAGGCGGGTAAAGGACGGAGCAACATGGCGATGGCAGCGACTCGACGACGCAGTCACGTACGCCATCTACGAACGTTGCCGAGGGACCGGCGGACACGAACGAGGTCGCCCGAGGCGCTCGGCCACGTCCGCCGCCGCTCGGCTACGTTCGTAGATGGCGTACGTGACTGCGCAGCACGCCGCTGACGCCGCACGGCAGCACCGACGATAGTCGTCGAGTCGCTGCCATCGCCATGTTGCTCCGTCCTTTACCCGCCTGTATCGGTGATCGGCGGACGGACGATCTATGCTTCTTGGTACTTCTTTCGTATTCCTCGTTGTTCCTCGTGTCGAAGTTCCGTGCGGATACAACGTCGGGTGTGTCGAGTGTAGTAGCAGCGGGAGTGCCGAGATCGTATACAAATCGTATCTCGTTCGCGAAGCGTTACGAGAGCTTGTCGCTCGCGTCTCGTTGCCGTCTCGTGCTCGTGTGACGTTACTCGATTCTCTACTTGCCTCGCTACTGATCGGCCGCAATCAGCTCGTTGCAATATCGATGGCGCGTCAACCCGTCGGTCGATTGCATTTTTCAATGCGAACATAATAATCGTCCGCTCACACGTGTGTTGCGTGTTGTGTGTTAGCAACGACCGCAGCCAACTGATTGCAAGGTTAGGTTATGTTACGCCGCGCGCGATTTCCTGGCACTCGAGATTCGTCGTCTGCCATGACGGTAACTTCCCCGACGGCGTCGCGGGTGCGGTATCGTGAGTAGTGACTAAAATATCGGATGTGGTCATCGTTAATATACGATTCGAGAGCGACAGAGAGACATCATCAGTAAAAGAGGGCCTCCGTGGAGTAATTTGGTATATATGTTAATTATTTTGTTAATTCACATATGTAAAGGTCTATGATTATGAATTGAGTAAGCTACAGGCATTACGATTGCAATAAGTCCTTTATTTTATTACTAGTTAATTTCTAATTCATACCCTCACCTTCCTGCCCTCGCTCGTTCGATATCTCAGTTTTTTACATTTAGAATAATGTTTGCTTTCACACATCTGACCTGAAATAATTATATTCTGGGCTCGAGCTTTAATATTACATATTGTCTGTCAGTATGTGAATTTGAAACTGTTAACTGGTGAAATAAAATGAAGAGTTTATTGCAATTGTAATGCCTGTAGCTTGCTTAATTCAAGCAGGAATATTAATTACTGTGAATGCTACTATAATGTGAATTATATTTGTGTTTTACAGGTCTACGTTGAAAACTCTGCTGCTGTGCATCGTGTGCCAGTGAGTGATAAATTACTTTTAATCTAGTAATGAATCTCTATTGAGTATATTGATAGAGATCCATTGCTTTTTAAAATAGATGCGCTATGCTAGATTAATATCAACGTTTAATTCTGAAAAGTATTTCCATCCAGCAATTTATTGGACCTAAATATATACTTTAATACATAAAATGTGAGACTTGTTATATAAATCAGTTAGCGTATTTTGATGGACGTTACGGGAAAATGTAACGTTCACAAATTATACATTGCTTGTTTGTTTTATATCGTATAAATATTTATATACTAGATATTTTGCCTTATAAGGTACAAATTTATTAACCAACTACAAATAGTACGATTATTAAGTAATAGTGAGCAAAGATTAAAAACATTTAATTTTGAAAAGTATTTCCATCCAGCAATTTATTGGACCTAAATATACACTTTAGTATGTAAAATGTGAGACTTGTTATATTAATCAGGTAGCGTATTTTGATGAACGTTATGGGAAAACGTAATGTTCACAAACCATATTTCGCTCGTCTGAAATTTGTACAATAAACATGTAAGCGTGTGTAAAAAACATTCTTATACACTTTTTGCCGAACGCTTACACCCGCAATATTTTTAGAAAGTTAAGAGTATCATGAGATATCTTTTATTATAAAAATTATTGTATAAATATTATGTAAAATATATAAAATTATTATATAAAATAATCTGCACTTTTCAAGAACATAATCTACTTACATTATTACTTTTGAGTTTAAATTAAATTAAATTTTTGAGTTTATTACTTATTTATTTATTTACAAATAATGAAATAAAATGCAGTAAAAATATAGATAAAGCAATAAAAAACTGAAATAATGATAGCTTTATAATAAAAATATTTTATTGTTTTTCATGATATTCTTTGATCTCATAGAAAATAAAAATCGAAAAGGAATGTTTATGTATCGTATATATTTCTGCACAAAATTAAATTAGTATCTTTTGATTGCGGTGCAGGAAATAAAGGATGTCCATGATATAGAGAGATTTCTGCCTTGTAGATGGAACCTGTGTAATTAATTCATTTAGAGTATAACGAAACTTATTGCCCACTATCAAATTTCATTTTTTTTATCAGCAGGGAAAAATTGTGTTTGTAGTTTTCCAAGTCCGACCGATCTTGACTTTTACTACTTACGATTTGTCAACGATTAATTCGTTGAAGACTAAAATATTTAAACGTGAAAATTGCTTTATACAAGGTTTGGGGAATTTAAATCTAATGTTACATTTTTTCAAATTTATATAAAGCAATCTTTATGTTTAAATATCTTGGTCTTTAACGAATTAATCATTGACAAATCGTAAGTAGTAATAGTTAAGATTGATCGGACTTGAAAAACTTCAAATTTTTCCTGCCAATAAAAAAAGCGAAATTTTTGCTGTGTTGGGCGATAGGTTTCGTCATACTCTAAATAAATTTATTGATTTCAGAGGTTCCATTTTCAAGGTGGAAACTCCCCTATTTATTCCGATTATTATATTTCTTATATTAATTTTTATTCTTTAATACAGACACAGAAATATTTTTTATGAACTGTTTAATTTAAATAAAAAATAATTTATCGATAAATACTATTTTCGTTTTTTTAATAGAATTTCAAATTTTTCTAGAAAGTTTGAAACTATTTTAATATATCTGAATTTATTAAGAGAGCTAAAATCCTATCTCTTCGTAACACGAGTTGTTACTATGATGTTTTGAAAAATGTAACTATACTCGCCCTTAATGTTCTAACACGTAAAGTTGAACCAGTTTTAGATATACTTGAACTAGCGATATCGTAGTCGGTAGTAAATACAATCTAAAAGAAATCTTTTCTTTGCGTTTCGATACATAATTTACGACTGCACGATTGGAGTTCTAAAGAAATTCAAAAGAATCGCGCAGCTTCGTGACTGGAAACGACAAAAGTAGGTTTTCACAGAGCTGAGGGACGGCAAAGCGAACAAAAAGTTTGGAGACTTTGTCATTTTTATCGGCAGTCCCAATATCCACGTCTCGTGATTGCCTCGCGAAACTTTTCTGATCTGTCTTCCGGTCGAAGATCTCCTCCATTTCGCTCGCGGGGCTTACCGCACGTAAATCACGCGCCGCGTTCCAGAAGCTCGTGATACAGGATGTGTTAAAATTGATAGTCTGAGTTTTGTACACATAGCATAATAGCTAGCCATCAAAATAAATAAAATAGTTTTTCAAGTAGGCAAAAATATTTCATTTGTTACAAATATCCAAAAATTGTCTTTATTTTATTTTATTTTAATACTTGCATTTATGTAGATTTCAATATTATAGATAAATATTAATTTTTAATTTTTTAATTAAAATTCAAGAATTTAAACTTTTTATAGTAATAAGATAATTTATTGCATTAATAAATGAAATGTTGCATTTAATACTTAATATAAAAAGTTATAAGGTATTTTGTATAATACTAGAGAAATATTAAAAATTAAATATTATATAACACGTACGCTCAATTAACTCGATCTTTCGTTAACAGTTGCTAATCTACTGACTTTTACAAGTATCTAAAATCATGTTATTTATTTAGTTGTTTGAGACATTGCATGTATACTTTTATTTTATACTTTTATTGCTAAATAATTACATAAATCAATTTTGAGAAATAGGTTAAAAAATAAGCCCATTCGTTGTTCTAACTGCTTTTGTTTATTTGGTAACTCATCAATATACAAATCTGCTGTAAACTTAGGGAAAATAAAGCGGAAAGTTTCCGTCACATCCTCCGATTTACTCAACGATTCACTCTAAATTATTATAAAAAATATGCATTCCACGCGTAAACAAATTTACTAATAAAATCCTTGATATTCAACTTAGTTTGTTAATAATAATCATGTTAATAACTTGTTAACAGTCGCTTACGCGCGTTTATGCGAGATGCGCTCCATCGATCCAAAACGGACGCAATAATTCACCACTAATATCCTCGCCATCACTTTGCCCCGACGTTAAAGATTAGATTGCATTAGAGTACAGGCAGTTTTAGACATGCTGTTTTAGATATAAAAATATTAATCAGTCTCTATATTTAAATAAATTATTTAATACTATTTAGAAATAAGACAAAATTATTAATAATTGTCTATTTTAAAAGCCATTTTGTCGAACACATACTTGACATTAAGATTAAAATCATTGATAAAGTATCCACGAAAGTACATAATTACGCAAACTACAAAGCGATGAAAAATTGTTCCGATTCGGCTGGAGAAGCGCAGAAAAATGCTCGGGAGGTGATAAATGCACACAATCAATAGTACATGACTTCGTTGATATGTCTACTTAACTTCAATCTTATTGTACGTCCACCCTATACAACATTCAACAATCTCGATGGGAGACACTCGTATTTATACAGAAAAAGAAAATCACAGGCTTTTATAACACATACCAAACATGATAGTAGAATTTATAATACAAAAATCTATTAGTAGTTAAAATATTATTATTATCGTCATTATTGTTTAAAAGTTGACTTGCAGCTTCTAAAACTACAAGGCATTACCGCGTAACGGATAACTCGCCCTCGCGAGATTACCCGTTACAAGTCGCTGTCTCATTATTATTATTAATTATTATTATTATCATTATTAACATTATTATTACCATTATCATTATTATTATTATTATTATTATAAATAGAATAGAATAGCAAGGAATAAATGTATAAAAAATATTGAGACAAATTGAGAAATTTGGTCGTGAAGTATTCCAAGATATACTCGTACAATAGAAACATTGCAAGTTTCTGCATACAAAAGAATTTATAGTTTAGAGATACAAATAATTTATTTTGATGAAATAAATGAGAGCAATAGTAAGTAGTTATTTATGCTGATCTTTAGTCTGGTAAAGTATAATGTACGTGCAATATACTTTCGATATGCTATAAAAGCCTGTGAAAAAATCTTCATTCTTACATTCTTCCATAATCTTGTCAAGGATAACTTGTTAGACGCCTGATTTCCTCGTTTCGAATTTAATGATTCCAGAGATTATTGATTGCTAGTAAATCTTTGATTCTTTTTTCACATGATGTGTTAAAATTTTAACGATCTTTAAAAAATCTTTTTCTCGAAACCATCACACTTTTTAAAATTAAAGAGATTCTCAAATGCCACATATTATAATCAATGAGAGATTCCATTGGAATGTTTCGAAATTAGGACTCTATATTTAAATTAGATTTATTCTGAGATTCGATTTTAGAGAGTTTGTCAATTTTTATAAGAATTTGCATATCTTCGAGGAGTTAAATTTATAAATTCTTGAGTATCCTTAATTTATGTATATTTTAGGATTTATATTTCATCTATAGAGCGTGTTATAAATCGATGGATTTCTTAAATTTTTTATACTGTCCAATATATGAAATCTCCGCAAATTACTTAAAAATTTATTTAAAAAGTTAAAAATAGATTTATTTAAATTTAAACAGATGATGTGAACTTTACAAATGAGTTCCCAGATTCTAGAAAATCATGATTCTAGATCCTTTGATTATTAGATCTTTTAATAATTTTTAGACTAGTTTTATTTGTTTAAATAAAAAGCCTGGATTCTTTCTTGGAAACTCGTAACTCTTTATTTTTTCTTTTCATATTATATGGCTTTTTAACATTTACATTCTGAGCAATGATATGAATAATTATTTAGATATGCTATTGCTTGTGAGAAACAAAAAAATCAGGCTGTACACATCGACGCTTTTCACTACCTTAAATTTACTTGCGTTAAAGAATACGAATCGTACAAAACAGCTAGAATAGCCGCCCATTGAATTATCAAGGGACCTTCTATTTCACGCGTTTTTCTTTTAAGGTTTTGCTTAAATGCCATAATATTTTTTCAGAACGCGATGATAATTTTGGCGATTCATATTCTATTTTTGTTCAACAATGGTTCTTAGATGACTATATTAAGAATGTACAAATTATATTTAAAATGTTTTTTTGTTAAATCACAAAAAATGCTGTGAAATCAAAATGTTTAAAAAAAATTTCGTGGAACAATTTTTTGGGGGGTGCATAAGTCATTTTTCTAGTTTAACATTGACACCCTCGATTCTCTCGATTTTGCACAACGTGTAACCTTTACCATTTTTTTAAAAGAAGCCATCGTCAATTTATTTTTAGCAAGTTATACTTTTTAAAAATTACTTTTGCCTTTTTGCTCTATTCTAAAATAAAACTTTTAATTTTTCACAAAGATGTAAAACTCACGATAAAAATCATGACACTGTCGAGTTCCCAAAAATTTAAAAACATTGAATGTTTTTTAATACCATTTACTGATGTAAAGACGTGTGGAAGTTCCTAAACATAAGTCAATGTCAATTCTCGGTTCGCCTCGCCTCGCCGTCTCGCCTCACCACCGAACGGTCTCTAAGAGGATATTTCCATTTTGTCTGGTTGAGATCGACGGCGATCGCCTCACCATTCTCGAGTACAATTCCGAGAAAGTATTTTGGCCGAGAAACGCGCAGGATATTCCAACTTCCGTGAACTCACTCGTGGCGCTTTGACTGTGGGCAGGGGGGGAGGGGAGTGACATAAATATCGTCTTACCGAAACGAAACACGTTATCTCGCAGAAAGTTCTCGCCGGAAGATCAAGGGAGTAAACTCTTTAAGTCCTTTCCAGGTGTTTCAAACTTTGTGGATTTTAGTATCCCGTGCGACGCACGTGAATTTTTCGTAAAAAAGAGGACGAAGATGACCAGATAATCCTGGTGTAAAATTGAAGTATGTAAAATATAATATTCTCCTTCGTTACATGAAAGCCGGCCGATTGAGAGAAACTCGTTTTTACAAAGCCCAATCGTCATGTAATTTTGATTACAAAATACATTTAAAAATTAGACAAATTGAATGTGCTAATCATAATTATTTGCTGTAATTGAGTATCAGCCTCACTTTCATCATCTCCACGTTGTGCACTCGACGTACACACACATTTGTAATGCATTTTGACAAAACTTATTTGGAATAACAAATTCATTTATTATTACTACCCTTTCCTATTTTGTTTCACTACTTATTACTTATGTGAGTTTAAAGGAATGTATATTTTGCAAGCCTTTGAGGGAAGTGGAAGGTCGAACCAATGAGCGGCTCATTGTTTATTAATAATGACTATGTTTTCATCGCTCGCGATACTAAAGTCCCATTTTCGTATTACATTGACAGAAACGTGAGGTTAAATGTCACAGAGACACTATTAATTTTCAATATTACGATATCCTATAATAAATTCTATCATAAATGTGATGTTCAACATTCTGCCGTAATATAATACCACATAATCTTAAATACAATTATACGATTGGTACCTATGTTTATACGTCAAATGTATGATATCTGAATGAGAATTGGATTTCGGGACTGGCTGACCGTGTATAACAACGCTAGTTGTACGGTGAAAACATAGGCTTTATTATAATTAGCTCCTACTTTCGTAACGAATATGTTACACGCTTCGTCGAAGCGTCTCAATCGTGCGTGGGATCAGGCACAATGTTTAAACGACGAAGAGAATAATTATATGTTATAAATTCTATGTAAAATGTTTTATTTTGTGAAATGGTTGAGAAATAATATGGACAAAAATGATGAGGTATACCAATAATTAAAATCGATTGAAAATTAATTTATCCATATAAATAACAAATAATTTATATGAATATTAACTAAATAAAATGTCAATATATCTAAAGTTGATTAAGTTGTAAAATACCTCGCTGGTAGATGATTACAGCGTTTATGAATAATATATTAATGAAAAAGATGAATATGTACTATATATATATATATATATATATATATATATATATATATGTGTATATATATATAATATAAATTATTAAATTAAAAATGATATTTAAAATTTAAATATTATAATTTAATTAAAGAGTTTTAATTAACTTAATTAAATTAAAATTGAATTAAAATAACGCGATAAAATTAGGATATTATCCATACGTTATCCCTTGCCATAAACATATTTATTTTGTATACATTATTGAACACAAAATTTTATATCAAGTAAACAAATTTAATTTTATTTAAATACGTAATTTAATTCACTGACAAAAGTTAAATCGAAAAACAATTGTTTTATTTAAAAAAACAAGATTTAATTTAATGAAATATTGTTTCTCGCGCGTAGCAAATAGCAATATTTTTTATCAAGATATAATTTCAAACTATTATTTCTCAAAACTCAAGTTATATGAATTACATTTAAAAGCAAGAATGTATTAATGGATCGTCAGTCGTCATTTAAACGATCGTGCTTACCTGATTTCCATGCTCGTTACAATTATCGCAATTTGACATCCGACACTGGATTAATAAATATTTATCGATAATCTGTCGAATCAGTTCTTTGCGATTAGTATTACTTAGGTTTAGGTAAATAGTTAATTAAATTAGTTACTTAGGCGCGTTGATCAGCGGGATGAGTGTTTTTCTTCACCTTTCCGCTTCTCCGTCCTTGTCACGTATCGTTACTTTCTTCGATATATCGTCTCGTGGATGGCTTCGTATCGATTATCGTTGAAAATAAAAAGAAGAAAAGGGACTCTTACCCAGTTTTTAACGACCGTCTTGAGTCGATTTATCGCAATCGAGCTTCTCGATGATCTTCAAACATGGACTGTCAAAATTATAAACGTACAGTCTTTTTTCCCCACCTTCGTTTATACCTCTTTGACGAGATATTGGAATCCTTAGACCGAGTCCGAGAATTCTACGATGTGTGCAATTTGAATCTTTGCATCTTTGTTAAAAAAGATAGGCCGTTTTTGAAATCTTTTAAGGTCTTGTTGTATATTGTATTTTGACCTTTGATTTCCACATTATAAATATCTGACACGAGTATATCCTCTCTTCAAAGTGCTTGCTATATTACATATTAAAGCAAACATTAACATAAAATTTCAAATCGGAAATAATCAAATCGATAATTTTTGAGCGTTCTAAAATTTAGAATTTTTGAATATTTTAAAATTGTTCTCGAAAATCTTGGAGTTTAAAAGATTTTAGATTTCAGTGATTTATAATAAATCTTATAATATCTGAAATTTTAAATATCTAATATATTTTCAATACTTGAAATTATCAATTTTCTGCAAAATTGAATATTCGTCGTATCCACTTTGTCAATTTTTAATTGTATCATTTCAAATAACTTTTCAGAATTCTCGGATCGTTAGCCTGCATGCGAATTTATTATCCTACTCTCACTCTTTCTAAACTGTTACACTATTACTCTGTTTCACTTCGAATCTCTCGTCCCTCATATTCCAAAACGTTAGCACTGGAATAGGATGTTCCATGCGATGCGAAACCTTTGATAAAGATAGTCTTTCCTTACGCTTCTTATCCATTAGGATATTTCGTAACAACTCATCAAGTCTCAGTACTATTATTTGTTACTTCGAATCCTCGAAGAAAAAAATGAATTTTCTTTTTCTCTCATTGTAATTCTTCCCGGTTCAATGAAGAAAGACGCTGGTAACAGACCTGGTAGTGTGAGGAGGCAAGTCGGGGGCCTCTGTAAGGGCCCCCTCGTGCCCCTATGCACTCAGACCGAGCCGATGAATCTTCGCCGAAAGAAAGTTGTGCAGGACGAACACGATTGGTTTCGGACAGCTCTCCAAATCAAGCTCCTACAATAGGATTAATCGATACTTCTTACTGGCGGAAGCTAATGGCATACTTGAGTTTCTTGCTTTTTAAGAAAATATCCGAGACGTATCTAATGATGTAAGTTGAAATGAGGAAATTTACGATTATAGATCAAACTTTTCTTCGTTCACAAACTTGTTCTTGAATTTACGACCTATTCCTCGAGACGTAAAATTTTTCAGTCTTTTTTTATTTTTGTGTTATTTAATTGAATTCGTGTGTCTATCAAATACTCACAATTTCGCCATCCTCGCCACCAAAATCGAGCCACAGAAGACGGGCGCCGTCGTCCGCGGACATTTTCAATTTGTCGAAGGATCTTCTCCAGAGTGGCGTGGGTGGTGATCCAGGACTTACGCCGTTCCCGGCGGTGCCCCGCGTTCCTGCGGAGTACAGCGCGAAACCTTCTTCATGGTTGACAACCAATTGACAGGCCTTACCTTGCCATGTGCAACCTGTAATACAAAATATCACAAAATTAAAATAACACTGAAGAAATATTAAAATGCATTGCAGATTAAATTTATTCAAGTGATTTTATTCAATCTAGTATAATCCAAACATTTATGTACTTTTTATTAATCATTTATTAATAACAACGTCTCAAAGTTACAAATTTTTCTAAAAAAGATGAATTTTGAATAAATAGATAATTAAACGGACTCTCGAGATAATCAATTAATAGAATAAAATATCAAATTAGAGTCAAACGCTGTAGTTGATGCGCATATATATTAAACAATAAAAATAAATTTTTTGCATATAACTACATTGAAACATATTTGGACGTTTCGCCACTACTTCGAGTTCCTTTTAATGGAAACACAATATCTCTAAAAATTATTTCTAAAAAATAATCCCGTGTTGAGGACCAGGATGTCAAGCGGTAAAATTGAATGTGTCTTTCACTGCGGTTGTGCATGGCTGAGTGATATATTTTGGTCTATAATTATTTTATAAATGACACAACCGTAATTTAAAGATAGAAGTCAAACGTTTAAAAAAAACCTGAATTAATCACACACCACAGGAAGTTCTAGTATGTAGGTGTATCAAAGTTTTAGACAGAGAAAAGTACCAAGGGAAATTTAATTTCAGAGACATGATATTTGTAAAAAAACAAAAAGAAGGAATGGTTTTAATTTACATGTATATACACCTATACGCATATACGTATAAGGCACTTTTTGACGACGAACCTTAATAAATCGATAGTTTGCTTCTTTTGAATAAAAATTTAATCAGAAGGATGCTGAATCATAATTGTTTAATAGTAACTGTAGTTATAAATTTCATAATTTTCATAAAAGTCCGATTAGAAATAAATCAATGAAAATGAGTTTTTAATTTATTTTTAATCGTTACGATCATAATTGTACAATTACCTTTCATGTTCAAGTAAACTTCTTGCGACATACAATTTTTTTATGAGACAACCTGTATATAGTACACAGGTATATTTTTCCATTGCTCGTTTCTGCCGCATCGGTATCCACGATTCTTTATCATCGATGAGTTCGACGTGAGACACGAACAAAAAGACGCGTATAAAACGAGCGAAGCATTCATCTCGATTTATTATTGCCGTTCGTCGTCGCTGAAAAGAAATTAAAATTCATCGAACCGAACGTGGAAAATGACAAGAGTGTAGATGTCGACTATCATCCACTGGCTGCTATATATAACTTACATTGAAAGAACTCGCGTTCACTATTTCCTCAAGCATTTCATGCTATGCATTTCTCTCTCTCCGTCTCCTCTGCATAATTTTTTTTATCCATTTATCAATCTTATTTTTCCAGTTTTTTCACAATTGTTTATTAGACATTATTTCAAACGCGTAAGAGCTGAACGCTCAAGAATCCAAGCTTCTCTCAAAAAGTTACACGATCAATTCTAGTTAACATATGAGATTACTTACGAACGGTGTACTCCCGCAAGGAATGAGCAGCCGCGTGGCATCCCTGAACGATCGCCCGTGCCCAGGCCGCCAGATCTCTTCGTGTTTCAGCTCGTAAATGATGCGTGATTACCCCGTCCATCGTGCCAACCCGAACCGCGAACGTCGCCCCGTGTTGAGTCGAACCGCTACTGCTGCTCGCTGCTTCATTCTGTCGCGTTGGAGAGGAGACCAGTCTGAAATCATTCAACAGTCCCCAGATTCTTATTACAAAAGTTGATCGTTACATGTGGATATGTTTTACTTTTAAAGCTGAATACGAAATTGCGCGAGATGCGCCAATTTGTCATTTGCCACGCGAGCATCCACGTTTCTTACGTTAGATCGATACCAAAGTTCTAGAATGAAGATTGAAGATTCCGCGAAGGTACGAAAATCACGTGACATCGCTCTTGGGGGCGGGAGAGGGGGGGGGGCGGGGGTGTTGGATAAAAAACGCCGACCTTTATCGAAACGATCGAAGCCCCTTGTAGCGAGTCACGGTATGGATTCATTCCCGTCGTCCCTTCATCCCTCTCCCAGCGGGTAGGTAAATTACCTCGTCATCCGGCTCGCCTCGCTCGTAAAATCGTCGCGGCTTTATTGCATGTGGGACGAAGCTGCAGTGTTCACCTGACACGGGTTCGGCCACGTATGCACCCCTTCCCCAACCCTCCACGAATCCATTCCCTCCCACCAATCTGCCCGCTGACGAATGGTCCTGACGTTCGCGAGCCCGCGCGCTAGATTTATAGATTTTTCCGAGGGACACTGGCGAGCTCAAAAAAAAAAAAAGAAAAAAAGAAAAAAAGGAAAACAAGGAGTGATAGAAAGAACACCCTACGCAATAGAGGACAGAACGGACGCAAAAAATAGCACACTTGGACTGGAAAAAAATGCCTGCCCCCGGCATTATTCGACATGCCTAACGGTCGCCTCGGGCCTTTTTTCGCTCCAATGCTAATGGTTACCTACTGCACCGAGATGTAGTTGAATTTCCGTGACAAAGCGGAGCATCTAGATCGCGAAAATTACACTGCTCAAAGCAATTAAAGAACATCTCGAAAAGAGAGCGGAAGAAAACAATTTATTCATCAACAATTATGCTAGCAAAATATTTCTTTCTAAATTTTGGAATAGACTTTGTTTAAATATTCGATATTTAAAGTGACACGTGAGAAAAGGGAAACCTTTAAATTTTCAATTATCTTTAGATCGACTCTCTTTCTCCATTTTCTTCTTTTATCTTGTAAGTCTCTGCTGAGAATAATCTATCGCCTCGAATCGTCTGATCTAAACAGATCTTAACATTGCAGTATCGTTGATTATCGTTCAAGTCTGAAATAATTCTCTCAGCGCAATGGATATTCATTGGCCATTATCGCGAGCGCTTCGGGAGGACAGTGAAAAAATAAAGCAATAGCAAAAAGCGCGACTGGAGAAAATTCCGATAAGCGGGAGGAAGTTGGAGAGACAGCTGCAAACGGTAAATAAAAGCGTTAAACGAGAATGGATGTTCGTCGGCGGCCGTAATCCGACGAAAAAGCCCGCAGGAAGAAAAGAAAGTTTCCCTCGGGATAGCCGAATCACTTCCGGTTTGTCTCGCAGTAAAACTTCCTTAAGTCGGCCATTTCGCGTTCTCGCGTCGGGCCCGATACAGGCCCCGTCGACCGGAAATAGAACTTCCCGACGTGTTCCGCTCTTTTCACGCGTCTTTCAGCTTCTTCGTTTCTTTGCCCATCGAATGGAAACTCGAAGAAAACGATGTCAGAATGTTTGGTGACGGAAGAAGAAAATGATTAATAGCGACAACTCGAGAAGAAAAATTTCTTCCTCCCCCCCTTCCCCATCTACGATCGAATTTTCTCCTCTTGATTGAATTTTCTATTTCGTAAAAATAACTTGGCGATCGTTATATATTAATAGTGCCAATTATGCTCTACGACAAATAAAAGCACAATTTCAGTTTTTAATCAATTTTGTGACTGCGTTAAATAAAAATCTCGAATAAAGATAGATAGATACATGGTCGAATATTGAATAAGAATCATTTTCGCAAATAACTACATATTGATCTAGTGTGGAGTAAATTTGCTTTTGTTGTAAATAATTTAATACTATTTGTATTGACTAAACGTGATACGCGAATTTAATCGGTGAATTTAATATAAATAACGTTGACTTATCGATCAAACAAATATATAAATTATAAATAACTTCTTGTAACTTGCTTTAATAAAATTAAATATTATAGAGGGGGGAGGGGGAGGAAGGAACCATCTTTGAGATTTTTAGCGTTTTTGTTTTATCGTAATATAAATGATGCTAATTTCTCCATCTCAATCTCATCAATGAGAAACAAGCAGACTTCTTATTTTATTGTATAATATCTTTGTTCGAGAAAAAAATGATACTTGGAATGTTCTATATATCCTGTATATAACAGACCCGATAAAAACAGAGGCGCGAGCTCGTAAGCTGCCACGAACGATCGATGCCCGTTCCCTCTAGTCTTTTTCACTTAAAATTTAAACGAGGCTTAGCTGGATCACCGATCATTCAAACAGCGTGACTGCCTGACACCACATTTAAGCCGCTTGAAAACGCCAGGCTCATCGTTAAAAATGAAGCTGACGTTAATTCGCAACAACGATGCGCGGGAAAGTTTAACGCGATATAAAATAATGCAACGAGACATTTCCGGTGTTACGCAATACATAACTTTTGTTCTGGACGCTTTATTTTACTGCATGTTTACAAAGAGGAATCTTTGTAGCACATATTAAACGGTAATAGTTTTTATACATGTACGTACATGTATGTGTGATAAATGTTACAATTTTAAACATACAGCACAAAAGATTGATATAATATTTTGCATGTATTATTCCACAATTTAAAAATAAATTTCCTTTAACATAGTTTTTAAAATTTTTACATTGTCAGTATTATTTTATTAACCGTATTTTAGATTATTTAAAACACAACAGAAATTAATTAACGAATAACATATTCTCTCTTATCTATTTGCAAATTTTAATTATAAGTTATTTGGATTTTTCCCAAAAATTCTAAATTAAAATCAAACTTACAAATTAATTTTATAAATTAATTGATAATAATTGAGTATATTATTCTTTTATGATCCGTTACATACAAGAATTTTGTAATTATAATTATTTTATTAAAATTAACATTAACATTTAGTAGCTATCAATAAGCGTTTTATTACATTCAAAATAAAAATTAATATGTAATTGACACTTATCAAAAATAATATTCGAATTAAAATATGTTAATTAAAAAAATTAATTGTTTTTGTAATACTTAAAATTAAAATTATACGATTTTTGCAATAGCTTTTTTTGCAACGTATATATAAAAGCGTATAACGAAAATGTCATTCACCTCAAAACTAACAGAGCGTTCAGTGAAGAGAAATAGCGCGGGATATTAAATCGCGGAAAATCTGTGATAAAATCCGATTAAGATGCGAGATCTCGTCATGACGAGTATCGACTTTTGGCACGATCCCATTAGTTCAATCACAGCAACTATATTTGCCGATCACTGGCGTCAAAATTTTCTGTGAATTATCAATAATTCGATTTGTGCCGGCAGCATTGACGTTTACATAACATCCTTCATATTTACCTTCATTGTGGATTATATACGCAATGTGTCTTCACGCGATTATAAATCGAGATTAATTGACAAAATGAGGCAGAATTCAAGGATGTATCGTAGCAATTTAAAAATGAAATAACGTCATAATAAAATAACTATTTTATGTTTTTTTGATTTATATGCTCTTCTCATATTTTTTTAATCGACATTATTTTTCAATTAATAACATTTATTTTATGTGTAAACATTTCTAATTTATTTATGTAAACGTTCAAACAAATCTTTATCTACATTTTGTCATTTTGTATCCGTATTATATCCATTAATCCTTAGCCACATCTTGTTGCTGATATTATATCTATTTGAAACAAGTTATGCTGACGATTTATTCGCAGCTGAAATAGAGATCGATATAAGAAGCCGTCTTACGTGTCTCGAATCAGGCCGAAGGACCAATTGGGAAATAAGGACGAAGAGACGAAGGGGTGTAGGGTGTAGGATAGAGGGAGGATGCGCCGCGGGCAAAATCCTGAACTCGTTCCGAATATCGTACCTCGATTGCACGCGCGATCGGAAACTGTCGACGACACCTTCGATAATTAATGTCTACCCCGGAGGATTTAATTGATCCAGTTCACCGTTCGATTATCGGGACCCCATCTTTCATATCCCGTCCTATCCTCCCCCCCTCCTCCCCCCCCTCTTCTTCCATGCAACCTCCCCTTCCCCCCTTTTTCAGCCGCTCTTATCTGGCCCTTATCCGCCTAGTCGACTCTATCTCTATGGCCTTTAATTTACTGTGGCAGACAATTATGAATCTTATTAAGCCGACGCGAAAAGCACGCTAAAGACATATTACGTTTAAGAATGTAGACGTTCTAAAGACGCAGGATGAAAAGAATTTTGATATGTAATATAATTCAAGACATAATTATACAAAATTGCGAGCGCGTGCATCCTCCACACGTAAAGACAAACGTGTACGCGTACACACGATTCAACATAAAAAAACTTATATGAACAATTAATTAAATTACAGAAACCAAACGTTTAATTTTTATGGATTATTTTAAAACAATTTAGTTTACAGTTTATTTGTATTTTACATAAATTACACTTGAAAGTTGGTAAAATGTTTCATTGAAACTATCTGAAAACTGTAACATAAATAAAACAAATAATAAATGATAAATGCTTAAATAAATTAAAAGTCAATTCGCTGCGAGTGGATTTCTTTGCAGCGAGAGTTCCGTGACGCGGAAGATTCGATGAGTTACGAACGCTAGAAAATATTTCTCCCTGCGGAATGTCCGTCGCTTTTTTTTTCAACGTTCGTTTTCCCTGCTCTTTGAACCGGCTTTTCTTCCGGCTGCCGTGGAAAGGCGACCGTTTGTCACCGGACATCGTGAAGAGGAGAAACTGGGGGAATGTTGGAGAAAAACAGAATTTGTGTGCCGCCGAGAGAGAGAGAGAGAGAGAGAGAGAGAGAGAGAGAGAGAAGCGTTAGAAGAGAAAAGTAGAAAGATGGAAAATGGATGTTGAAAAGAAAAATGGCAGAGAAATTAGGTTAGATTATATTAGAACAGATTTATACCTTATCTTTGAAAGAGATGAAAAGTCTGAAAAAAATGTAAATAATGCATTATAAACGACAAATATGAATGAAAAGAGCATGTGCGATACTACGGTAGAGAATAAAATAAAAAAAAATAACTGTTATCGATATTATTAATATAAATAAAAGTAATAAAATTAATAAAAATTACAATAAAATATGAAGAATCATTGAACACAAAAATTTCAAAGATTTTAATGATCCATATACGTAAGAATTTAAAAGGTCTGAGAACGATTTCGGAATGAGAAAAGGATGAAGAAAGTACAATGCAAATCCGCAAATGGAACAAAGCGCTTTCTGCTTTTACTCCATGGCAAAATTCTTACTTTTATTGGAAAGGAAAAACAAGAAATATCAAAGCCTGCCAACTTTCTATCTCGGACGATGTATGCTAAAGTCTTTTGTGCGAATCTCAGTAGTCATCTCTTTCAAAAGTCTTACATTTATAAATAATGCAAATTACTTTATTTTGCGAGTTTTTTCCTCAAAAATAACTATTATAAAGAAATTTTACTTATCTTCTATTGTCGATCGATCGTAATTCAAACACATTAAAATACAACTTACTTTATCAACATTTTACTTTTCATCGATAGATTTCAGTTCAAGATTTTAGCTGAAAAAAATTGTTAAAAATTTTTCTTAATATACTCTCCTGTGATATTAGAAAGTATTTGAAATTTTTATAAAAGACATTACAGCAACTATTAAATTACTGAATAAAAATATATCTGCAATTTCATAAGCAATGCAACATCTCAGCTCCAGTCTCGATCGGAAATTCTGTTTACCTGCAATCTCCATAATTACACTAGACTGGAACGAAAAACACTGCAGGAACGTCCTTCTACGGCAGTTAATTGAAGAATTAAAAATGAGAATAACGGGTGTCATTCTTTGTAGCAGCTAATTAGATCTGAATTACTCAGCGATGGGAAAAGGTGGATGGGCAGAAGGAAATTAAAAATTATCTAGGTAGTTTAAGAGTTGAATGCACAGCACTCCTTGCATCGTCAGATATTCCTTTAGTCGTCGCTCATCAAGCTCGCCGATGGAAAACTTTTAGAGCTAATTGATTTCCCGCCGAAGCGCTTGCATGTTGAATCACCTCGCAACAATCGAGCACTTAGTAGCAAATGGTGCCGCCGCCGCGCCGCGCCGCGCCGATCCGCTTCGCTAGTCTTCTTAACTATTCACGAAGAAGGTTAGAATAAGGATATTGGATTCACAATAAAATTCCTTAGTTCGTAATTATGAAAAACTGGTTTGCTCAGAACACTTTGTTACTAATATATTTGACGAAACATGAAGAAGCAAAATGCTTTGTTTTTACGAATACGTATAAATAATATATATATTCGTAATTGTCAAGATTTACATCGAGCGACAGATCAGGTTGCAGCAGCTTCATATATTAATATTTTGTAATATTGAAAATAGTTTTGTGTTGTTAATACATGGTACAAACAACCTACAAAAGGACTACTTAAGCTCGACTTTAAAAGCGCTGTGATGATAGCCTGTCGATATGAGTATAACATTCAATTCTGATGATGCAACCACGTGCAATCTGAGCACGATAGATACCATAAATCTGCAATAGCGCGCAGCAGAAAAAATGACAGTGGTTTCAAAATTCCTATTGAGCTGCGGGTTAATCCGAATTGATGGTCACGCAGCACATCGTGTCGATGATAAATAAACGCATATGCTGTGAAGATAAAAAAGGGTCTTTTCATACATGTATACGTGTATACCTAATCTACAACAGCGAACGTTGGAACGACTAACTTGTGAATGTCCAAATGTGCCGTAGAACGCAACGGATGTATACATGTATGTATGGGATGCACAGTGAATGTACACGTTACGCTCTATCGTAAGATAATTAAAATCAAGACAGTATAAAATTACGATCTAATTTGCTATTAATTTTTATTTCTTAAAAAATAACTACAAATTGTATCATAATACGAAGAGGGAAGAGTTTACAAAAACGTTACGTAAGAAACAGCTAAATACGAGTATACTCACGACAACTAAAACATTGAGCTTTTTCATTAATTAAATGTAAGAGTTATCTCAACGGTATACACATATATATCGATTATAAGATCACCTTTAACAAAAATTTCAAATCAAATCTTCCCATATATCGATCGTCCGTGTATTACTCTGTAGACATTTATTTCGTGGAGCTTTTCGGATTTGACGGATTAGAGCTGAGCTTCTTCTAGAAGATATTAATGCAGGCCGGGGAGGAAAGGAGGAAAAGGAGAAAAAAGCAGCAAGGATGAGACGGAGGGTAGAGAAGAGGGGCTAAGCGTAAAAATTGCAGATAGATAAGGGTGCTAAGGGCGCCATTCGTCTACCTCGCGGCTGACAGGCACGATAAAGTTTCTTTTACACTGAACTAACACTGGCTTAACGCACTTCTTCCAGGACAAGCAGTTCGGTAAGAATAACGCGAAAAAGCACCTTCAGCAAGTCCTAAACGCGACTTATTTCTCTCGACTTATAACTTATCAATCAAATATTGAAGCAAGTTAATTAAAAGTCTACAATAAAGAGCAACAGGCAAGGGATGTGAAATTTGTATAGAAGCATTCGGAATCATTCAGAATCATTCGGTTCTTAGTAAATAATATAACGATTACACACAGTATGAAAATAGACAAAGTAGACAAATGATATAAATATCAGTTACAAAAATTCGTTTACGTCGATAACGATATTGCATATTCTATTTTTAGTTGATTATAATATCGTAGAATATCTCTTCGTGAGTCTTTAAAATTAAGTATACTCATCGATTCTGACTCTTTAACTTCTAATATCAACAGTGTGATAAATTGCTCTCTATATTAATTATGTCATTGTGTGTTATATGTTTAACATCGTTTATTAGCCTTGGTAATCTAGAACGTGATCACTTTAAAAGGAAAACATCCATTAAACTGCTACTAAGAGAGCTCTAATAAATATATGATATAACTAGGAAAATTGAAAGGGGATGTGATGCAACAGCAACGAGAGACGAGAGACGTGGAACGAGGGACGATTTCTGATTTTCAGTTAATTAATTGCAAGTGATTAATCATCGGAACATGCAACCCTTGTCAAACAAACCGTCGAGCACGGCACATATGCGATCCGCAAATATGAGTCCAGAGAGAAAAATACAGGATACGCGAGCACAGAGACGAAGAGGTTGTCACACGAATGAGACAAAAGAAAGAGAGTGTAGCCTGAGTAGTTTCATTATCTTCTTGATCACACGGAGTATACACACGGAGTAGGTGAGCTCGAGAAAATGTTTCAAAAGGAAAAGAAAATGTTTGCGTTTATCTGTATATCATAATAAATATTAATGTATTTTTCTATATTAACGTTAATGTAGCAAGTTGCGACGTAAATTAAGATTTTTCAATCTGAGACAATCATTTGCAAGAAAATAAATTTAAATTTAATGAGGGATCAAGAAGATATTTTGTAATTGAAATGACTCAAACCAATCAATTGATTTAGTGAAACACATTGAAATGTCCCAAAAGTGATTAAGCCCTCCCCCCCCCTCTCTCTCTCTCTCTCTCTCTCTCTCTCTCGTTCTGCGATCTCAAAATAAGCCGCGGCGATGGCGGCTTGCGGTGTGCTTCGTGATCCGAGAAGATTGCACGGTCACGGTCCTTAAGTTTCGTAGGCGTCGCGCCGGGCCGTTAATTACGATCACCCGCTCGGTTAATCACCGCGTCGGACGCGGCGACAGTTTAAATGGCGAGCGACGGCGCGCACCGTGTAAGCAAGACCGCGAAGCAAAGTTCTGTGGATGTAAATAATGAAGCGCCGCGTTTCCTCGCGGATTAATGGACGCGGCTTTTGAGCAGCGCTCTTGAGAAAATGTCGCTATGAAAATTTTCATGTTGCCTCGCTATTATTCGTATAACACCATCTACTTTTTGTCACGCTGGATTAAACAAGACCCATTAATGTTTCACAAAGCAGAAAAACAAAGTTTATTTTTCAATATTTTTATCAACATTGAAATACCATTCATGATAATATTTTTCTTGAAATAACAAGACGAAAACAAAAGATTTAATTGCACATATTTACAAGTTAGCAAAGAATGATTTAATATCATTAATTAATGGTTCTCTTCTTACCTGGAATGTCCGTTTGAATTCAGCAGTAATTTTTTTATTAAATTCTTATAACGTCATATTAATATTAATCATGCTAATTAAACAATATTAACTCAAAGTAATGTTTTCTTTTACATCTTGATTTCTTATTGCGCTTCGTTACCTTAATTCCTAAAGCAAATGCTCTTAGCGACTACATTAATGTACATTATAAGAGTTGTCGGGAGCAAAAGCAATTGTTTTCAAGCGTCATTTTCAAGTATATAAATTCCGAATGGAAACCGATTAGACAATCCATTAATTATTTCATACGATTAATTATTCTATCGCAACACGGCGACGGTTTAAAGAAGCAAGAGATTATTCCCGGACGGCGACGCGCAGAAACGATTTTGCTCGAGGAATTTCAAGTTAGTCGAGATTTAAAGTGGACTTTAACGTGTAGTTCGCGACACAAATTATCTCGAAGTCAGCTTTAAAACTAAAGCTCCTTTAAATTTTTTGTAAGCCGCTTTCCGCGATGCTGAGTCCTGTAAATGAGATTCACGATTGAGGCAGTAAATTGAAGCGGCGTTTCTGCAGAAAAGCAGCAACATTTCCAGAGAAATATCCGGCTCGCGAAACATTCCGAGAAAAGTGGCAAATACTTGATGGCACTATTTCCAGGAAATAAATTTTTTATTATATTGTTTACGTGTGTCCATGGGTGTAAACATGCTTGGAATGAATCAGATTATACTCAACTGTTTATTTGGAACTATTTTTTAAACAACCTAGAAATATATATATATATATATATATATATAAAATTCTGTCTCTTTTTTTTTAACTTGTGCAATACTACGTCTCGAGATTTTTTGTAAATATTCACGTAGATAATATTTGAGAATATCTCGAAACAATTGCAACTAAAACCAATTCGTGTGTAACTCGATACTGATCTCAACCACTCCCGTTGGTCGTAACGCAAAGTTGGCTGAATAAACATCCACATGCAGTAAATAAACAACGTCTAAATAAATCGATCGCTTGAACCTACATTAATACGACGATGTAGCAGTGATCGCAATCCGTTCGAGTGTGCAAATAAATAAATAAAATGGACAGATAGTAGGTAAACGTCCAGAGAACGAGACGTTGAAATCGATTGTCCGCTGCTGATATCGAGATGGAAAAAGAACGGAAATGGGTCGCGGAACATCGTCGCAATAAATACACTGAAAAAAATATGGCAGAAACGTCATCCTACAAGGATAATGTAACATTGTGCAGCATTGCTGATAGGTTTTGAAAAAATCGCTCGTTCACGTAAACAAACTTTTAATTAAATTCATGCGCACAGCGCCTTTAGGTTACGACGATATGAGTATTGATTTTAATTTGATATTACAATAATAAAAGGTAGACCTCTATCTCGTGTTTGTTTTTTAATTTTTTAAATCAACTTTTTCAATAGGATAAAAATATTTGCATTTTTGTGCCTTATTAATATATATTTTATTATACAGATTTTACACAAGGTTAAACGATTGTTCCAAAAAACTTCCAAAAATATTTATTAATTCCAACAATCTGACAGTCTGATCCAAAAATAAAGACAAATTCATCAAATATTATAATATTTGATGTCACAAACCAATAATATATTATATCTCTAATAGGATCTAATCTGTATTACCATCCTATTAATTTCAGTCCGTTATTGACAAATGCTCTGCCGAGATATTTGCTCACTCGGTTATTTACCAACCCGGCAATTCGCCATGAAAACCGAAACCAATCGTGATTAGTGCGTGTAGCATGGCCGCAATGATTGCGAAAGGACGTTACGTGGAATTAATAAACGTTTCGATCGATGTATTTGTTTAAGCACCGATTTATTCATCCGTGTAAAATCTCATTATCCACATTCCGATAGAATTCTTGTATATGTTAACATTATTGGTTTACATAAATGCACCTACTACTCTTTCATAAAAATGAGACTTTGTGACAATTGTTACGAAATGTATGCAATGTTTTTAGATTTAGTTGGATGTAGCTACGCTTATCATACGCAAACCATAGAAGAACTTTAGAAATATTAATTTGAAAAAAAAAATTATTATTTTATAAATTAGAATTAGCAATAATTTCCAATTTGTTTGAATTTTGTTTAATTTAACGCAGACTTTTATAATATATAAAATAACATAAAAAGATACGATCAATACGGAAAACACGGGCAAAAGTATCATCTCGAATGCGCTGTCGCTCCATCCAAAAGTATCATTCAATTCTTTCAATTTAGACTATTTTAGCGATATATTCAACATCACTATTTGTTATATCTTCATTAGCGTATACTTGAAGAGTACTTCCGATCGCACGTGCGTTACCCAGTACCCAGTACCCAGTATGTATATAATCAACATATATAAAATCGATGAGAGATAGTTTCGCTGATCCGTTCACTACTAGATCCTTTCAACGTCCATTCAACGACTCAGACCAATGCAGCGAATAATTAGATGTGCCCGTTGAAAGCTCGGATCACGTTTATCCATACGGTTAAACGACACATTCGTGATTAGTTTCGGTATAATGTCGCATCGACACATTGCAAAACGAATTGCCACAGAGACGAAAATGATTTCGCGAGCCGTGCACGTAACGAGCGTCACAATGACATCACGCGAACAGTCGGCCGGATGTATAATAGTCTTAATTAAAATGGCGGTCTAACGAACATCGCTAACTGCTGTAATTCGACGTGCCTCATTGATAATCCTCCGACTGTACCACCGAATATGAATGTGGCGAACCTGTATGCTGTGTTAAAGTAGATGTGTGTCCTATGTGGTTCTCTCTCGATCCATTTTTCTCGCGAATGTTCAAATTATATAGGACGTATTAAAATTGAATAACATAATAAACAAACAAAATAATCATTTATCATTACGAAACTTTATATAAATTTCAATTAACGTTCGACGTTTATTTGTGATTAAATTTTCTTTAATAACGATTGGATGTTAATATTTTTCTTCAGAGTTTCAGATATTTAATATGAAGTATTTAATACGAAAAAATTTTTAATTAAAATTTTGAGCACGATAAATAAATAAATATATATATATATATATATATATATATATTATATGTATATGTATAGCTTTGGAAAGATTTTAATTTTCAGTTTATGTAACACGTAAAACACATATTTCAATATTCATGTGTGTTGAGGGAAAAAAACTCTGAATAAAGTTTTGATTAAAGAATCCAAAAATAGTTTACATTAGAATACATGTATAGAATATTAAAAAGCCACGTGAATTTAAGCACGGCAAATGCAAACCGAAACATCAGTGCTCTGGTGCGCAGACAATCCTTCTATTAAAATAAATTTCTCCGGGACGTTTTGTCCATTAATTATAGTCATCTTCAGTCACACAATTTGTCTTTGCTTATTAATATAAAAGACAAATTGCGCATTAGTTAGTTATTAGCCTTATTTATATCCACGCTGATCTTAAATCAACGAGTATTAAATTTTATTGTCCACTAAAAACATAAAACAAGAGCAGGATTGAATAAAAAATTGTGGATAAATAATGAACTGTTCAACATCTTACATATTAACGGTTCATCGGTTCTCAAACGGAGAAGGATATTTTCTCGCTACGCGAGTACAGATGAAGTGGGAGGACTACTGGGAGACAACAAAATTATCTCTCTTCTGCCAATTCCCGACTTGACTTTTCAGATAGAATTCTTGTTCCGTGTATGACAAGACGTTGGAAGCTCTGTATTTACAGTTGTTACATTGTGCTCCATCAGGAGATGCTCGTCATGCAGAGCCACTTTCTCGCACGCGATGCTGGTGAATTTTTTACGCTTAATTTCCCAGCAACCTGTACGATGGCAGTCCCACGTCATGTCGACGTGAAATCGACGAGACGTACGTGCTACAACGTGACGCGGTCGTAGTGCTCGTTGACGACGCGATACGTGGCTCGTTTCGCTCGTAAGCACGTTTCCGCTTTCTCGACCGTGGTCGATACGGGATCCGTGCGATACGTGAATCGTCGTGTTAATGACGCCGATGGCGGATTGTTACGCGACTTTGGTTCCTAGTAAGTGAACGAACGCCGACTAGGAACAAAGATATACAAAAGGTCGTCTCAGGATTCGTCCCAAATATCGAAACGAATATCAAGATGTTTTTAATATAATCAGATCTGAAAAACGTTACTATTGTGTCAAATAATTTCTCGATATAGTGTGCTTTCAATTGATTAAATTATCGTAATAGTCTTCATCGATTGTACGTATACGATAACTAGATTCGTTTTATTTCAAACGTAGGAAATGGTCGCGAAAATGACTCCTTTTCGTTTGTCGTAAGAAGAGAATTTAGGAAATAAATGTGAGCATTCGCATTCGTTCAAAATCGTAAACACTATAGAAGGCTTACCGTGTTGCGATAAGAGGGCAGGTAATGCTCGGCGAAGCCCAAGCTTCTGGACTCCAAGGCGCACACTCGTACAATCTGAGTTCCCGGCCTGAAACTGCGCCAAAGACACTACGCCATCCGCCGGTGCATCCAGCGGCAAGACCGAATCCACTCCCGGCTCCTCGCGAAGTGCTTGCACTACTTCCGGCTCCGTCTTCGCTGCTCTCACTACTTGCTCGTCCATTCTGCACATTACACACATACAACATATTTATATTATTTATAAGCATTCAATTTTCAATGGTCGACGAGAAAAACTGTAGAGTCCAAAAAAATTAACATACTGCAGATTTTATAGTACAAAAAGTATACATATATTTCAATATATCCAGAATTTAAAATGTTTTAATTGATTAATTAAAAGAAACTCCAAGACTTTAACTTGGAATGCTTAAGCTAACACAGCTGCAGACGATTGAAAAATAATAAAAAGGATGTGTAATGCTACTAAGTATTTAATATGCGTCAAGAATTATTAACTAATTATAAAAATACCTCTACAATAGTTGAGCTAAAAAGAAGAATAAAAGATTGAAAAAATCAATATTACAAAGAAGACGACGTCATAGTCGAGCTCTTTGTTCTATATCCGTAGTATGAAAAGTGGCACGAGACAACAATTACATTATTGTACAGTTGACATTTATCTCGTTCGTAAAGTGCATGAAAAAGATATGATGTTCTTCAGCTTTAGATAATGGCACTTTTACATTAAAAAGAAAACAAAGGGAAGAGAAAACCTACGACTAAAATTTTGTTAATCATATATTGTGCTAATAATAAGAAAAGAGTACAGATAAAGAAAATCCAGAGTCAAATATACTTACATTATAAGACGAAAAGAATATTATAGACAATATATTAAAATATCTTGCGATATATCGTAACATCTCGACACTATCTGTTTCTCCACCACCAACAAACTATTCTACATATTTTCCAAGTTTCACTGAAATCAAAACTTTTCAGTTTGTCTCTTGTTAGGATCGCAATTGCGTTGAAGTAGAAGAGCAACCTAAGAAGAGCACATTAATCTTAAACGACTTCCTGCCTCTTTCTCTTGGTGAAGGAAGGATCAAACTTCGTCCTCGGCCTCCTTAAAGCTCCGGAAAAGTTCGCGTAAGTAGCGGCATAAGGAGATACATCCCACGTACAAGGAAGGACCGGAAGTTCTGACGAAGTCGCTCTCTCAGCCGACGAACGACATCCGATCGGAAAGTTTATCCGGCAGATTAAAAAACTCTACGTGGCAACCGTTGAACTAGTTTGCTGCATTTTACATGGAAATGAAAATATGCACGAGACACAATTGCTTGTATCGGATCAGCATCTCATTGTTGTAGCTTCTGATAACCGAATATATCACGGATTATTATAGACTTACTAGAAGATTAAATAATAAAGTTATAAAGATTAATTTCGTTAGAGATACTTGTATCGATTGTACGCGCGCGTGTGTGTACGTACGAAAAAATACACGCACACACACAGCCTGCGATATTTAGGAATTGAGAGATTATAGATTTAAAGAATCAATAATTCCGAGAATTTGAAAGAGTCTAAAAATGCAAAACACCAAAGTTTAAAGAATTCAACGTGCCAGAATCTTGAAATCGAAGAATCATTGCTTGTTCCTTTTGCCTTCGATCCGTTTCAATGCTCCGCAGACATCACAATCGTCGTTGGCGTCTTATCGGTGTGCGCCGCGACGCCGATTTTCTTCCGTGTCGCGGCAACCGTGAAATCGAGCGAAAAGAGAGCGGAGAAGGGAGACGTCGCGCAATCTACGACGAGGGTACCAATGTGGAATCAAGCGAAAAGAGAGAAATATTAAACGGCCGAGAGCGAATACCAAACGCCATGGGAGAAGGGAAGGAAAGGTCGATCGAATAGGTTGGAAAAGTTCGGAAGGCGCGAACGAGTCGAGAGAAGAGTTATCAAGCGGGAAGGAACGACGCGTCACTTCATCCTTTCTCGTTCCGTCTCTGAGCAGAGGAACGTTCCCGATTTGCATCGGACGACGATTCCGTTAGAGATAATAAGGAAACGCCCATGAGAAATTATTGACAAGCAAAAATAGATGCCTTTTATTCGGAATAAAGACAGATATTGAATTAAGTATGGAGATATTTCAATATCTTTTCTGACATATTTCTCTCATTAGAGAGTTCATTCTTTCCTTTTCCAAGTTTCAAATCTCTCTAAACTTTTGTCATATGATACGTGTCGATTTTTTACAATTACACACACCCACACTCCCACATACACACGCATGTGTGTATATGTTTGCATGAGCGGATGAGTATGTAAAGGAGAATGTATTTAAATCAGAATTTAGTTTTTAAAAGAGCAGCATAATCTGTTATGTAATCTTTACAACTTTGTAAACTTTATCCATGTAAAGTAAAACAATCGCATAATCGAGCATCGAAGGCAAGTACAGCTAAAGAGAACCAATCCATTGGAACTGAGCTGGATACTCACTGTAGAGTATAAATCGAACGGTTTTGATTTGCGTCCGGTTGGGCTCCTAAAAGAAGCGATAACACGTGATTTACGAGTTTTTGCATCCTCCCTATGTTTTCACGTGCGGATATCTCGTTCGGACAGAGAAAGAGAGAAAAAGATATCCGTTCGTATCTTCCAACACATTCTTTCCTTCCACATATCAGCGAACCTTCGTGCGACATCTGACCTGTATCGTATATTTTCATCCGTTTGCTCTCTTTCGCCGTTTTATTTCTCTCATCAGTTTTTTTTTTATCATGACATCATTTTCCTGCAAACAGTATATAATTCCTACCTTTCCCTATATTTTCAATGTTCTCAGAAGCAGGGATATTGGAGCGTCATACTTTTGTTTACGAGCCACCGTAATATAAGTGTAATCGCAGCGATATTTTCACAAGCATTAATCCAAACTGTACATTCATCGGGAAGCCAAGGATTAAAACAAGATTAAACACAGAATATCTCTATCCACTCGCAGCTGTACGAGAGAGCTCAACACGAGATGGAAGAGATCTCACGATCGCGTCCTAAATCATCTCGGCTAATTTCGCCTAATCTTTATGCCGCTAGTAAAATAATAATTCTCTGTAAGCGCAGGCATAGACGGCAAATTAATAACAAAGTGTGTAAACAATTTCGTGGCAAAGTACACATGTATAATTGCCCTTTGATTAATATAAGTATGAAAGAAAGAGTTTTGATCAATTTTGCTGTTTTTAAACTTGGAATATCATTTTAGTAAAAATGTATAAGCAAGTTATAATAATTATTATTGTTTCAAGAAATCGACAAAAATCCTTACATAAATCCGTAATACTACTTAAATTGGATTAAAGGCCGAATCTCTGAATGTTATTACTGCGAGCATTATTTGAACATATGTAACACATTTGGACACATAAATTAGTACATCTGCAATGAGATGCTCTTGCAATGCAATGCGGATTTGAGTTTCTAGTAATATATCGTTGTTAGAATTTCAGAAACATATAACATTGTGGTTTTAACTATAGAACGAGCGCGATTACCCTTTCGCATATAAGGACTCTAATTGCTGATAATTCTGCAAACAAATTACTTTTTTATTAAATTTATCTGATTTTTTCTTATAATCTATAATTCTCTAGTTAGAACTTAAATTGATCGTAAAGATTTTACGATTTTGATTCATGTATTTTAATATCATCAGTTTTTTTTTTAACTACATATATTGAATCATAAAGGTTTTATGGATAAAGATTTTATGAGCTTTGAAATTCCTTTTAATTGCAAGAGAAAAAAAGATAGATTTTACGTTAAAAAAAAAGATATCACGTTTATTTAGTTAGTTTATCGAAAATATACATAAAATATGACTTATACGTATTTAAAAACGCGTATTTTAATTGGCTTGTAACGTCAGTATAAAAATAAATATGAAAGCTTGTACATAGCTTAATAATGTACAGTATCACAACGGAAAATACTCGCAATGACACATTTCTCTGCATTTTCATCCGATGCGACGAGAAACGAGAGACGTGAAAAAGAAATGTAGCCTACTCCAAAGCACGGAAAATAATGGAGTCGTAAACATGCTTAAATGAGACAGACAACAAAACTCAAGCGTGTTCAAACTCAAATTGTGCGCGAACTGCGAGTGGAGGAAGGCTGAGAAGCGCGAGGAATGGCGAAGTGTACGGTTGTCGGAGTGGCACATTCGTAAATGTTGCGATCCTCTGAAATCGGCTTAAAATGTGTTACTGGCTACGATTTTCTCTTAAAATGTTGCTGTTATACGAATTGCATTTACATGGAGAAACCTCCATTCAAATTTTTCAATTTTAAAACTTTAAATTAACTATATTAAATATCTTGCATTTTATTCCACTATTAATCGCAAAAAAAAATCATACTTTGAGATCTTTTTAGTTTAAGTATATTTAATAAAGTGAGGAGAGAAGGTTGTTTCATAATTTGCTACATAAGAAAATTTATCACCGATATAAGATGGCCGATGGTTTATTGCTACTACCGTTCTTGTCTCGCTCTTCTTTCACGACATTAATTCACATTTATAACTGCTATGTTCGCTCTTAAAAAGCGTACGTGTGCTTTATAAAAATAATATAATGAATAAAATCAAATGAGAGATAAAACGAATGTGCCCGCAGTTTCGCCAAGGTATATAACTGCGGAGAACATCAGCTTTTACTGTACGTATTGCTCGTAGTTATAACCATTATCCTGCTATGATGCGATCATCCTGTATATCCGCCGTTACATCCTTGTGACGCCGACCCTAATGGAAAGCACATTAGGAGGTATATCTCTCACCTCGTACGAGGAGGGTGAATGCGAGGGCGGGAGAAGCTAGTGTTAGCCAGCTCGGCAACGCTTCCGCGCAAGCGAGTGGAAACGTTACGATATCGTTCTTAAAGTCGCCTGTCCGCGTATTTACGGTTCCACCGGAATAGACCGAAGATACCCTTAAAGGGGAACTTACGATTGAGAAAATAGAAAAGAGAATAGAGTTTCGTTCGTGTCTAGCGCAAAAATTATCACTCGCAATATTCGCTTATTATCCTCTAGTGACTTCCAATTTACTTAGTCTTTAACTGAAATCTCAGAGAGAAAGAGAGTGTAATAATGAATCTAAATTAAAATTTATTCTGTACAAACAAAATTTCTTTGTATCGTTCATGAAACACAACTCAAAAATATATGATATATGTACAATAAATTTTTTAAGATTCAAATTAAATACTTTTAAATTAAAAAATGTGTAAATAGATGTATTAAAATGTAAATGAAAAGTTCAATTTATTAAGATATAGAACGTAAAAATACACGACATGAAAATTTGGAATTTACATATTTGCAATGAAAACATCTAAAAAATAAATTATGAAAATAAACTAACAAGGGCAGAAGTGTATTTCACGTATTTTGATCAGCCTTTGCATGATTATTTTAGGTTACTGGAAAAAAACCACCCCTATAAAGTTATTGGTTCTACATTTGCATTTTTTCCCCCAAAAATTGCAATTTTAGATCATGACAACAAATTGTTTTCGGTTCTGGGGGAATCAATAGATATTTAAAAAAAAAAACGCGTAATTTTCATGTATAGTAGATCCGAAAAAATTACTAATTTTTAAGAAAATTAGTCCTAACGCTTGACGATTGTCAAACGTTGAAAGTATTTCAATTTTTTTTTATTAAAATCGAAGAGCGCTAATTTTCTCAAAAATTATCAGTTTTCGAATCTAATACATACATATACATTACTCTCTTTTTCAACATCTATCGATTTTTCAAGGTCTGAATACAATCTGTCGTCATTACGTAAAATCGTGATTTTTCGATAAAACTCAAAGGTGAAACTGCAAATTTACAGGGGTTGTTTTTAGCACGCCAGAATAACTATGTGAATTTAGATGAAAATCTATGAAATATATTTCCGAGTCTTCCTTTGTAAATATTTAACCGATTTCGATGAAACGCATCTTATCTTATCATCTGAAAAGGAAATCACTCTTAATTGATAATCGTTTAATAACGCGACCGCAGTTGTTTACGCAAATTTACGCATAATTGCTGAAAGTATTAGGACTGGTGGACCTCGAAGATTCCACTGCTAGGACATAACCGACAAATTAATTTTCCTTGGCAATTCAATTACGCCTTAATTGGGTACGACGGAAATGAGACCGCATTAAAATTGCAAGCATCCAGACGGAGCCGGAGATTTTCTCCGGATTTTACCTCATTCGCTTTTCCAACTCGAATAACCGACGAATTTGATTTTCGAATGCGTCTTCAACGTGTTTTTCACTAAATTTGAATGCACTGGAATAATTTATTTCGTTTTTCTACTTTTAAACAATTCGAGACAAACTTACAATCACATGTGATATTATATATTTTAGTAGTAATAAATGTCACTACCAATAAGAAAGAGTATTCAACTGAAATTATTTTCACTCTAATGTACCAACGTTTCGTCTGGAAACTTGGCAGACTTTACGATAGCACGTATCTATTGTACACACAAACGCAAAAGTGCCAATACCACATCCCCTACCTACCTGTGCTATCGTGTAGATACACTTGCACGGGTATTGACACACGTACGTACATGCACACTGCCGCTAGCAAACGAACACGTACACGATCGTCTCTTGATCCGTCGTTCCAGCCGCAGTTTGCTTAGCATTGCTGATGCACTATCCACTTCCGCGCGGAGAGTGAGATGGACATCACTGTGAAGAGTGAAGTACAGAGAGGGGAAGAGAGAGAGAGAGAGAGAGAGAGAGGAGGGGGGGTAGGGTCGTAGAAAGGTCCGAGAGAAGATTATGGATGGAGAACGTCGGTGTCTGTGTTTGAGGACCGATAGTGGCTCGCGTTCTAATTAATAACGAGCCTCTCGATGCAGTCCGCGGTTTTGCAGGGTGCACCGTATGTGAAAGAGCTTTCAGGAATCGAGTAATCGAAGGGCAAAGCGTCATTACTTCACCAGAAGAGCCACGGTAAAACAGAAAGGATTGCAAACTCCGCCGATAAATCCGCCTTTTCGTTACTTACACAATTTGTTGGATTTAATTTACATGTGCAAATTCGACAAAAGTTATAAAAGCTTTTATAGTCACTTGAAACATAATGATCTTGTTATCTTAAATAATTATAGGATTTATCCATTTTTAATAGCCATTTCAGCATGCATTACATTATCAGAATTCTAAATTCTGGTAATCTATATTAAATGATACTTTAAATACACATTAAATTTTACATGAAAACATTAAATATTTTAGAATCACCTGTACGAAAAAATAGACCCAACTAGGCGTTGGCGGTTGAGTGTTGACTCTCAAGTTGGAGGAACTTTATTTGGGAGTTGATTGTCATCGATTTGAGTGTCATTTCGGACCGCCAACGCCCAGTTGGGTGTATTTTTTCGTAAAAGTGTAACCTCTTCCATATGTTAATTATTCCACGATCAATTTATTTTACTTGATATTCATATTAAGACTAATACTAATTATTCTTTGTTATATTATAATTATAGTAATAAAAAGTTTTGATGTCTCTTTATTAATTGAAATAAATTTGATATTTTATTTAAAATCATATACTATAAATGAACTTGAATTGCCAAATCGTCTCAACTAAATCGTGATAAAAAGTGGCGAATACATTCTACATGTGTGAAAGCATCGCGCACACAAGATTCGTGGGTATTTGAGCACGTAGACTCACCCCTTTTTCGATCGTGAGAAACATGAGGATTGAGGGAAAGGAGGGATTGGAGGGTTGAGAGGGTTGAGGGGGTTAAAATAGCGGTTACTGGCGAGCTTCTCCGAGAAAGGCACGTCGAATAAATACCAGCGGCTGGACGGAACACTACCGATTGGTGGGACTTGAACGATCGGGAACGGAAAAGCCTGGCCCGCGCGCAGAGCACCCTTACTCTACTCCACTTGGACGATGCTGATTCTGCATTCCCCTCGCTAAGTCCTATTCTTCTTGACCTCTGAAACTATTTCCGGTTTGTCGGGACGGAGGACTTTTGCCGGTAAAAAGGAGAAGGAGGAGAGCAAAGGGGATGGGTGGAGTGAAAGATGGCAAAGAAGGGCATCGACAGGAGTAAGTTTATTGTCGCTCTTTACAACGCTATTATCTCCTCGCGAGAGATAATAGCGTTCGGAAGAGGGAAATTGAACAATCTTAAATATCTTATATATAATATTACGATACGTACCAATCTTTGACAATAAATTACAACGTGCTGCGCAAGAATACTATGATAGTAATTTGTTGTCCAAGATACAGTCATTACAAATCATTATGCATAAAAGTTAGACATCGTACAAAGTTGTAAACACGCCTCTCTAGGGATTTTTGAAGAATTTTCTCGTAAATTTTCACAGGCCCACCGCGATTTTCAGAATAACGAATGGCACTATCGATATCTCCCATGCTCCTGTCGAATCTACATATGCTAGCCAAGCTTTTATTTATCCGCGGGCACTTAATTTTACATTTGATTACGAATGGAAAGGCATTACAAAGCGACGTTTTATTATCCAGGGGTTAATTGAGAGGCGCATTAAGTTTTACCCAATTACATTAACTCCGGGTTAGTGAAAAAATATGCGAAGCTGAGCGTGCGGCTGTAGTCTCTCTCTATGCTCGGATTAATTAAAATATACTTAAATGGCGTACCGTTAATTTTCAACGGCTAATTTAATGCCCGCTCGGCCTCAGATTTAATCCAACGCCAACACACTCGCCAGGAATGCGCGAACAAATTGCTTTCAAGCTCGCCGCCATGTTCGGAGAGAGGATCCGACAATAACAAAAACTATAACGGGAGCACGTAATAATAAAGACGATAAAAGGTAACTATAAATTATTCAGATAAAATTGAAATTATTAAGAAAAGAATTACGATATCAAATTTTCTGTCGTAATTACCTTCCATTCGTGAAGCATTTTATAAAATATAAATTATCGCTTGTATAACAAAATTATCATATAAAATTTTCTGCGACGCACGTTATCAATATTTATACTAAATTAATGTCGTTGTTATCATTATTTGTACTCGAGCCATTGAAAGCCGTTTAATTTACGGTAAAAATGCGACAGTTAAATGTGCTTCTGTCAACGTGCCGAACACAGGAGGGCGTAAGAACCGAGTAAACAGAAATTGCAGTATGATTGGGAACGAATTTATATCCGGGTGGAGTTGTGTGAAATAAAGCGATCGTTCCTGGCGTCTGTTCGATTTTCATGGAAATTATAATGGCTCGTCCCTGTTCCTCCGAAAGTGCCGTACACCGAAATTCCATGAAAATTCGTTTATCGCGAGCGGGCAGACACGACGCGACAAAATTAATCGACGCCATCGACGCACTTTGATGTGGAATTTTAACGCTTTTTGCACTCGATGTATTCCCGCTATTTGTTCCCCTCTAGTCGACGACTTTTTTGCGCGGACGATTGTTAAATCATAAAAAGAAAGTCATTACACGTGACACATTAATTAACACTGTTCGCGGAGGATCCTGCTTAAATTGGCTCGTCTTTCGGATTTTTATTCACAATTTCGGATATGACATTAATATGATTCTAATTAATATGATACAAATATTAAGTTAAAAATATTATTTCAAACGCAATCTTTTCAAGTTAATAATTTTCAAGTTAACAATTAATAGAGAAAAGAATTAAGAAAAGATGATTTGTACGTAAAAGATTTCGATTAGCTTAATCGAATCAAGGATTAATTCAGGATTAAATTGGGGGATTTAGGATTGACCTAGCTAAATTATAAGCTTGATCCACGTTGAAGAAGAATCTTCGCGTCTCGTATCTTCGCGTTGCAATTTCAATTTCGTCTTATCTTCGTCGGTTCCCATGCCGTGAATCACGATTCGGAGAAACGCTTGGTCCATGTCACCGCCGTGCCAATCGAGATCGGGTTTCGAATGTATCTCCTACGAGATTGACACTTTATTGCGGTCGTATATACGAGATTAGGGGAGACGGCATTCCACCATTCACCTATGCTTGGACTTTCTCGGGCAGCGTCGCCGATTCAATATGTGAACTTGTTGGATTTATCGGATTGCCCTTACTCTGCAGCCTTAGCTGCCGTGACTCGTATTTGCGTCACGCTTCTTCTACAAATCGCCGACCTGGGCAAAATGTCACATTTTGTTTCCTTCCGACCAGAAACTCGCTTGCAACACACTACACTTATACGCGCACCGATCGCCAACAATCGATTCCAATGTTTCTCAAATCACACAATACGTACAATAAAATTGGAGTCTTCGTTTTGCTATCGAGATGTACGCCTGAGGGAGGGTTCGATAAAAAGAGTATATTTGCGAGTATATTTGCAATATTATTAAATCTATTGTAAGAAGGTGTTTTTTAGTCAAAGCGGTTGAGCAATCGAGAGATCTTGGAAAGCTGACGTTTGTGTGAAATGTCTCGAAATTCGCCAATTCACGGTACGTCGCGCGCGTCGCGTCAGTTGATTTTATCGAACGAACAAATGTTTAAAACTTGAAGGCAAATATATCGCAAAACAATGGAGCAACAATTAGTCATTCTATTTGCCAATTTGCGGAAATTTTTGACGTTGTTTCTACATGTATATTCATGCAGATATAAATTATTAACTTGATACTAAAATACTGTTTCCGAAAAAGGTCGAAATGTTTCGAGGATAATACGTGTACGTTTTAGCGAGTATAGGCCAACAGGTAGGGATAACTACTATAATCGGCTAACATGGCCGACCGGCACGAGAATCGAAACTGTCGACAGTGGAACTGGCCGGAAATCGATTACATCCGACAGTAAATAAAATAAATCGACGATTTAAGCGGACGTAACGGCACACTGCGGACGACATTAAATAGGATGACAGAATGTAGTACAGGTGCAGAATACACAGTACGAACACATAGTAGAACTGAGCGTCGCGTCGGATCGCGTCGCGTCGGATCGCGTCGCGTCGCGTCGCGTCGCGTGGTGTTTTTCACGGCGGTTTTGAGTATTTTTCACAGCGTTTTTGTTTCAGTTATGAAAACGCCGTGCGTGATCGGCGCATTTACCGCGTTCGTTTTAGCTGGCTCGATGCTGTTCATAAAACGCAATATCCAGCTTTACGAGGTGCTCAGCGCGAACAGCCGCGCTTCTAAATAATGATACAACTCGTTCGGCTAGTTGATCATGGCGCCACGTGCCCGGAAAAATCCATAAACGCTGCTTGCTTGCTTCGCTTCGCTTTGCTGGATTCCGCTACTAACAGTGCCACTTAAATATTCCATCGTTAATTAAATGACACGCCTCGATCACGCGGGTCGGGGATCATCGATCTATAAAACTCCACTCCGCACTGGAGTTGCCAGCGCGCTAATCGATACGCCGCGCCGAGCGATTTCGTTTCGCATCAGATTCGAACGATAGTAGGGCGATTTAATAGTAAATATCAGAGATACAAGCTGGTGCAATATTTATTTCACGCGATGCGAAACGTGCGTAGTAAATTGTTGATATGTAAGGGATTTGCCTACATTAGCATCTAGCTAACAAATCACCGAGATCAAAAGTAACGACGAAAGAATAACCTTTGGAATCTTTTTGGAATTAGAAAAACTAATTATCTCGCAACATCTCTTTCTCTATACTCGATCAAATACAGATTTGTTCCATCCGACGCAGTTCGACGCAAATATTTAATTTTCAACGGATTAAAAGATTAAATAACTAACATGCGATAATAGCTATTAGATAAATAATGAATCTATTTAAAAAGCTTTATTGTCTCCTCTATCTATACGTTACCATCGATCCCCATCACGAATGGAAAAGAATCGCAGACAAACGCTACAAGGAACATCCGCAATGCTACATTATCGATTTAAATTAAAAATAAGCCAATCGCGTTTAATGTTAAACACCTGGTCAACTATACTACACGATCGATCGCAATGAAATTTATATTTCTATATTCATCACCTGACCAACTATGATATATATTGCCAAAACCACGAACCTCATCGAGCAGAAATCCGTTCTATCCAATTTCCAATTAAATATCGCCACTAGGGATACCCGAGGTGCGACAGTTGATCTTTCCATCTCCACGTAACCTAGCCCTAGCCATCCAACTCCTGTAGACGTGTCACTTGCAGAGATCGCAGCAGGTAAACGTGGAGCGCGGGGCGGCGCGGGGCGGCGCGAGGCGGCGGCGCGGAGGTGAGACCGGTCGAAGCATCGACGTGGGACGGCGCGGTGCTATCGATCTACTGATCATGTAACCGGCAGGAATCGATAACTAATACGCGAAGCCCGCCACCGGATGTTGCCTTGTTGATAAAGGACCGCCCTGTGCGAGCACCGGCGGCATCAAGGACGCCGCAGGAGGGCCGTAGGGCACGCGGCTACCGGCACATAATTGATTGGCATTAGCGCGCCTGATTGCCAGTCGCCCTCCTCTGAAATCGTCCCACGGGTTGCTTAAATACTAGCCAACGTCTCTCTCAACCAAACGGTTGCGTATTTGACCGGTTGCGACAGTAATCAGGCAATATGACAACGTGCGCGCGACGAAGGAAGGTCAATTGATGAAAGCTACGTTCGCCCTTGTCGAGTTGATGTTGAATTATTCCATATACCCAGGCTAGTAGTATACTTTACTGAAGAAACAAAGCGGCTCAACTGCTGCCCATACGTACGGACGAAGCAAGTAAATCAAATTTATTAACAATAAAACGTTATAAAATCGAAAATAAAAATTGATATAGAGTTGGTGTTTCGGTGAAAGAGAATCGATAACTTCGATCACGCTCATGCGGGTACTTGTTATCAGGGACTGTGCGAACCCATTGTGAAAAGATCACCGACAATCTGTACAAACTTGTATGCCGGTTCAAATGCAAAAGACGGATTTGTGTCAAATGCGAGATAAGAGAATTTATGGGGACAATTTCTTTCAAAAAAAAAAAAAAAATTTATCTATGAAAATTATTAAGAAAATTATCAAGTTGAAATACAAAATATAGAACATAAAAATAAAGAAATTATATAATATTAAAGTTAAAACGATATAGGTATATATATAGGTATAAAGGGTTGTTGAGCTTTACTCTGTTGAGCTTCAATAATAGCACGTGTAGAATATCCTCTTGGATAAATTGTTGCAAGACAGTATGTTAGGAAGTTGCCGTGTAAAGCATACTTCTTTGAGTGAATGTTTGGAAACTTCTCTTACCTGAAGACAGTGTCTTCTCGCTAACCAGCCTATGTGCTGAAGCTGCTGCGGATCCGGAAGTGCTGAGGCCAGTCGTAATGCTTTCAAGGTAAGGGCTGCCAACGCCGAGTGCAAAGCATTGAACCAGACATTCGCTTCCGTGTTGTCAGCAGCTCTCAACCAACATTCGTGAACACCATCGGGCGAATGTAATTCTAGGATACGTCCTTCTACAACAAAAAGAAGAAGAAGATACGTAACGTAATATTCTACGAAATGACTACGAAAAATTGTCTGAAAAAATTTTTTAATAATAATAGTAATAATATAAATAATTTTAACATTGATAAAAAATATTTAAAAGGCAATATTTTCATACACATGTAATGCAATTAATTCTTATAATTATTACATTACAAATTCAAGTACTAAATTCAATTGTGGAAAACGTAGAAAAATAATTCAATTTTACAATTCCATTGACGAAAATCTATTTAACGATTTTATTACATCAAGAGCTATCAAAGCAGCCACCTTTTTCGTGAAAGTTGAGTTCTATGAGTTATACGTGGCAAAAGCGAGACAAGCGACGGGACGGCAGCAGAATTGAAGTTACTTGGCGTCGCTCCTAGTAGCTTATAAACCTTCCTCTCTTTTCGTTAACACGAAAACTTTAATACATCTGACATAAATCGCGCGAGATCGGTCACGAAGGCCTGGAATAAGTTTATAATCGGAATATCGCTAGTTCTCGAGATTGTCTCACTTCTCGACGTCCCACATAATTCGACTACAGGCACTACAAGCCTGGAGAACTTTGCAATTTCCTGTTTGGATAGTTTCTAGATTTATTATGCTAATACTAGGCTTGTTTTTCAGTGCCAATAACTACGCCAGTGCAACAGCGAGTCTGTTATCGATCCGTAAAAAATACATAACAAATGAGACTTTTAGCATTTAGGATTTATTGATTAACAGCAGATCTTATATTTTAAAAATAATATTTATCTGATAAATAATTATTAAAATAATTATCGCATTTTTTTACGTACAAATGATTATACAAATGATTATACGATAGAATGTTATTACAGTAATTTTTATGCAAATTTCCATTTCTGTACGAAAGAACAAGTTCAATAAGGGCTTTGGCAAACTGAAATTGCAACCATTTTTTTAACTCGGTAGAAGCTTAGATTCACGTCAAGCTCATCGACATTTCATACGGAAACATAAATTGACGTGCTCTCTTTTTCGATTCCGTGTACGCATTCTAATCGCCCTCTATCGAGAAACGACGCGGAAAGTTCCGGAGGAAGCAGCAAACTCGCGCTACGTGTGCGGAAAGGCGCGGCGGCCGTAAGAAAATATTGAATTTCCGATCAAAAGGAAATTACGCTCGAGTTAAAAGCCCCTTTATGTCACTCCCGTCTACCCGGCCTTTCCTGCCTAAAAAGAGGCAAACGAGACGAACACTGGCTCTTGCGAAAGGGGACAGAAACATCGGGAAACGTAGCGTGATGTCGAAATGATAGGATCACGTGATTAATGCTTCCTCTCATCTATTTTATTGTGAAGACGAATTTAATTGATCAAGTATAGTCCTGTTTAATCCTGTAGCGGAAAACAGGAAATTGGTGTATTACAAGTTACAGCGTTTCAAAAGATATTAAATCATGTAGTACATGACGAACCTATATCTATACTTGCGATTCAACATTCCACAACTTTATATATTCTCTCTCTCTCTCTCTCTCTCTCTCTCTCTACTTGTGGTTAGAGCAATACACCTAAAACTGAATGCAATTAAAAGTAGACTTCTTATAGCTTTATTTTAAGCTCACTGACAAGATTAAAAATTCGATTACCTCGATTGAAGAGCTACATGATTTTTCCACTATGGACTATGCTTTTGTATTCCATTATGGATTATTCCTTTGCATTGCATTACGGTGTTTAAAAAGATACCTGTTGCTGCCAGATAAAAGAGAGTTATTTGTAACGAATGAGATTACCGCGGAGCGTACTATCCGAACGCGTTAGTCACGCTCAAGCGTAAATATATGTATTTTAGTAAAAGAACTGAAAATAATTTTAGATACGTCGTGATATCATTCTTATCGAATGATAACTCTACTGACGCCAGAAAATTGTGCTATTCTTACGAGCGAATGAATTTTTTGTCAAAAATCACATACCGCAATCTCATCTGTATTTACGTATATGCAACACGTGAAAAATATCATTGTGACATCGCTAGGTTGCTTCTTAAACAATATAGAAAAGTTCAAGTGCAGCACTCAATCTATATTTTATCCGAAAGTCGTCACTTTCATCATTTGATTTAGAGAGAACGAAATAAGAACATTCCTTCAAGAATAATATTCTATTTTTATATTTCTGGAAGCTGCAACGAATCGTCAATGCAAATATCTGCATTGAGAAAGTCCACCAGATATATCTCTTTTGTGAATAATTCAGTACTGGGAAAATTAACACAGCTATTTGTCAATCGTGAAACGTGCCTTTGCACGATTTTCGCATGCTGTTACGAGAAAGAATTTCTTTGCGGTTTTCCGCATACGGTGCGTGCCTTTTCACCAGAATGCACACTCTCGTAAAATCTATGGAAAATCGCTTGATTTGCGTCAAACAGCGCTGCGAAGGACTTTTATGCTCGTTGCGGAAAAGAGAATAACCAAAGAGAAAGATGCAACTATAACTGCACAGTAAAATATAAAAATGTTCACGTAGAAGCAAAATGAAATTAAAATAAAGCTAATTTATAGCTTACTATTTAATTAAATAATATATTATTTAAAATAAAAGAAAAATAATGAAAAAAGGAAATTGCAAGAGTCGATGCATACACGTACACACATTTTTTGTATTTTATTTTGATTTCGCATTTATACATTTGTTAAAATTATTAAATCATCACTTTCTATAATTTAAAAATTCTTTAATTTCCTTTGTACAAGTTTTCGCGGAAACTCTGCGATGTTACACACAAACGCATTTTTACCCGCACACTCGTAGGGCTTCGCGCGCGACGGAAGGGTCCTTTCCGCAAGACGAACTGCTTCTCGTTGGCGAACAAGATTGCCAAGATCCGCGAAAAATCTGCGAAGGCCTGATTCGCTCTAAAGAGCGGAAGGACGAGGGTGGCGTTTGGGTAATAAAATGTCGAAGCGACAAAGGCAGCGAAAGGACGAAGAGGAAGGGCTGAGAAAGACGAGATGCCCACAGTTCCGTACGACGACGGTGGCTCAAAGGAAATCGAAATGCGCTCGCGTCATTTCGTTACCTCGCTTTCCATTCCTTTCCTTTCCTTTACCTTCCACCTTCGCCCTCGCGTTTTTCCTCGTAAGAGTGCGATTTCCCTTGAACGTAATTTTCCGGACATTCGATCGATCGGATTTCGCTTTCATTTCTTGTTTTGCGCTCCGTATGCTTCCGCAAATTCTTCAATTTGCTTGTCAAATCCTAAACATATGAGCGAGATGGAGAGAAGGGCGAAGACGAGAACGATTCCACGGAAAAACTTTCTTGCAATTTTTTGACTCTCGTCCAATTTTTAAAATGCACAAATTTCAATTGTATATTTTTAAATTTAATTCCTTTAAGCCGGTGTTCGCAATTGATTCTTATTTCAAGACTTAATTAACATCTCGAGATGCTGATGTAGCTCTGCGATTGCTCAATGGCATCTTAAGACAATACTTGAAACGATCTTAAGTATAAGAATCGACCGTGACTACTGTTTTCAAAACCATTAAAATAAAAGAAATATTCGCCCATTAATTTAAGTATTGCCCACATTAACCATCACATTTTTTATTAAGTCTGTACGATACGAAATCACGTGAAAAGCTGACCTAAGCGATAATGCACGTTGACGCATGGTTTATTACCGTTCATTTGATTTCACGCGGCGTTAATAACCGTGCCGCTTATAACATCATAATGTCACGTGATACGAAGCAATATGCGCAACCGTGCCTAGTTACATTCTATAACGTTCAATCAACGGAATCCTACGTACTTATTAACGGCATTATCGCGGAATGGCACGTACCTATTAATTATATTACCGGAGCAAATAATTATCAGTGTAATCGCCCAGCCCACGTCGTAACACCCATAATATTACCAACTTAACATATTACTAATTATTCTATTTATCTATCTATGCGTACAATATTATGCGAAAATGCTTAGTTATTGCTCCAAAAACTGTGAGAGCTAAGTAAAATTTATACGACTCATTCTTGATAGTCCATTATCGTAAATGACGTTGGGTTAGAAAATGTAAAAGTGATGGAAACGACTTTTTTTTATAAAAATATAATTTTCGATTAATATGAATAAAGAAAGATTTCCTACGTCTTTTTTATTCCTAAAACCGAAAATATTTTATTTCCGTCATCAAAAATTCACTCATCCGAGTCCACAGAGACCCAACTCCTTGCTTGGTTCAACCAGAGCTTCGGGAACTTCGATTTTCCTTAAAAGGAAAAGGATATACATCGCTTTAAAGTTTGATGGGCCATCCGGCAGCAGGACGCAAATGTCGCTAACAACAATGACAAAGATGGCATACTCTAGGACGACGTTCCGGGTCTCTTTATGTGCGCTTAATGCATTTTTGAAGGTTGGAATATCATAAAGACGAGCCTGTAATAAACTGTGCGATGGTGGCGCAAACTCACCTCCGATAACCACCCTGCTTCGTCCGGCGTCTGCTTTCTCAGCGTCTCGCATCCCATGCTTCAATGTCTACGTGCGGGGAGGGCGGTACCGAAGACAAGGGGGTGGCTGTGAAAGGTGACTATGGAGGATGGCTGCTAGCTGCATTATAAAGGAAAGTACCCAGAAGAGGGTTTTCAAGAAGGTGAGCGAAACGTTAACAGCCAGACAGCATTGTCATTAGGCACCACGTTCACGTTTTCTAATCAGAGGTGCTCATTTCCCCGGATAACATAACCTAACCTAACCTCTCGTTGATCCACCAAGAGGTATAAGCAAAAAAAAAAATATATATATATATATATCCCATAATACTTATTAACCCTCTAAAGAGCTTGATGAAAATATTTACATTTACCTCAGAATTATGTGAATATAACGCGACGACGGGAATCATATCGAGCTCTATTTACATAATGTTTGTTAGTCTTTATATTTGCTATTCATCAAACTTGTTGATTATTTAATTTATTTTACATATAATGCCACGTAGAAAAATTTGCGTAAATAATTAATCGTACATATAATGAGTTTTCTTGAGACGATTCGTTTTTAAGTAATTCACTTTTCACCTAGCATTTTCACGAAAACGCTTTCAAAATATTTTAGTAGACTATCATGTCTGTAGTGTAAACGGAATAAGATCCTATAACGTGAATCACACAAGCCTAAGATCTTTACATCTTAACGCGCCCTCGCGTCGCCAACTATTTCCCTGGTGCGATTATTCATTAAGAGAGACAACGGCGGCGTATTACACCGCCGTGTAATACCGGGACGACACGACGAGAGCGAGTTACAGCGCGAATCCAGCCACGATGTCGGCACCGGCTGGCGTTTCCTTCCCTCACGGTTGAAGAGCCATGCTGATGCAATGGCGGCTTCTTCAGGGGGAAACTGCTTCAGACAAGCTACACACGATTCTTCATGCCGTTTGCATTTAGGACGACGCAAACGGTCCCGAAGCGACGACGACGACGACGACGACGACGACGACGACGACGACGACGACGACGACGACGACGACGACGACGACGATGATCCGCTTCCCGAAGTTCCTACTGCGGGAACAATCGGCCTCAACGGCGGAACTTAGATTGCGAGAGTAAGCTGATGTTACGGAAATTGAACTCCTGAAGAAGGATGCGTATCTTGAGGGAACCGCAACCATGTAATCGATGTCGCGCAAATTTTGAGTTAATTAGAGGAACTGATAATGTTTCATAACAGGGCATTAATTATAGAGTTTGTCATGTGTACCATATTACTAAATTCAATTGACAAACTTCTATAAACAGTGAAGGAAACGAGAACGTGTTAATGTATTTTATTTTAGGAACTTATATCTAAATAGTCAAGTAACGTAAACACAAGTAATACAATTTACATTCTCGTGGTAATAAAATAATTAATAACTGTAAATTTTTTTAAAAATAAGAAAATTAAAAAATTGAGAATTTTGGAAAAAAATTATTCCCATTCAATCGTCAAGGTTATTTACATCAAATGCAATGACTTTAATGCTTTTATTCGAATGATTAAGGTACTTTGTTAATTCATTTGTACTAAAACTTCAACAATACTATTAAACAGTTTCGGATGGATTAAAACAGCCCTTTTCCAATAAACTAAAGTAAGGTTTACTGAATTCTCGGGCAGCGGTCGTTTCTGGTAAATCTTCTCGCCTTCCTGGCAATGACGAGGTCGTTTAATTAGAATAGTCTGGGATAATTAAAGAGATTACCGGCATTGGACAGAAAAGATTTGGGGTACGCCGCAAAAGGTGAATTCTCCATCTCTCGGTTTCATACGAATTTTTCTCCGAAACATTTTAACTTTGCATATAAGTATTTTTATTTTTCACTCTTTTCACTTTCAAGAAATTTTATATATGCTTGTGTGTGTGTGAATACATATATAGACACATTTTACCTTCTTCATTATTTATTATTTGCAAAATATTCATAAAAATTATATATACGTACATGTTCACGCACGAAAAAATTAATATTGTATTTTCTTTCTAGAGTATTTACCAAGTACATAGTGTAATACAGATTATAGAACTGACAAGGCGTCCCGCGTAATTTTAATAGAATTAAAAGAACATTATTCATTTAATAATTTACTAGAAAGTTAAAAAAGGAAGAATTCGTGTGTAAGCAACGCGTAAGCTTATACCAGTAAAAATATTTCCTAAAATTAAATTTTCCCATTTCTACATTGGACATGTATTCATTAGGAATAAACCGAGATGGTACAAAATTCATTTTGCTATACGGTACACAATTCTAAATTTAGTAAAACTTGTCTTTTTCCGGTGGATTAATTTTAGGCAATTCTAGCATTTGTAACTCGCTAGACGAAAATGCGCATTAACATAACTTCGCGAATCTTCGCTGCACTGTGAAGTGCATTCGCAATCTAATAAAACAAGTGGGAAGATAATATAGTATTCATCTTTGCTCCGTGATATCTTTATTTAATTCGACGAGCGTTTACTCCTAGCGATAAAATTTCTTAATTCTAGTTGATAAAATAGTGGAGCTATATCGATGCGTTGTGCCGATCGTCGCAGATATCTTTGACGATAAGGTGGACCACAGCGTTAATTAATTTTACGCTGTTTCCCGCTAGCTAGAAGACTGCTTTTACCACCGGGATTAACCGCAAGATGTCCAAAGAAACAACGCGATTACGGAAATTACATATCCCTAAATATTTCTTCAACAAAGATTATGATATGAAAGAGATGTTGAAAGTAACTGTTATAGTAATGTTAGGGAAAGAAATAGTATAGGAATATATATTAAGAAATTATTAAGAGATGTAGCATTTTAGAAAATACTTTTTATTTATAATAAATTTTACATATGTATATACAAAGTTTGTCCCTACTCTCTTATATTTCGGAAAAGGTTCAAAATTATAAAAAAATTGCGAAATACGTGTTCGATCGTTTCTATTGCACAATACCTTCGCTCTCCTTAAAAAAGTAGCCCCTCTCGAAATGATTAAACACATATTACACGTTTTTTTGTAATTTCAAATCATTTCCACAATATAGGGAGGCCAATACAGACTTTATATAGACACTCTGAATATATAATGTAATAAAAAATTGTACATCATGTTAATTATATACGTCGAGTATTCTTACATTAATTAATTTACTTCTGTACATCTAAATCCTTGCTTCGGTAATGTCACAAAGAACTGGATGCAAAAACATTTCTGTACAATGACACAAACATGCGAAATAAAATACGATGCGTTACGGGACACGAAGAGTAAGAACTGCAAGGGACAAAACGCGTGAGAAAACAGGAAAAGAAGGAAAGAGAGTTGAGAGGGAGGAGAGTTGGCCGGCGCGACGGGAAACAGTAAAAATTTGCATCACAATCGTGGATAGAAATAATTACGCGAGAAGCGCGCGCGCAAATGGAAGGGGTGGCGCAGATGCGAATGCGGATGCAAGAAGAGGTGGAAAGGCGTGTGGGGGCGAGATAGAGAAACGACTAGCCGGAAACACGACTAGAAATTCAGATACGAGGTACACCAAAAAGGGTGAAAAGGCAACAAAGATTCAAAAAGGGAGAAGCCGAATCTCCCTGTTTATAGAGTGGGAAAAAATAAAAGAGGATGAAAGAGAGAGGAAAGTTCGGCACATCGCACATGGAAAATAGACATTCCGACGCTGCAATGGTAATCCGAAACGGATAGATGCAACAAAAGAATAGAAGCTGCTGAACAGTAATGTAAGTTCAAATACAAGTTGATCCAAGTTTCTACACGAGAAATCTGTAATCTAGCACATCAATTCTTTGCTTTATCGATGTGTAATTTTTATTGGAAAAAAAACCACTCTTCATATCAGAACTGCGTGTGTACGTATGGAATTTGCGGATTACAAAATATTTGCTCGATTGTTAAGAAAAGTAAAGAAACGCGCGCGTCTTTTGTAGCTGCTGAGATCCTATGGGACATAAGGCGAATTCCAAGATTGAAAATGTTACTTAAAATCAAGCTGGAGAACGGTTTGGCGATATTGCAGTTGATGCTTGTGTACTTTTGAAAGAGTCTTTACAAATCCTAATATCATCTGTTTTTTTGAAGATAGCACACACTTTCTAGCAGACAGACGCAGACGCTTTCCTAATATACATCGAAGTATTTTGGAATCTCGCATTTTTTTTAGTCTAGTCTTTTTGTCTTAGTTTTTTTTTTCTAATGAAAAGGCAGGTTAAACAATATAATTATTAATAATTAATAATTAAAAAATGGGATGTAATTTTTATTATTTCCGATAAATCTTAATCTTCTATGATTCATAAAATATTGTTTAAATATAATGACATGTAAAACATAATTTAATTTAATATAATTTTAGTAACATTGGTAATTTAATTTTTTCAACTATTAAGATTTTAAAATTTTGATTCAGTTGACACAATTCATTAAATAACAACCTAATAACAAAATAGTAACTTTTTCATTTTTTATTACTTATTTCATAATCACTTATTTAATATCGTTATTTATCTTTTATTAGATTTAACAATAATTATATATTACACAGTTTTGAATATACTTATTTCATTAATATTTTGAAACGCAAGATACATTTATGTTAAATCTCAAATTATATGTTTTTATTTGAGAATTATTATCCTCGAAATCTGCGGCGAGAATGTGCGGCGAGATAATGTGTGGCAACAAAATGGAACAATTTAAGCCAGCCAAATTCATATTGTCACCAAATTACGTCTAATATAATATAGAATATAATATAAAATTAAGTCTAGTAATTTTTCTGTAATTCAATATAAATTAGAAAAAATTATTTGACAGATACAAGATAACAGATACGAGAAATATTAATTATAAACACAAATCAAATGTCAGACGCTATGTATATAAAATTCAAAGAAATTATTAATTCAATTTTTGCCGTCCTCTCGTGGAAATTTAATTTCATTTTAATCTACAAATTTCATTTTTTCACACACATAAACAATTTATAAAAATTTTAATTTAATTCATTTACAATTCACACTTTTACTTTTTTACAAATCGTTTTTTAATGTAAGATACCTAACATGGTGCTAAAGTTTTGGTAGTTTCTTCCGAGCAATATTCTATATGTTCATTCCAATATCCGGCCGTGCGAAAATTCAAACCACCCGCCAACAGTATGGCAGCGATAACGCGCGAAAGCCGATATCGCTTTGCGGCGGACTGTTCGCTCTGACCTGACCGATATTATCATCGCCGCATCGCGGTACACGCGGTACACGTGAAGTTTGTTTGATTTGTTTCGCGTGGGTAAAATTATCGGAATGCGTATGACTGCATATTGACGAGAACATGTCGATAAAGCGACATGTATACAACATGATCACTTCTGTTTCTCCACTGTAAAAATTTATAAAAGAAAAAGATTGCAAATACTAATAACTTACAATTTTACTTCTAATTTTAATAAATAATAAAAAAATGTGTGGCTTAATAACTCTTGGTAAGGCAATAAATAAATTATTAAATTCTTCATTTGAATGATTTATTTCAAGTTCTCTCTAACAGTAATAAATTTATCATAAGCTGAATCATTGAATTATTCTTAAATTCCTACAATTAGAAACAATCGAATTAAAATATTAATGTTTTAAAATAGTAAATATAAGAATTTATAGATTTGATTTGTAAATATAAAAATCAAAATTACAAATTTTAATAACTGTATATACAAATTCTATTTATGATTAAAAAACTAAAATTTTTACTTCAATTTTTTTGAAAAACATAAATGACATTTCGTATTAAAATATCAATCTGTAGATTGCAACTCATCAAATACCTGACTATTTAAATCATAAAATATTTTTTATCTTAGATAAATAAATTTAGAAATGATAAAAAAATGTCCAGTTGTAAATTTTACAGATGTTTGCTTCAATGGCTCTTATCGAACTTGCAACTTGGAAGAAACTTCCTCAGCTTCTAAAGCTCGATGGAGGTGTACACGAATAATACGACAAAATATGCATCAAATGTGCATCAATATGCATCAAATAGGACAGTCATGTCTGAGAAATTAATGCGAGGCGTAATTCACTTTTATTTGACATCGGGACAGTTTGAAACACTTTTTCCAATACTGTTTTTACGGAGATCCTCTGCGCAATCCAATTTGCCCGGTTGACAGAATAGCAATTTGGCGTGATATATCTATTTCATAATATTCACGACACGGTTTTTCCGCGGCTGCGATAATTTAGTTTTGCACCGTTGGACTACAAAAAAGCCATCTCCGGCCGGCAAATAAAGCGCACGAGCGTGGAATACAACAATGGTTGCGTCGCACAATGAAAACTGCCGTTGTTCCCCTTGCTTTCACCCCAAAGCGTTCGACTTACAAGGAACTCTGGACCACAATTGCTTTCTGTATTTTTAAATCATTGCATACTCATTACATAAACGACGACGCGTGCACAAATCTTTGTTGCGTAGTCAAGTTTTGGGAGAGAGACACATTGATTCATCTGGATCTATAATTTTAACGATGCGATCATAATATCGAAATTAATGCAAGCAAGATGGAAGAGGTGTTGTTTTTTTTATTTATTTTATTTTTTTTTTACGTTAGAACGTAGAAGCTAGTAGGTCACTTTTATAATCGTGACATAGGTTATAGGATGCACTTTGCAGGCACTTAGAGCGGCGCTTTATTCGAGAACATCGCGTGGAATTAACTGCATGGAGAAATCTTATTAAAATCTATACAGGAAGCGCGTGCGTGAACTCGCCGGCACTTTCGGCGTCACCAGAAAATGGCGAGTGTGGATAACCATAGGTGTTTAAATCGAATTACAGTAAGTGGGACGGTACGACATTACGCAGTCATGTGCGACTCGTCGCGCTAATGGAGACCACGAGCTTAGAGTGACCCTAGAGAATAGAGAATAATGATGGGCAAGCGCTCTCTTGGTGATTATTGATAGGATATAAGGCATTTCACTTCCAAAACAAAGCAGGCTAAAAATGCCTTATTTGTCAAATATTAAAAATAATATTAAAATGAAGAGAATTATTAAGTGTGCTTTTACCTTTTAGAAACTGAGATGTTTATTATTAATCATATGAAAAAAAAAATTTTTTTAGATAAAAACTTTAACAAGAACTCAAATTCGTAATTACAATAATTTATATGAAATTGCTTGAGCAATTGCGAGTAATTAATACAAATCAGTTTAATTTCAAGATTGCATCTTCAAGATTATTATTTTAGGAACTTATAATATATCAAAGATTCGTAATTGCATCAATTTTCCAAAACACATGCATATTTTCATTAAAATATTCTCTAATTGAGAATCAGTGTATTATTCATAAGATGATTATTCATAAGTGAATATATAATCACTGATCACAGTATAAACGTAACACTACAAATCAGTCATTTAAAGAGTAAGCTTTTTAACATACTCTAATTTCAGAGTTACGTTAAGAAAGAAGATTTTCTACGTCTTTTTTCAGTTTGCAAAGTTAATTTAGAAATATTTTCAGTTACGACATTAAAGACACTCTCTTTAGATTACAAGTAACTTGTCAAAGAGGACAGCGAAAAAACCTTTGAACTTGTCTCTTCACGAGTAGACGCGATTTGATACGAGCGAACAGAAGCAAGTAACGAGCGCATTGACAAAATATTTACCCTTGCCCTGGCGACGACGAAACGAAGAGAAGTGCGCGAAAAAAAAGCATTTCGATGCTCCGCTCGTATTTCAACGTAAACCGCCAGCACGTTTGATACGCAAATTCGCGTACTTTCAAATGCTCGGCGTATCGATCGGCGTCCTATCGAACTCCTTTGAGGGCGAACGGGGGTAAACGTCGGAAACTTTACGGGAATACGTTACTCCTCTTTTCCTCGCGCAAGCTTCCGCCGATAAAACCGGCTTACGCTAAACATTTCCGTTGAGGAATCATTTCGTTCTACCGCCCTTTTTACGATCGCAAGAAAGAGAGAGAGAGAGAGAGAGAAAGGAAGAGAAAGATTGAAATCGCGGTCGATAACACGGAAGCTGCGTCAATCTCGAACAATCATTACGGAAAAATAACTTGAAGCAGAGAAATTGGTGTACAATCGTTAATGTGGATACTAGAAAACTGCAAAAAACTGCAATAGACTTTGCTCTTTAAATAAATATACGGCTACTAAATATAGCCGTATTTAATTATTTTATGGTTGCAAAATTGAAGTACTACGAGTGAAAATATTTGATTGATTCATTCATTTTTATAATTATTTTATTACTTTCTTCTAAACAATATAGAATACTTTTAAACCTATTTGATAATAATTAATATTTAAATTATGTTACAAAATTTCAAGGAATTCCAGTTATTCAATCAGTAATTAGAGGATCAGTTTGCAATTTATGCCAACTGACTACACTATTCAGAGCCGGCATCAAAAATATGAGATGTATATGCCAAAACATTACGTAAATATAAATAACTCTATAGTCCATCTCTAATTGCTACATTTTGAATATAATAAATTCAAATCAATTCATTAACAAGATCTTCATCTTTCTCCTCTGTTTAAAGATTTGAAATTTTTTCATTTTATAATCGCGGTGCTATCTCTCTTTTTTCCTAACCAACTCAGCATTTTTCTTTTTTCAAGTTTCTAGTAGCGGTGCAGCGGTACAGCGTTCGATAAAAAAAGTGATGAACAATCTCTGCTGAAACTCATCCCATGGGTCGCACAAGCCACATGGTCGTCGCGACATCGATTACATTTCCTCGCAAACAGTTCTCGCCGCAATAACGTCGTCTTTCGAAAACTCGCGTTAGCATTTCCGATCGAGTTTCCGCGCCAGATGTCAAAGGAAGGTAACGTGCCATTCTATCCCCGTTTTCCCTCTCTCCCAATCTCAGAGGAAGTCAATTGGAATCGGTCCCGGGGGTGCACGTGGCATTGGGTTAGCATTTCGAAGATAATTAGGCACGCCAGCTAATAACGGGACGCGAGTGAGCGTGGAAAACAATACCAGATGTTGTCGTGTTTATGGAAATTCATGTTAGGTCGGATGGCGCGTTAGGGTCGAGATAACGCTTGCAAATCGCATTACATCGAACCCTACACCAGTCATCCCGTGCACGCTCGCGTATGTATATGCACAGTATCTGTTAGGTGTGACCTCACGAGCGCCAGAGTGTTGTAACCAACCTATAGTACGAGTATGTCATCGGCAACGCGCGTTTAGATTCCCGATATGCTGAAGAAATAGATGAATATACTTGGATGTAGAGCATTTTGCTCATTCTACCTCCGAACGACGAATCATTTTCAAGAACGCAAACTCGCTCGTGTTGAACAATTTTTTATTCTACTATGCAATACTATATTTTATATTAAACATTTATTATATAAAGGTAGCAACGAATAAATTTGTATTTTAAGGAAAAGATCCAAGAACTAATAAAATATAAATAATAATGCAAGAATTAGGAATTGTAATAATAAAGCTAAATTAAATAAAAATAAATTTGATATACGCGTCCCTTTTTAATAATATAAAATTATTAAGATAAAAAAAATTCCCTCTAGAATCATAAATGTAATTAGTTGGATAGTATTTTTTTCGCTTTGTTTTATTTTCATTTTCTTCTTCCTGCACTTTCCTTTATTTAAATTTTCTGCTCAATCTTATGATCGAATAGCAAAGCGCAAATGATTACAAAGAACAGATCGATCACCTTCCAAACGCAATTAGCTAGCACGAAATCTTTCTCTTTCTCTCCACGGGGTGTCTCCTTGAATAATAACCATAGGTGACGACTGGTGTGACAGCTCTATATAGACGGACAATCTCAACGGGGTTCTATGGACTTGACGACGACTAACCGTGATCGCGCGCAACCGAGGAAGGTTTACTATGTAAACAGGGCGCCGACGCTGACATGGTACGTCATTAGTGGTCGCGTACAAACGCGATTCTCTCACTGGATTCCTTTCAGTCTTATTTTCAAGAAAGATCCTGTTCACTGGTGCAAACGAGTGCTTATTTTATGCGTCAATCCGCAAGAACATATGGAACAAAGAATCTACTTGTTTTGCAAATATTTTGAAAATATTAACAGAAATATTCTACTTAAACAAATCTAAACGAACGTTAAATAATAAATGCTGCACACTGATACTCTAGCAATTAATAAAATATATTTGTATCAAATGATGAAAAAAATAGATATGCTTAAACTCGCGATACAATATTTGAAATATGTCTCTATGATATCGATGCATTTGAAAAGTATAGACTTTGGTAATGGTCAATCACAGGTTTTAAAATGTACTTGATAGTAGTAGTAATGGAAGCGGATGGAATTATCGATATATCAGTCCTAAGACGTCACCTAGATTTAAAGAGTTCCTCTAAGACTCTTTGACTAAGACCTCTTTATCTTTAGGCTTAATACAAAGAGCTTAGTTCTTGAGGTTAATATAACCTGCAGGTTTTTTCAGGGGCTTGACATAGCTCCTCTAGGTTTCTTAGGCTTATGCAACTTTAGTTTCTTAATACAGCCTTAGTTCTTTGGGCCTGCTATAGTCCCAAGTTTCTTTGGCGCAACCTTTGAAAAATATATGTAGTCTGAGAGGAAAGTGTTGGATATTTATGACTATAATTTCATGATAAAATAATTATAGTTGACAATTCCATTTTTATAATCATTATAATGTCAATAATAATAATCTTGTATTTATAGATTTGTCAACTGTGAAAAAATTTTACTATAAATTATAATAATTTCAAATATCGATATAGTAAAAATTAAAAGACATTAATATTGCAAATTTTAAAAACTTGTATTAAAAACTTTGGGCGCATCTTTTTGTCTTTGATTTTTTAACAATTCTGTACGGATAATTTTCATTTAAAGTATCGCGAATTTTTTTTCGACGTACGTAATATCAACTCTAGGGTACAAATCGATCGGGGGAAGAGCGTGAGAAAGAGGAAGTTAGGGTGGGAGAGGGTCACAGAGGGTTTATATCGGAATAATTTATCGTTCGAGAGCCTTTATCAGGAACGGCCGAATTGACGTGAAAAGCAGCAACGATTTGCGGCAGTGGTTCGCCAAAGCGACCGCCTCTCCTCGCCTGCGAAATTTCGGCACGAGGGTGGTTACTACCGGGTGTCCATTCTCTCCTCCCATCGACGTGTACCGACGTTTCGACGAATTTTCGAATTTTCCAACGAAATTCGGGCAAATTCGGCCGAACGAGCACAACGTCGGTCGGCCAAAATTTATGCGTGGTATAAATAGTTTACGGTGCGCTCTCCTCCCCTCTCCCCTTGTCACTCTCTCTCTTCCCCTCCCCCCCCTCTCTCTCTCTCTCTCTCTCTCTGCAGCGTGGTTTGAGGGCGCATTTAGGTACCGGGGGTTGAGGTTCGAGGGGTGATTGGGCGTCGCTGGTGGCGCGTGCGTTTGTGTGCCGGACCCGGGTGGTGAGAGTTAGGTGGATCCAATCGTCAGTTAATTGCTTAGCCGCGCGGCCCGCAATATTGTCGGGATTGGATTATAAAGTTTTCCATTCAGAATTAATTGCACCGCGACACCTGCGCGCTGTGGGAAGAGTCGCCGTAACCTCGAGGGGGCGGACCTGCCCACTGCCCGCAATCTTCTCGGATAAGCCAGGAGTTTCCTTGTTCTTATAGTATGGAATTGAAACACTCTTCGCTAGCAAGACGGGGAAAAAACCGCGACACTCGCGTTAAATTAAACCACCATCTCTTCGAGAAATCGCAGCTAAACGTGGGTACTTGTTTCACGTAGTTAGCATTGGATTGAGATTCTCTCTCTTGTCTCTCCTGTTCACAGAATTTGCATTCGTCCCCTTGATAGAAATTCATTATTTATTTCTTGAAGAATAAATCTATATAACTGATAACTATATTAAGCGTATTAATATATTTGATTTACTATCAGCTATTAATTTTGAAAATACATGAACAATTTCCTTCAAGTGGCAATAATTATCTGTATTAATTCATATATATTCCGCACATGAATTTATACACACGTAAAATATTATATGTCAATCGATTTATATTTTAACTGCAATAATTTTCTTTTAGAAGTAAATGTTGTAACGCAGAACATTGTAAATCGCAAAACATTTACTATGCTTATGCTCCCATTCATTTTACCGTTGGTAAGAAAAACTCTAAAGAAGCGAACGCCGCGTAACGCGTACATTTTTTTGATTTATTTATTCACAACGCACAGTAAAGGCATCTTTGCTTGGCGAATGAGAGTTTTTAAACATTCTTTCACTTTATCCCGTACCGCTTGTACGCAGCCTATCGTGAAATAGATTGAAGTCACCGAGGCGTGAGGTACGTACGCAAGCGTATACACTTCTCTACCCATTTGCGTGTGCATACATGCACGCACAAAGCGAGGAATATGCGAGTCGTATCATGGTGGGTCGGCGAGAAAATTGCGCTTGTTCGTTTCGCTCCAGACTGTCTCACCCTTTACCCTCTTCTACCATCCTACGTTTTCCCCTCACTACTAATCTTTTTCTACCTGCTCCCCCATTTTTCTTTCTACTTTCCGACATCCTCTCTTCCTCTCTCTCTCTCTCTCTCTCTTTTTGTCTCTCTGTCTCTCCCTCTCTTTGTCTCTCCCTCTACATGATCTCATCCTATTTTTCCTTCATATGAACTTTGCTGATTGTCGCTCTTTCCCCCCCCCCCCTATCGCGATAATGGAAGATGTATATAGAAATCTGATATGTTTTACGATAATGAAAACTAAACGTTCGATAAAAGTTGAGAAAAATAAAAATATTAAATCTAGAATCTAAAAATACATGTGGCAATGTGAACGTCTCCAATCAGAGAATACAGAGAGCTACGTTAAATATGATACTCGGAAGACTCAATAATTCTTCTTATAGAAAATTTAAAAAGCTATAAATAATATATAACTACAGTTTCAACAAAAGAACACAGCCTGTTTGCCCTCGTTTAACAAATCACGCGACTGTACGAGCACGACGACGAATCGTTAATCATTACGCGTGAATTTCACGTTTCCATTTGTCACCAGCAAACATCCGTTTTTCCTTTTTCAATCGTCGAACCACCTCTCCCTCTTCCCTTCGTCCGTCAGCTGGCGATTATTAACTCGTTATTCGTACTGCAATGCCGCACGGTACATTCATACTACTGCTCGTGCGTCGTGTACGAAGAATCGCCAAAATGTTACATCGTAGATTCCGATAAATCCTATTCTCGCTTCGCTACGGATGATTCCATTGTTTCTGTGAACGGAAAATGAATCGCTAGAGAAATACATTGTCATCTCGCTTTGTTTGCAAATATAATGTCAGAATTGTGAGGTTTTATTCTTTCAATAGATTGAGAACCGGAAGTGATGTCGATAACTTTATCAATTCGAGATGAGGTATAAATAAAAACTTATCGACCCCTCCTCAATTAGCTTTACAATACATTTAAAGATTGTGAATTATTTTGGAAAATTGTTAAATATTATATTTTCAAATACATCAAAGCTTGATTTGTAGAAGGTAATAACATGAAAGAAACACTATCAAAGTAGTATACCATGGTAAAGGTTAAAACTATGTAACAAAGCACACAATTAAAGATCAAAGGTCTTATAATAAATTAATATAATACATTTTAACTCGTATTTTCATTCGTTTATTTTATTAAAAATCCCATGACCAAGACTTATATTTTTACAATGAAAGATTTTAAACAATTTTTTATACGTTCACATTTTTTGGATTAAATATACAATTCAATATTATTGTTATATATCATATTATTATCTGCAAGAATACTTATACTTTTATACCGTAATGTTTTAAGGATTAATGACTTTAATTATACCATTCACAATCTTTTCTTTAATGCATTGCAAAGATAAAAATCCATAGAGCACTTAGCAGCACGGTTATGCCGTTGATGTAATACTTCCGTTTTTAATGTCGACCAAGGAGTATATCACTGTGAAATTATACAAGTTCCCCTAATGACGTAAAAAGATGTTTGCCGGTTTCATTAAACGCGATTATTTACAGACCATTCTGACCACGAGAATAAACATTCAGAGAAAGGAGAAAATGTGCGAAAATCCTGCAAAATTCAACATATTTTCCTAGAAAGTATAATTTGGCACTTTATATGTATTAAAGTACATAATAATTGTATAATAATTGTGGAAATAAAAAAACAACATAACACAGCTTGAATTAAAAGTCAAATCAATGTAGGCACGTATATTCCAGATTTATTAGTTTCACGGATAAACGAAAAACAATATGTTATTTTGACATTGTTGCACGAAAAGATTAATTAAAATAGCACTTGTGAGATTACAGAGTTTCCTTCGGTTGAAAAACTAGTCTCGTCATTTTTCCAACAACTCCAAACGAATTAACGCGTCAGATCCTTATTCGCTCGTTGTAGTTTCTCAGCTTGAAGTACCGTAAAGACGATCCATCATTTTTCAGCTTTACAGGACGTGAGCACAGGTGTACAGGTACAGTAGAATTCTGTAGAAGCAGGCCACACGTGTCCAGGAAGCGGAAGAGTTTCTCAAGGATCCTCAGGAATCCATCTCGGAAGCCTTGAAGCACTCGTTTCGTTTCTGCCACGCTCAGTTGTCGCACAGTCTGCAGATATATCCAGTGATATAACCATGCAGTTATGTCTGACTCGACGGAAATGTCGATACTTTTATATGCAATATTGAATGCTTTTGTTGCATTAGTAAATACCGTAAAAAAGGCAGCAAATTTCCATAAATATTCAAGTAAAGTTAATAATATTAATACATGTCGTTCGTACTGACCTATGATAAGAATAATGTTAAACACTCAAATCTTGTTTCTATCTTCTCTATTTTCTCGGATTAGCTTGTCTGCTTATTTCCTTTTCTCGAATGAACCTGAAGATGAAAATTGTTTTTGGCTGTTATATAGTATAGAGAAGCCGACTGGCTAATCGTCAAAGAGTAAAAGTTGACGCGTTTGTTCCACTTGCCTAACCTGCAGCAAACGCATCAACTTTTATCCTTCGACGATTCATCGTTAGCAAGAAGTCGAACGTAGTTTCCTGTTGCTTTTCGAGTTCCGCGCGCACATCATTAATCTTCTTTCCCCTTCGTGCCTCACATGTGCTAAAGGGACATGTGAATCGATCCACATGTTCAATATACTGACTCGCGCACAGTCGATTGACACAGTTAATTCACAATAGCTGGGAGAGCTGGGAGAGCTGAGAGAGCTGGTAGCAACAATATCAACCAATATCAAGTTATGTGCAATATAACTATGTAACAAGAATAATATATTGGTGCTTAATATTACGTTGAATTTGCAACTATCGTTCTAAACGAAATTTTATCTCGTTAAGAATATCAATATATCTCTATCGTATGCGGTTGATTAATATTTCGCTAGCTCTAATACGTTTACCGTCTACATTAACTAATTTAATTAATTAATATTTTGCTCGATAAATTTCAGATATGAGCGATACGCAAATGCTTTGTCTATTATTATGGACTTGATGATATATCGAATCATAATTTTGCTTGCGTGACGCGCGTACGAAAAAGAAAATCGTCAAACGCTTGCATAATTATTTCATCTATTAGGCCGCATGTTTGGATTATCATGTAAATAACAATTCAGCGAGTTAGAAGATGGTGGACGGATGGGGAAGGAATTGCAGGGCTTTGCTAAAACAGGTTACTTGAGAGAATAGCGCGAAACGACTTTTTTATTGCTATGCAAATAAGGGCAATTTCAATCTCACCAACACACTGCTGCAAACTCAATTTTTACACTTTGGGATAGTTTTGTCTTTTCTTTCTATTGTTTCGATAGAAATATTTTTAGATTCTTTTTTACTGTGATCGTTAAATATTTGCAGGATGCTAATTAGGTAAATTCGTAATTACCTAAAGAATTTAAAATAGCTTTTTTGGAGGGGTGCGAGGGGGGGGATAAGGTTTATTACCGATCTTAAATCTATAATAAAATAAGAAGAAATTGATTTTTAATTTGTAGGCACGTACAAGCGAGAAAATGTCGAGATCATGGCCAAGTATCAAATTCAAAATTTTGATCGAACAATTTCTATTATTATTGCTAAACTGTTTAAACTTTACGCGCTAATATTGTTTTATTTATGTACGTACATATTTAATATGACGTTTCAAATAATCGTATTTAAATTACAATACATTCTTATTGAATCTATTTATACCACTATGATAGTAGATCTTAGCAAATTGAAATTTTAAGAAACTAAATACGTATATTTCTATGAATGTTAATGTAAAATTAAGTGAAGTATGTATTCAATAATCGAATTTAATTACTGTAGCACATTATTTCACAAGACTCGTCTGGGATCGTGTCAAATTTATTTCCCCCTCTTCTTTTTCGAAGAAAAAGTAAAACTGTTTGCGGGGCTGCGTCAAATATACAGCAGAGAGATCAAGAATTATCAGTGTACGTAGAAACTTTTTACAGACGTATAAAGAACATTCTTCCATACTCGGCGTCTAGACATATAAATGTGTACGTCTATCTTTTCGTTCTTGTACGTTCTAGTGCTGTGAATGGATGTACCAAAGATATATGAACACTTAAACTTTTTCGGCAATATGCGATGGCTGTCGAATTCGTACGAACTTTGTTGTCCCCAACGTTAACTATTTCAGTCTACGAAACTGCGCTGTCCAGCAGGCTCTATATTTTATTCTTTATTTTTCTGCTGTGTGTGTTTTTCCTTTTCTCTACTTATTCTATCTACGTTTAATTTCACTTAATTCTCGCTTTATCTTACGTGTATAGCAATGGAATTGAAAATTTATATCATTAATGCCATTGATGTATATATATATATGGTATTACCTATAACTTTGATGTTATAATATTTGACGAAATTGTAATAAAATCTATTTGAAAAAATAAAGAAAGAAAAATAAGGAAAGAACAAGAAAAAAAAACCAATTTTTAGCATTGTAAAAAATTTAAAGACTATATGAACACATTGCTTTTTACAATGGATAACAATGAAAAAAGTAATCATGTATTAAATCACGTTTCTCTGCAGTAACAATAATGTCACAGATATTGTGGAGTAGAACAGAAATGACTAATTTATGAATTGAAAATTCATAAAGATAAATAAATGTATAAATAAGTGCATTTTGTAAAAGCGTGTATCTACAGAAGGAATGCAATTCTTTTTATTTTGATACGACAACTAATGATTTCGTTAAAAATAAAGAATCAATTCCTATTTATGACAGACTAGGAATCGGCGCTGTAATCAATGCAGAATTTTTTTGAAACTTAATTTTTTTAATATTACTTTTATGTAGGTTATTATATAAGCACGCGCGACAAAAATAGGAATATCGATCCTATTGCTACATATCGCTTTTTCTCGTCCTCCTTTAACTATAGAGAAGAACGCAGTCGAATAAAACACGATTGGGCTTTTCGCACACCGGCGCAGTGCGAGAGCGAGTGCTGGCGGACGGTCGACATTAATGGGGCGGACGCGAAATGGGAAAACTCGGTGCAGTGAAATTTTCGCGCGAGCTGTTTGCCACTGACTAGCATCCAACCCCGTCTTTCTTCACCCCCTCATGCGCCGTCATCGCTTGTCACTCTTCTTTTTTCTCGTTTAATGTTTTCGTTACTCTCTGGTGCAACCCGGTCTCGTAATTCGTTTTATTGCTCACGAGTGGAACCACATTGTAATATCTTTTAGGGATATTAATTTTAACTTTTTGTAACTTTTACTACTAAATAACAATAAAACATAATAATGTAGAAGCGTATGCTTGCGTTGCAGCTCTGTTATAGAAATTAACATCTAATTTTCTCTCAATTAAATATTTGCTTCAAAAAATCTAAATTTCGTAGGTAGTTGGAAAGAAAGATGTAGGTAAACTATATTTAATATTCAAGATTGTGTATGTTTGTGTACTAGTATAGATATTTTCATTATATCACGAAATCGAAAGAGAACAAAAACGAGCGTTTGTCCAGCGTGTCTTTGAGACACTTGCTTTACTTTTACTCGCTTTACTTAACATTCCGACTTGACACAGTCCTTTTGTAATGATGATTAAACTGAGCAGATACAGCGTGAAATGACGTGTACGAGTGTGCCGGATACGAAATGTTGTAATAACTCGGACGTTAACGACCGCGCGTGTACGCAAAGAGATTGCTCGCGCGATCCTAAGTGGCTGATACAGGCAACTTTAATACGCGTAGAAAGTAATAAACGGGCAAGTAGAGAAAACGAAAAAGTGACGGAAGGTGGAGAGGCATAAAACGACCCCTCGTACCTCGTACAATAAATGGTCATTTTAATCTCACAGACGAGTCCGTTATAAGTTTCTATTTTATTTATCTATTTGTGGCGTAAACCGCTTTGGCCACTGCCATCGTTACATGTTTTACTCTTGTAATTGTCCCTAACCTCAAATTTTTTTAATATCTTTCACACATATAAAAAAGATTTAAAAGATTTCATGACGTAAAAAAACCTTTGATATCAATTATTCATAATTGCAATTATAGGTATATGTACCAAAAAGTTGACGTAAAATTCGAGGAATCGACATGGCACAAAATTTAAAAATTGAATACACCCAAATTTCATTAAATTTATATATCACAGGAAATGTATAATTTACGCATTGCACACGTGTGGATCGTGTGCACTGCAATGATGCGTAAAAACGGGACAAGATGGAAAAAATGAATATTGTAGCGAGCGAATGATAGCCGTAACACCTCATGTATAAGCATTTAGTCTTTATATGCGTAGAGAGTGAATTCAGTAACGAGCATTTTCAACAACGTTCGTCGGAGCTTAAAACATTATCCTTGCTGAGTCCACCTTTTCTCGCCCTAACTCCTCTCTCTCTCTCTCAAAAGTCGAAAATCCTGCAGCGAATTGGTACAGCCGATAGTTTGCAGATTTTAACGAATGATGTTAAAAGAATGACATGCACCCTGACAATAAAATATCACATTTGTACAGAGAATTGATCTAATTAAAAAATCAAAATCAATGACGCATCGCTTATTACATAAAATGACAACCGACGCGACGTTTAATACCATTACTATTTTCAGTAATCAAAGCTATAATTTATTATTAAACATAATATGCATATGAATTAAATAATACAACAGTTTTAGTCTTTTTCCAACGAGAGTCAAAACGCAAATATTACCGATGTACGCGACATCTATCGGTAAAATTTATTGAACGAAATTGGCTTCCAGATGACGCTGAGCCGGGAACCATCCGTGGTCAATAACGGTCACTAAAGGAATCTCAATAATTTAGACTCGATGTAAAATTCCACATTAGCTATGATAATTTACAATAATTTTTACGAAAACTGGGATAAAATTTATAACAGAAAGAAAAGAAGGAAAAGTAGAGCGATATTAGATTTTCTAAGAAGCAAGGAAAGAAAAAAATAAAAGAAGATATCGCGAAATGAGATTTGTCGCAAGAAGGACCATGATTGAAGCTTAAGATATATATCGCATGCTAAAAGGTTAGGCCAAATTGTAAATTGTATATACTATATATATATATATATATACATATACAGTGAGCGCACAGATTGAAATCTGGTCACACCCGGCGTCCGTCCTATTCTATCTGTCGCGCACCCTTCGCGCCACCCCTTTGATTCTGTCCCTGCCGATAGTATACAGGATGTACACTGTGTATACACTTCATACGATATTACGATTCGATCAGATCGCCGATTGGCCTACTGCTGGGATTCAATTGTCCACCAGAAGCTGATATGAAGCATTCCGAAACGCGAATTTCTCCGCATCGAGCATTACCCTTGATTCACACTATACACGTACACTATACGTGCTTCGCACGTGATACGTTTGGACAAGATTCTTTTACACGAAATATTCCTCTAAACCAAACTAAACGAGAAATTGAAAAAGTCAATAGAGCTTAATGGAATCTTGCGAACAAATTGATTGATTAAAAAAAGAATTTCTATTCTAATTCTATTCTAAAATACAATACTTCAAATATGTACGACTCTATTGTGTGCATAAAAATACACCGAATACAGAATTATATATAACTGCGTACAATTTTTTTGAATCAAACTAAAGCCACACTCGTTGTGACCGATTCAATATTTTCCATCGAATCTCACAATTCGTTTTTGCGCTGATGGTCCAGTTTGAAGTGCTGAGTTCTATTCGTGATGCTGTGGCGTGCGATTTATTCGGTCGGGCGGATCTTCGTTTGTATGTACGAGCCGCCACTGGGCCATTTGTACGAAGTAACGTTGGTTCATGGCATCCGTGATTTGGGTCGGATTGGTCGGAAGGCGAATGGTAGAGTAGACTACGGCTGTCGAACGTGCCGCTGTTAACAGTTTCCGGAGAGTTAACAAGGTTTCGGATTCGCGATGCCGCACAGGACAATAGGACGACATTACGACCGGCCTTCTCTGGATATCTAAACCTGTCCCTATTCGACACCGAGTTCCTATTATCCTTCCAGAGATAGATAACTTGACTCTTTTTCTTCTTTTTTTTCTTTTCTTTTCTTTTCTTTTCTTTACACGTGCAATTTATCCTAATGTAGCTTGACGGCGATAAGCCGTACTATTAAGTTTTGTATGGTTGACATCACGAGAAACGCTTGATTTTTATGATTTATTTTATACAATAGAAATAAAAACAAAATTGATATTCTTTTGATAACAAACTAAACGAGATCTCTCTCTCTCTCTCTCTCTCTCTCTCTAGATGCACAAAAATGCTTCTCATGCGAAAGAATCACTACGAGCAAACATGCGATGCCGCAAAATAAAGAGATTTGAGTCTCTAAACTTTTTACGACAAAAAACAATTCATATAAATTACACATCTTCTCATGCAAATTGAAAGCTTGCAATTTTCGTAAAAAAATAAAGACAAAAAGTAAAAGAGTTAATAATTAAGTATAAAAAAATGAAAAAAAAATACACAATTGCATAAATATGTACATCTAATAATAGTTGTTTGTACTTATTAATCGAGACCATAAGAATAAAGAAGAAACACATCGAAATTTACATTTCTGCTAAATATTTTGGGAAATTAACTACATGTTTATGTATTTGTGTTTTTTTTTTTTTAACTCTTTCCAATCTCTTAAAAATCGGATTGCTCTCTCATCACAAATTTATATAATTTATTATTATAAAGTTAATGAAAAAAATAGACGTTTAAAAATTATTAAATTAAAGCTTAGCAACCACAATATCCTTCATCCGTCTTCAAGTACTTGGTCATCAAACTCCATCATCTTCCTTTCCGGACCTTAATTATCGGTAGATTTACGTGATTCGACTGTCAGAAATCCGACTTCATTTTCAACAGCTAGCATTCTCTTTCGACACACGTTCGCTAAATACATGAGGCGCCGCACCGCGCCGCGGAAATACTTCGGAAAAACTGTCGGTGCGAGTCCTCGCGGCAAAATTCGATGAAAATGTACTTCGCGCCGCGGTGCAAACGCGTGCAATATTTTTCAAAGGATCGCGCCGGAAGAGAAGGCATTCTTCAACAGAGAATAAGAATACTTTGATATATAAAGATGATATATGTTACGATACATAAGTTCTCGATTCAATTTCATACAAATATTGCATTTTTGATAAACAGAAATTTTTACGAAGAGAATGAAGAAAACAACTTTGTAAACAAGTTGTAAACTGTCGGAATGTCGAAGAATACAATTACGTATATTAATAAGAGCATTATTATCAAATCGCCTTTACCTTCGCAATTCACTATTGTCACTGGAATTGCTTTTGAAAAAGAAGCGCATTTATGCCTCTTAAAACCGTGTAACAATAACGAATCATCGTAACAATAATTTCAAACTTTATACGCTTCATTATTTGAATTCCTTTTATGGCTGGATCATTACTTGTAAATTTAACGAAACGAACGTATGCAAATACCGCTTGTGCCGCGTGCTCAGCTACGCTGCTCATGTATAGGCATGGAACTCGCGTAACAATGGGGCGTGTCTTACAGCGCGCCGCAAACTTCAACGATTATTAAGCGTGCCGCCAGACCTTTCAGAGTACGGCGGCGCTTCAACTATTCGTTACTCCGAACAGACCATGCTCGTACCATAAGGTCTTTCGAAAATGTAAAATAGCACATGTTCTTACTTGTGAGCATGCAATCGATACGTAAAAATTCATTGAAAAAGAAAAAGCGATTAACAAAAAATTTTTAATGAATATATTCAATTGCATACGCCATATATGATACCGATCGAAATTATTAAGCAAGAAAAAAATATTGATAATATCTCCTTTATTTCTTTAAATATAAATTGACAGAGTAATTCTTAAAATAGTGCGCGATACGTCGCTATCGACTATATAGAACTGCAATATTTTACTCCATCCTTTACAGAAACTGTTACATTGCTTTATATGTCATATTAGGGGACAACACTGATGGGAAGTTATTTCCCATAAAGCTGCAATTCTCTTTGACACATATTAAAGTTTATGTTAGCCAATAGCTCCATTTACGCTCTACCATACTCATGACAGAGAATGGTTCCAATCGTGTTCAACGAAAGACACTTTTTGCGACACTCGTAACACGACGAGAAGCAAACGACTGCTGAATGAATGTCTCGTATAATTAAATAACGTACCATACATATATTACATATGCATATTTTTGTAAAGATTAAAAAGCGCAATTACAACCGATATGACAAACATGAATTTTAGCATCGAAATTATTTATAAAAGAGACACGAATAAGCATGGATTTTATGTAGAATCTCGCTCAGCGAATCTCTCACAGAAGGAGAGGGAGAGAGAGAGAGAGAGAGAGAGATTCACAGAAACTAGGATTACATCTTGCTCCGTGGCACATCACAAAAGAGGGATAAGTTTCCGGGCGATCCATTTGTTCTCACTCTCATCCTTGCACTCTCGCTCACAGAAGCGGATACGCTGTAGCGAATGCTGGAGGTCAGCACCTTAAAGACTCACCCTCATCGACAGCTTTTACGCGACGGGCGGGCGCGGGGCGCCGGGCGGGCAGATGAGTGGGAGCAGGAAGGCAAGTACCAGAGAAAAGGAGTAACTCGGTAATTGTGTTTTCCACACTGAAACACGAAGGCACGAACCAGGCACCCCATTGGCGTGCCGTAGCGTCCTATCGAGCGAGATAAAACGTTTATAGTCTCGTGCCTTGTCTCCCTTTATTTTCGCAGAATCTCGCCTCCTTCTTCCAAATTGCTTCCCTTCTCCGCACTCGTCTATCTCTTAAATATCCCACTCTCTGCATCTTCCAATTCCAGCTCGATCTATATGGAGCATTTGAATTTTACATTATGTAAAGGATTGTATAATAACAAAGGGCGACGTAGTAACGTGTATTCGAATCGAAAATTACGAATTATTTCAAAACTATAATATATGCGACGTTGTGACAAGCTATTTATTTCTATTATAATACAACTTAAATAGATAAACAAAAATTAAATTTAAAAAAAAAGATGGATTTTTCGCGAAAGAGAAAACGAATTTTTTTTTTTTAAATTTATTCCATCTTTGCAATATACAATATCTCAGTCAGATTCTAGAGTTACGCTCGTATCGATACCACATGTGAATTAATACAGAGTATATAATTTCCTTTCTATTCTGATAAAATGGAAAGGGTGGTTAGTATGAAAGAAAATTAAATTAAAATTAGAAAAGGTCGAGAAGCGGACAGCAGAGAGCAAAGGTAAAAATAGAAAAAGCCTTGCCCCGTTTACGCTCGTTATCGGTCCGAATTGTGAATCCAGCCATTTGTATGTTAATTCGCACCGTCGCGTCGCGTCGCGTCGCGTCGCGTCGTCGACGTCGTATCGTCTGTATCGATCGGAGAAATCCACCGAATACCGAGAAATGAGTAACGAACGAACAGACCAAATATCAAGCATGCGATTTTATTAATTCATCGCACGCATTCACTGATTTAAATTCAGCTGGAATTAGAGATTCACAACGTTGATAGGAGAACAGATGATAGGCAAAGTTCGGATCGCGGCGACATTTGACATGTACATCAACGCGGGAAGATCGAATTCACCGCTACATTCGGTATTCATAGAAAAATATTTCGCTGGCTGGCACGAGTACATCCCGTGGAAAAGCAAGCGAGCTACATGAAGACCGATTTATAAAAAAACTTGTAAAGAGAGATAAGTCTGGTCCAAGATTCAATACCATATCTTTTAACTTTTAGGTAACTGTGAACAAAGTCAAAACGTTACCATCAAGTGTCTCAAAACGTTCACGAGACAGGATATTATATCGTATATAAAACTTCTATTATACCTTTGTATAAAATTATTTCAACAATCCAAACGTTAGTCATATGTAATATACATATGTCGACACTGTTTATGTCAGATGCTTATTTATAAGAAGGACTCTAGCAAAGATCTTTCACATTTGGCTTTCTACGTTAGCCGCAGTCTCATGTAAACAGGGCTTAACCTACGAAAACAAGTAGAACCGTGATCCCTATGTCGATGCTGAAGTTCGGACAACACTCGACTTCAACGGGGAAGCACTCACCGAGGCAAGTTTTCTATGGACGGATAAACTCCGATCTCCTGAGAACGAGCATTGCGAAATGGGTTCCCGTCGGAAATTCTGTTCACTCCCCAATATTATCCGCTCCTGCAGAATTCAGGAGGAATAATGCATCGAGTTCTGCCGCAGGTTTCGGACGACGTCGAATTTCACTGTTGATACGATTTCTAGAAAGATAACGATGTATTCTTAAATAAGAATGGGGAATAAAAAAATTTCATCACAAGAGATTTTCACAACTAAAAAAATATTTTTATGATAGTGAAACATATATGTATAGATAGATGAGGTCAATGCTAATAACATAAAATAAAAAAATTTTTTAAAAGGACTAAAAAGTATCGTTTCTCCATTGTTGGAACTTTTTAATCAATATGGCTCTCTCTCTCTCTCTCTCTCTCTCTCTCTACCTATAAGTAGATTTAAACTGAGATTAACACTATTTTGAACTTTAGCCCTGCCTAACGAATACTAAAGCTTTATACCTCTCCTATGTGCCTATGTAATATGTGCAAATTTCCTATTGGAAATTTGCACATATTACAGCGATAAACTAAAAAGCCTGATTGTAAAATCCTGTAATAAATCCAAAATACGAAGCGCCACTGAATGTACCTACACGCCTCTCCACGTTAATACAACTTGCGCCGATCGTTATCGAAGTTGAATGCAAATCCTTCCATAACGGGCACTCGTATACTAGCTATAATATTCCCGACCGACTTTAATGGCATACGCTCTTCGCTCTTTTCTAGCAACGAGAGAGTGAGAGAAAGAGAGAGAGAGAGAGAAGGTAATAAGCAGAAAGGAGTGGAAGTTTCACTTGCTTCTACGCTATATCGCAATGACCCGATATATATATTCCTTTCTTTATTCTTGTTGGCGACATCACAGCTGCAAAGTTTTCAGACTCGAAAGTCAACTGAATAAGGAAATTGCGCTAAATGAAAACACATTTTTTATCCTCGATAGCAATGAACAAAGAACAGAAACATAGAAAAGAAGAAGAAAAAGAAGACGATGCTTGCATTTCGTCATCGTTGTTTTCGAACGTATCTGTCTATCGATATTAAAAATCTTAACTAGGAGAAAAATTTATACGTTGAAAAAATTTTAACGAGACACCAAGTCGACGGCGTGACACCTTTTTCATCTTATTATTCTTGTTTCTCCCTCATCTTTTCCATGGCATCTTCTATACAGAGGGAGAAGATTACGATGAGGAAGAAGAATGCCGGAGCAGACATCACGCAGTCTGATGAAATATGACATCAGCGATTTTCATGCAGTAGAGTAAAACAAAAAATTAATTTTTTAAATATGTTTATTGCTTCTTTTTGAAATTTATCCGCAAATAATTGTTCCTCTGGATGATAAACGATATCTTGTATAAATTCAAACAATTTGAATAAAGCTTGGAAGAAAATTATACAAACAGTGAAACGAGAGACGATAGAAAATGAATGTTTCGTTCTATTTAATACGTTATAGAATGTCTACGTAGGAATGAAATTTGATGCCAACGGGTAAAATCAATAATTAAATTTTTCTTGCTTATTTGCGCCGTCACCGGATGAACGCGTGGATACATGCAAAAAACTTGCCTAAATACAACATCGCGTATCCGGTCATTCCAATCCCCCGCGGGATGGAGAAGAAACCAGCGGTAACAAACGTCCGCCGTCTCTTATATAAAGTATCCACTTCCACGCTCGTTCTTCTTCCACACTTTTAAGCGATAACGAACGTTACCAGCCCTGAGGGATCGGATCGGTGGGAGAACAGAGTGAAAAAGAGTCTGCAAAGTACCGGTAAGATAGCTTTACGTTAAACACGAAAAATACTTGTCGTTAACAAATGCCAGCAATGTTGGATTATTTTGAAAGGAGCTCGATTTTCAAAAAGATGCGTTTCTATAACAATTATCAATTAATTAATTTTGTATAATAAAAGAAATAAACCCCTCTATTAGCGATACACTAGACATCTTTTTTCGAGAAACGCGCATTATGCGAATACTATAAAATATAAATACAAAGAGAAAGAAAGAATAATTTGGCTTACCAACTTGACTAAGCGGAAAGAGCGATTTCGCTCAAGCCACGGCTTTGGCGGAAGGGTTAATTTCCCCCGTCTTGACAGGACTACCCGGCCTCGGACCTAATAGTTTCCGCGTTACAGTCGCTGGGAACATTATAAAGGCACCGTACAACTTTGCGAGTAGATGACAACTCAATTTCAAGTTGTACACCGACGTTACTCGCGTGCACTTCAAACTCCAGCCGTAACGGCGTGCCATCTCAACAGGCCGGACAGGCCGCACAAGTGTATTCGGAAGCGAATGTGGATACGAGAAGCGTACGACAGCGAGAACATGAATGAGTGATGGGCTAGGTTTTTTTGTTTCGTCATTGGAAATGTCCAATGTGGAAGAAAGCGAAAGCTTCGTAAAAGTGATTCAGAATTGTGAAGCTTCGGCAAATCAGAAATTGCAACAAGTATTCGAACCTACAAGTATTTCAATGAATGAACATTGAAATTCGTATAATATTTAAATATACTTTGCCAATTATAAACCATTTCCAAAACTTTTAAGTACATGTGTGCATATATGTATAGATATATGCACGTGATATCGTATCAGATTATTATGAAATTTATTCAATTTCAGGAATTCCTGAAGATATTCTTGTAGTATCTATAATATCACATACACACTATTTACTTTTTTGCTTGCTGGATGCTTAAGCTTTTCGATAAAGCTTACATATATTAAATATATTTTTAATAATGTATTTGTTCATTAGAGAACATGAATATTTACATCAGCATTAAATGTTGCGTCTGATATTCGCGTTGCATCACAGCAACTACGTTTAAAGGTACCAGGTTGGAACAATATTTTAATTACAACACGTCCGTAAAAGAGCCGATATATTCGTTTCATAAAACTCCATTTTCCAGTCCATCGGATTTCATTCAATTACCTCACCCAGAATTGGCCCGATGATGTTTGAATTCGAATCCTGTCGCAAGTTAATAAGCCGTGTTCAACGATGCCATTGGGTTTCCGCGCCGCAGATTCATCCTTTGATGCTGCTTTTGCCTCGTTGGCACTTGGTTTATTTAAAAGTCCCACGTGAGCTAAACACGAAGAGACGGTAAAATATTTTACTTACAGCCGCAAATGGACTAGAAGGATGTACACCAATAATATACTATTCAATCGTCATTATTGTTAGATTTTAATTAAATTTTGCAAATATCAGCAAGGAATTCATAAATATGACACAAATGTATGAAACGTAACTGACATTCAGTCTGACATTATCTGTAAAATGTTACAATTTCAGTTTACAAAATGTATAGGTCATTTTTGAAGCTACACGATTCTTTAATTGGACAAAGAAAAAGTTAAATATTAGAATTCAAGATACTAATTAACTCACGTTATAATATTGGAGTTGTATATTTTGAAATAACTCAATCCAGATGTACTGTGTTAGCAAGTGAAATATTCCACCATATTGCAGTTGAAATCTTTGTTTATCAAGTTTTTTATCGTTAAATTGATCATAAAGTTAAAATTTCGAATTGCCACCAACTCTGTCATTGGAATCTGAGATAACAGTGGAGCTGATGAGACAATAATTGAGTTAACGTTTATTTCGCGCGAAGACGTTTAATTCCCTCGACGAATTTAAATTCCGTAGCAGCCCATCGATTTACCGTCGTCTTTCGCACTTTAAAGTCAGACGAAATGATGGCCAGTAAAATTGGTGACGAGAACCGTCTAGTATCGACCCCATCTCTGTTCGTCGCGCAACCTTTGTGACCTCGGAAGACGATGTGGTGGCTATTATCCCGCTACCGCCATCACCGTTGGTCCGGCGGGAAATTTGAAAACGCCAGCGAAAATGCCGGAATAGTCCGAGCGAAGGTGCTTACGCGTCCTTGTGCGCGGAATTCGATATCGATCCCACGACAAGCACCACCGTTGGTATTTTCCATCATCTTGAATGTCTCGAATCAAGAAGATGTACGTTATAGAGAAAGAAGAACGGTGGTGAGAAGCGAGAGAGCAAACTTTGGAATATCAAAAGTTAATATATTGTTAGTTATTGACAAATGAGGAGAACACATTGCATATCGAAAGTATTTCATCATGCGGATAATAGATATTTGAAGAGAAAATTGCAAGTACACTTGAAAAAAATAAGAAAAAAATGTGATTGCACTGTGATTTATTTTTCTATTTGCGCTCGTGAAACATATTTTCGTTCATGTAAATATTATAAATGCACAATTTCGCAATCGAAACGATTATAAACAAAGTCAAAATACAATTTGAAATATTTCATATTTCTTATTGTATTCTTTGTATACGGATATAATACATGAAATTTTCATCGTTGAATTTAAAAATTGTTAAACTCTTATATAAATTCTTTAGACACTGGGAGATTCTTTTCTTAAAATTTGATAAATCCTCTCACTTCTACTTCCACTTTATATTTTCCGCTTTCAAAGATTCTCTATTGAGGAGAAGAAATGTTTGCGAATCGGGTAAAGTTCCTTCAGAAGTCGTTTCGGGTACAATGAGCCAACTCGGTAAAGCAAACACGACTCCTCTTATTTCGCTTCAATTCTCATCACAAACTTGTAAATACACCTATGGTGCCACTGTGTAGCTGAAGGTGCGATGTACAGCGCCAAAAGTACACTTAAAAATAAAAGCGAGCCATAAGTAACACGATACAGCACGACACAAGATTTATGTGTGAAATTTTGCAGGTACGTTTACTACACATATTTACAAAGAAGTCGGTCAAAATAGTTGGAAAATTATATTGTGAACAAATTAAACGGAACAAAAAGTTTAACAATCATATTAATACATTATGCGATAATCGTGTTATTGACAATTAAAAACAATTACAAATTAAAAGACTGATGTAGAGAGTCAAGCCTTGGAAAAATTTCTCTCAGTACGGTAAAGTACTGAACTGAATGTCATAGGTTTCAATTGGAAGAATTGGCAAATTCAAGTTGAAGAATTTTAAATCTGGATGTAGACACCTAAAGATTACGAGAATCGATCGCCTTAGACTTGAAATAATTCCACCGTGCTATCGCACGTGCGTTTATCGCCTCTCTTTTTCTCCAGAACAGCAGGATGCACCTTATTCTTGTACAGCTCGTGTACATCCGCTGGCGCGATTCGGGTATAGGTTCGATTTATCGCTATACGCGTTCTAATGCAGCCGAGAAGTTGGCTCGTAAATCGCCAACTTTTCAATAAGTACTTCCATTCCCCCATCACTACTATCTGAGGGTCCAAAGATCGCGCGGGGTTGGCAGGGGCTGGCAGGGGTTGGCAGAGGTTGGCGAACAACGGATACGATTACACGAATATCCACGTCCGTGCGGATCCATATTTCAATTTTATACACCCGAGATTCCTACGTTGTTCCGCCCTTGTTTTTAACACGGCCGGCAATCGAGATAACGGTCCGACAAAGTTGCGACTTTTCATTGACTTGATAAAGAACTTTCACCCTTCGTATAGTCTTCGCAAGCTTAAATAAGAATCTCGAAAAATCTAGGTAAAATTTTGCATATCCGTATTATAAAAAGTTGTGTTAGTACAAGGCACGAAGAATCAAAGAGTTGAAATTGAGAACTTTAGGGATTATCTTTAGGATAAAGTTTAGAATAGTTAACAATACAGTTGGAAAGAATCACAGTATTTATTAAAAGTCTGCGAAAGTCTAAATATTTCTTTTCTTTTAGAATCATATATAAAACAAAGGAAAAGATTACCGCGGACATGCAGAATTTAAAAGATGAAAGAATATGTTAAAATGAGAAAAATTTGTGGTAGAGAGAGAGAGAGAGAGAGAGAGAGAGAGAGAGAGAGAGAGAGAGAGAGCAGCGAAGAACGCTCTTTTGGCAGCGAAAGAAGGCTTTATAAAATATTCACAAACACGTGATTGTGAGTCTTTGAAGGCTGATATGAAAATAGAGAGCCAAGAGCAATGGACGAAACCACCGCATGCTCGTCCTCACCTCCCGCAAGCTTCCTTAAGCTACTTACCGACTCCCTCCTAAGCTGCCTATACTCTCCGACGTCAGTCGACCTGAGGGGTAAACTTGCCATCTCCAATTCAAATAAGATTTGCAGCCAGTAGCTGATGTCTTCGTGAAGGACCCAGGTGACCAATGGTGTGCGAGAACGCCACATAATCTACCCTGCCAAACGATGTAATCGATCGCGCTTGGCAGACTTGTATTCTTTGATAACATCTCTCTCTCTCCGTGCCGTCTACCATCTTTGTAATCGACTAAGTACCGAGTTCACGCTTATAAGAGGATTATATCGGCAGGTCCTGCCGTTACAGTTCTGCGGTATCTATCAGCGTGATTCAAATACCAGCGAGGAAACGTAGTCAACGATATTACGTTTGAAAATAGATACCAATGAAATGGGTTTTCGTTAAAGATATTGTACAAATCGTTTCAAAAGAGAGAAAAAAACTTTCAAACAAGATTTACTCATAGATATTTCAATCTATTATGGAGACGTAAATCTTTGGTTTTACGAATTATATTACTGGGAAAATATTTTAATTCGCGGATTATACAAAGATCTTTGATTTTGCAATTCGATGAATTTCTATATAATTTATAATTCATAAGAGAAATCATATCTCTTGCAAATTTTCCAGATTTATTTGGGAACAATAATCTGTTTGATAAAAAATATGCCTAAATTTTTGGTATTATATTGGGTCATTAAGTATGAAACTTTACACATGTGTGTGTGTGTGTGTGTGTGTGTGTGTGTGTGTGTGTGTGTGTGTGTGTGTGTGTATATATATATATATATATATACATGTGTAAAGTTTTATACTTAATGATCCAATATATTGTATTATATCTTATATTTAATTCTTAAAATGTTTTAATTTTATTAAATTATTTCACTAAAAAACGATTCGAGTTATAGTTTTCATAGTTTTCAAATAAAAAAAAGAGAAAGAGAGAGAGAGAGAGAGAGAGAGAGAGAAAATGCAACTTGCATTTTTATAAAGAAGCGATACGGCTCTGATTGATTAAAACTGCAAACAAAATGCAATATTACGCAAGTAGTATCTTCAGTGAACACGATATGGACTCTTGCTTGATAAATATTAACTTTATGTATATTAGTAGTACGCGTGGCGCCAATTAGTGCGTGCCACTTGATACGCGGACGCGGTGCGGGCGCCAACATCAAGTGCTACCAGCCAAATATTTACTTTCCTTGAGTTTCACGGCTCGTATAACTTTAACAACTAAAATTAATAGCGTTATTGTAAGCATGTCGAGTTATGTTGGTTTATCTATGCGGCACTAAATTGCCTTTAAGAGGACTCGTCCTTCTATTGGCTCGCGCCATTTCATGAAATTATACAAAAAGATTAACGTAATTTCTTCCTTATCTATCATTTTCATAAGTAAAATTTTAAAGAAAAAGCTATTTGTGTAATTGTTTGGCATTACAAATTACAGAGTTATGTAGATATTCTTATTGTTGGAAAGAAACAACACAACTGAGATAAAAGAAATACAAAAGTACAACTAATAATATTGCAAAATAACATGTTTAATGCATATTTTCACGTATGTATATTTTACTAGTTTGTACTGCATATAATTTGTACCGCGTATAATTCATGGGGGCATTTCCAACTCTCAGTAGTCTTTTCGATGAATATGCGAGAATATTTGTTAAAATCTGTCGTAGGTATCGTACTCTCTCTAGCAAACAAATTTCGAAGGAAGCTTTTAGCCAATATTATTTTCTCCGGAGCTACCTTACGGTTAGAACAATGGCGACGCGTTTACGCGAGTATTACACGATTCTCTAACGCGACTCCGCGGTGTCGTTTAATATCGCGACGACCTGACACTATTCGCAGAGAAATTTCCCTGATGACAACAGATTCCCGGATCATGCTGGTGATATAACTAAGAAAACAAGAGCAAAACTTGGATTCGCACAATGGAGAATGACAGAAAATGAGATACAATTTATTAATACTCCAAATCTCTCTCTCTCTCTCTCTCTCTCTCTCTCTCTCTGTCCTCAAAGATATAATAAACATTTTTTTATCTAGAATACATGTTTTTTTTGTATGCGCATATGTATATATCACTTTTTTCTTAAATTGTTATATTTTTTATTTTAATTAGCATTTTTAAAACTTAATTCACTAAAACTTATTTATTTTCAATAACTTTTTATTATAAAATATTAATACTTTATAAGTTTATATTAAGTAGAATTTTCAATGTTAATTCTTAGTCTTTTTCTCAATAATTACGCAAAAAGAAAACCATAAATAAAATGTTGCCATAATCTATATTAAGCGATAAATAAATGTTAAAATGAGAAAAGAAGAAGTAGCTTCTTTAAGCTAATTTTTAATAAAGCTGCATAATGTTTGCGTCAAACTTGGCAAGAGAATATTTTCCATGATAAAATTGCAAACTATTTTTCTTTTTAAAAAGAAATTGATTGTACATTGCCTTTTAACAATATAAAACTCGACTCAAATTGAGAGAGAGAGAGAGAGGGGGAGGGGAAGATACAGAAACCTTAGAACGAGCAGAAAGTATTTAGAAATGAATTGCTCAACTATCGGACAACAGTTGTCTTTGGTAAACACGACAATACGACGCTGTACACTTAACGCCCGCGTCAAACGCAGATCTAACGATGGTGCATCGCGATTGGCCCGACTGTTCATTCCCGCTCGTTCGTTTTCGCCTCACTCCATCGCCATCATTCGCTTTCATCGTCGGACATTTCATTTTATGGCATTTGATGGCATCGACGCGAAACGCTTCGTCGATCGACGGCGACGGCGGTGGCGCAACGGGACGGAAAGGAGGAAGGAAAATAAAAAAAAAAGGATAGCAGGAAATTGGGAACTCAACCCCGACGTTAACCTCTCTTGTAGTCGCGGACAGGCCCGATCGGGCCATTAATTTTTGGAGCAGAGGCCACCATTGGAAATTGCGTGGTTTTCATCGGTCACAAGATGCGCTCGCTCTCGATTTGTCTCGCTGATGCTACGATAGGTTTATCAAGCCAATACCATACCATCGCGTTGTCCGCGACGGAACAAAAAGCTCGTTTTTCGAATATCATGATAATTGCTTCATCGACATGCCTGTGACAAATTTACATATATAGATTACAATACTACCTTTGTGGTATCTGGAACGAAACTTTAATAGGATTTGAGAGATGGAAGAGGATTCAAATTTCAAGATTATACTGACCTTTTGGAATTTAATAAAGCAACTGAAATATTTATGTTATAGAAATATTAAAATTTCAATGGAAACATCTACCAAGTATTATCTTAAATTGCAATCTTTATCCTTTATCAATGTTTTGTATAATTATTTATCTTGAAAAATTTCTTAATAGCCCAATAAAAAATAATTCCTTATCCAGTAACTGGCATATACTTGTTTTTTCAACTTGCTTTTTTAATTTAATGTTCATTGTCTTAAGTTTTCACGCGAACACAAAATCTTTTTTATAAGATATCTTTACTTTGTGCCCCAAGTGAGTCATCGTGAATAGAGATGTTTAAAAGTCAAAGATACGTTTAGCAATCGCAGTGTTCATGGTTTGTCATTGTATTACATTAATTAAATACACTTTTGTGTCGGTCTTGCAATTAAATAGCGAAGCTACAACGTCACTGACTCGACTATAATTCGTTACTCATAAGTTTCCTTTGATGTTTTCTACCTTCTGACTCTACCGGAATCATCTTTACAATATTGCTTTATTTTTGTTTCATCCTTCAATTGCATTGAAATTCAAATAGCTTTATAATCTTGAAACTTTTATTTTTTATAGTTAAATTTGCTATTAAGAAATGAATTGTACAAAAAATTAAAAGAGTGATCAGAGTACATATTGCAAATATACAATACAAAATCGAACAAAATGGCAATAAATCCAAAAGTCCTTCTACACGAAGAAGTGTACGTCGTTGAAAGCTTGAAAAATGAATTGTCGCCGTCAGAAAGCCACATAATTTCCTAGCACGTATCCTTTTTACGGAGAACACGTACAACGAAAAGCTTTTATATACCGTCCTGATTTCAACGATGAATGCGCGCAACGCCGCGAAGCGGATGTTAAATCGGTTAAAACTCGGGATTCTCTGATTAATTCCGTACCCCGGATTGGCCGTTGCAGCGTGCAAACAACTTTAAGTGCATTAAACAAGATTCCTCTGCTGCGAAAATAGCACGTAAAGCAGATGTTCAGTCTTTTGCTCCGTTTTTTTTTTTTTTTTTTTTAACACACGGGTTTCTGACTCATATATGTATCTTGCTAAATTTACAATCATTGAGCATTTTCAAGTCGAATGCACATCTAGATGTACGACATTCCAGCTAGTTGCGTCATTTATGTATTACAACTTAAAGTTATACAAATGATATACATATAAATGTTTAACATACAAATATGAAAGACTAAATATAAAATTAAAAAATTAATTAGTTATTTTGCAAATGAATTAATCGATAAAAGTATAACTTTGGATTTAAACAACAATTGTTATATGAGATAAATACAAACGTACATGATAAAATGTATAGATATATTTGGACGAATATGTTCAACACGAAACATATTTAGTATCTCTGTGAATCTAATAACACTATCGTGCTGGATATATGATGGACACGACACTGTTTAAAAAATATTCTCCACTCTCACGTATGCCCGAATAAACGTTAATTATTAACGAATGTATCGTCAAAAGTAATAATATATACGCACATAGAGATAAAATTAGTTTTCAGTAATAAAAGAGATAAAATATTAAAACGTAAAATGTGAGCCGAGCTACAAGGACTCATTTTTGTGCAAATTACAGTTGATATCAGCAATTTGATAATAAGAAGATAACGAAACAGTTTATTGCGACGTTTTGCGACGTTGGTCGCGCGAAACTCCATTATTCTCCGTTTGAAATAATAAAAGCAATGGATTTCTTTCGCAAAGCCCACCTTCTCGCAAAGAAGAAGCCTTCACCACGGTAAATCTCCTTCTCGCCCTACTAATCTTTTAAAAGGATGAGGAAGAAGTGGCGGAAGTCGATTCGCCGCGTCGCTATGTCTCAATGAAAGTCCAGAAAGGTATATCAGCTTTGCGCCAAACTCGATCAAAAACCGAAATTTTCACTCGACATAAACAAAACCTCAACGGAGTGTGACAAAAAACCATATTATTTTTTTTTTTTTAATATTTAATACGAAACAATAAAATCTCAATGCATTTCTGTAAAGTCTTCATTTTCTATTTATTGATTTCAAGATAATCTTTCTCATAATTTATCTGACAATGAGTATGTGTGTGTGCGTATATCCAGCATATCTATTTATTACATCTATCGTATCTATCATGTTTTATTATTGTGAGAAATCAACAAGTATTGTGCTCTGTATATAACAATATCTATAATATTATTATTCTAATTTAACAATAATTTTCCATTTAAGGACAATATACGCATTCCATTGTTTAAAATTACGCAGATCTTCGTTTATCTAGCGGAGGCAGCTGTCGCATTAATTCCGAACAAATTGGAAGACATTTTTATCATATTTAATACAAAAGCTTCTATATGAAAGCGCGAAAACGCGACGTGACAACGCGATAATGTGACGTTAAACTCGTGACAACGCATAATGGAAAAAATTAATGGAAACATTTTAAAAAGTACGGGGGATTCGTCATTCCTCATATAAAACCATACATAACATTTTCACGTGCATCCGATTTTGCATTTTTTCTTTTTGGCAAACGGCTGCCGTGTAATCCGGAACAAACGAAAGGATTACACAATTTTCACAGCAACTCGCCAATCCCAACCGAGAAGTTTAATACAATGTTTTTTTCTCTAGCCTGATTAAGCTTTACCGAAAGCTCTCTCTTTCTCTTTCTCTTTCTCTCTCTCTCTCTCTCTCTCTCTCTCTCTCTCTCTCTCTCTGATCTTCGATGAACATCGTAATTATTCGATATATTAGAAAAGAAAATAATTTAGAGAACAAAATATTGTCTTTCTCTCGCAATTTTTTCTTCTAATCCACAATTATTCAGCTTTAATCTTATCAAAGTTTTATTTTTTTTTGTAATTAACTATTTAAGTTCTTAAAATTTTCAAGTCCATTTTTTAACGCAAACTTATTTAATTTTTAAAGTATACACTTCATATTTATAGACTAAAGAAAGTTTCTTTCAACAGATTCTTGAATGCTTTCATAACATTTGCATAAATTAATGTGTGAATATTATTGTACATTACTAGTTACGCCATATAGCATACATATTTATTTGGTTTAAAGGTTTAAAATAATTTATAATCTTGATAATATGGAACAGACTATTATGAATACATTCAATGTCAATCAAAGATCCCACAATGCTCTCAGAATATGATACATTCGAATAGAATCGGAAAATTGTGCCTTTCGCTATTTTCAATCTGATCCTTGAAAACGTTGAAAAGAAATTGTTGAAATAAATCATTGTGTCTTTCTGGTGAAAATTAAAATTCCGTTCTTTTTTTCTTTCTATGATTCCATATTTCCATAATGTAATTAATGGTAAATCTTAACACCTGCCACATCTGTCGCAAATCCATAAAAAATCTCCAAGTAATAATTTTTCAAATCTATCAAATACAGTGAAAACAAAAATCGAAAAAATGAGATTATAAAAATGAAAACTGAAGGGATGTCATTTATCTGGTACAAATATAACAATTAATGCTTGACCATAAATTTATTAATAAGAATCCGTTTGATCGTAGCTACGTTAAAGGATAATAAGTTTATCCTTTTATCTGATGCGGAGAACAAACGGTCAGTAAAAAAATATGACTGATATTCGCGTATTATTACTTTTCCTATGCAAAATGAAACCAGAGAAATGTAAAGGTCGTTAATAAAGCCGGATATCAATTCGTCGATAAATCGATTATCGCGTGTCATAGCTTATCTTCAAATACTCCGATACTAAATTTTCTAAATCCAAAAATCTTCAAATACAGAAAGCTTTTATTTTTTAAATTTTACATTCATATCTATTTTTCAAACTTTGTGTGTTTATCAAGTCGACCTGCTTTTGCGTATATATATCTTTAATTCCAAATACTAGTACCCTAATATAATTTTTTCGAATACAAGCTATGATATTTTACCATTATCATTATTTTGCGTAACGTTGTAAAACACTATTAAATACCATTAATACAATAGTGAATACTGCTACAAAGCACACACTATTTCGTACACGTGCGAGTCAATTCAATCAATTGACCAGTAGCAGGCCTATTTGCATTTACCGCCAGCCTCCGAGAGAATGCCACAACAGACGAGCCGGAAATTAATGTGTTGGTTTCCTAATTGCTGACTAAAAACACTACTACGGCCGTAGCGATGATTACACTGCAAGTCTAAGTGTGTAAAATGTGTAGTCACCTTTTACGCATTTGCATTTTTTATGCATTAAATTAAATTTATGCGTGTAACTTTTGTAGTCGTTAAACGGTTAGACGTGTATCAATAATAAATTACACGTCTAAGGATATAAAAAAATTAGCCGCATAAAAAGTGACTGCATAATTTTATACACAAAAATACACACTTGGTTTTGCAATGTAGTGTCGTCCCTGAAACCGAGTCGCGCGTTATGAAAAAATGGTTACGATGTGTAGGAATGAACATCGATACATTTTAATTTCAAACCCAAAACTACAAATGTTGTATTGATGTAAAACGATCGATGAGACACTCGCGAGGCGAGTGTACCGCGCAGGTAAATAAACGTCATAAGAAACAGTAATGTAGAAAACAGTAAACACAATAGGTTATTCACTCATCCCATGGTCGCTCTGCCGCTCCCGACACACCAAACATAGGCTCCATAGCACGCACACACACGCGCTACTCACGCTAAAACGCAACGAATACGGGACTAATTGCCGTGGGCCGATTAAAAACGCGATTCGAATGCGCTTCGTTTCGCGCGTCTCCGACGTGACGTTGACGGCGGATGACGTCAGCGTCACGTCGGCAACTTCACTCCTCTACCGCCGCGCCGCGCCGCGCCGCGACACGACGCCAGTCAAGCTAGAGTTAAGATGCCGAATCGCGCGCGCGCGCGCGCGACGTGGTTAATCTTCGCTTTCTATACATGCATGCGTTAGCGCGCGTTACATCACGCGTCAAACATCCTGTGCGTGCACGGAAGCCGTCTCGATTTTGGCCTCTTAACCGTAACTTTAGCTCGCGTTGTGTCGCGCGCGGTAAATCGCGGAGTGAAGTCGACGCCGTGCGCCAGCTCTCTCTCTCTCTCCCCCGCCCGCCAAACGGAACGAAGCGAAACGCTCTTGAATCGCGTTTAATCGGGAATTCGCGTACGGCCTGTGCAATTGGCCTTGTATTCGTTGCGTATCGGTAAAAAACGCGCGCGGGTGTATGTGCTATGGAGAAGCAGCTGCGAAGGATTCCGAGAGAAGGAGCACGACCATGGCTCGATCAGCGCCGGGCAGCGCGACTGGGGAGCGAGGTGGTGAGTTAACCTATCATTTCTATTGGGCTCCCTACATTGCAAAATGTACATCCAAGTGTGTATTTTTGTGTATAAAATTAGTTAACATTTTTTACGCATTTATGTGCATGTAATTTTTGTACTTTTTACATGGTTAGACGTGTAATTTAATATTGATAGCCGTGCAGACGTGTAAAGTACAAAAATTACACGCATAAATTTAATTCAATGTGTATAAAAAATACAAATGCGTAAAGAGTAACTACACGTTTGACACACTTGAAAATGTAGTGTAGAATAGGGAGGTAGGGAGACGTAGGGAGACGACGCATATGTACATACCATCACGGCAGATTATTACGACATTCCACTAGGAATGTAGTAATATTCGAGAGACAATGACATTCGATACGACTTACCAGCGACTTACCAGTTTAATTAAAAAAATGAATAAGCTACGTACAGTGAAAATGCTTTACTTATAATGAACTTTATTTGTAATTTCCGATTAAAAATTATGCTATCCACTTCAGCTATATTAGATTTTTATATCAGAAATGAAAAATATAATGAACAAATTCTTACAACTTGTTATAAATCTATGTAAATGACTTTACAAAAGTTAAATTGGTTAAGGTCAAGTTAGATTGTATTAGAATTCTCTCTGGGTTAGGTTTAAATTAAATTAGAAATAGAGATGCAAATTCAAGCTGGAATTAGACTAATTTATGTTTTATTTCTAGACATTGATATTTTGTTTAGTTATGAAGTAGAAAATCTAATATCTAAATATGCTTAAGAGCATATTATTGAACTACAACTAAATATTAGAAATTTGCATGTTAAACACGTTTAAGTAAATAAACGGGCATTGAAAGTTTATATTCAGAACAATACGTTTCCCATTATTTGCGCAAGATGGGTCTCAATTTACCGCAAATAAGGATCGTTCGCTTATCGATTCCGAACACGTTCAGGACTCGTGCTACTCACTGCCCTCATATGATTGAATTGTCAAATATTTAAGTGTCGAATTCTGAATTAGTGCAATTTATCGTGAAACTTTTACGAATTATCAAAATGTTTCATATCTAAATTCGTTAGAAAAAAATAACAAATACGTAACAAAATTGTTTAAAGATCTCAAGAAGAAATAATAGGTAAATAAAAATCACAACTACGAGGATAATAGAATAATACATGTTATAGGGTATTTAGCTGTATTATATAAACTCTTCCTAATTAGTCTTGTATTGTTTCAAAGAATAATCATCTATTCTCTCTTTTCATTCTTGCATATAATCTCAAATGTCGGATGATTTAAAAAAAAAAAAATATATATATATACACACACATACATATTCTCCGTCTTTTAAAGAAAAAGGAAATAAAATCTTTTTATGAAATTTCTTCTTACTTGGTTGTAGAAAAGAATTTTCAAGGAATTTATTAATACTTGAATTGAGAAGAAAAAGTTGAAAAATAATTGCGTGCTTGGAATTTCTTAACATAAAATATTAGTAAAATTATTCTAAAGTAAAATACATTTAAATGGACTGCAGCAATTTTGGGTAATCACATCACCAGCACAAGCAGATTCGCCGTTGTGGCGTATTTGTGAGAAAATTTATGCGATGTAATTTGTTATGCTAAATAAAATGCACGATTTGTGAAATTGTTGGACGCAGACCAATAGAATCTCAACGTTTTTGTAGCACCTATGGGATCTTAACTAATGTATTCGGGTAGAAAATCATAGAGCGCATTTAATAGTGTAGCAATTTAAATACGCTTTGTATAAGCAAATTTTATCAGTGATTGCGCGTTAAGATTGCTCAACAATCTATTGAAATAAAGCAAAAGGAGATAATCATTTGCAAACATGCAATGAACCGATATGCAATAAACCAACGGCAAAATACCAAATCTCAAGAATAACAATCCTATAAATACATTTCATATTTGATTTCATATTTGAAGACACTTGATAGATTTTTGTAATGCTATGTATTTTGTACACAAACCACTTTATTATATTACATTAAAACAGTATCTTATTGTATTAATTAAACGTGTACACACTTATTAAATTACAGAACCAATAGAAGAAGAAAAGTAATATTATTATATAAAGAATAGATTCATGAGAATATATGAAATACTTTTATGCGGAACAGATGAGTCCATGCTGCTTTTTATTTGCTCGGCAGTACATGAATATTTCAATTACGCACCATTACCATCGCCATGAATATGAAATTAATTTCTATCGCGAAACGATGATTGACGCGAATTCTACGCAGCGACGTTTTAATTATTGTACTTTATATGGCTATTTTTGAAAATTGATGATCTAGCAACTGAGACAAAGTTAGTTTGAGTTCTCATTTTCTTTCCTCGGACTTATCGTTTCTCTCCACTTTTGTTCTTTATTTTTAGATATCAGGCCAATCGCCTCCTTCGATTGGAATTTTACGATACATCGAAATTTGTGCTATTGACAAAACAAAATGTCTCCAGAAAGGAGATGACGAAACGTATTTCCAAGTTTTATTCTTCTATTATTCTTTTCCTCTCCTTATTCGAACTTGTATCAGTAATTGTCTATCTGCCGATCGAAACGCAGCGGAATAAAATGAAGAAAATATTTCCGAAGAATGGTCAAAAAAAGTTAACATGTCATTCTTCTATTTTTTTCACTTGAGTAATATATAATGTAGATTTAAAAAGAGTACAGTCTCTAATTGATTGCTCACATAACGTTATAGTCAACTTACAACATAACAAAGCTGACACAGAGTAATAAACATTCCTTAGTTACGAGCAAAATCTGAAACGGCTACAACATACGAAAGATAGGAGAGAGAAACGAAAAAATAATGTCGCGAACTTTTATTTCTACAAAACAGCATATACCTCGATGTTTCTCGCGCGCGCACACACACTAGTCTACAGATGCATTATATTACACATATACATATATACAGAATAAAGCATCCGTGTTCATAGTAACATGCAAACGAATATATCTCATACGCACTGTGCATTCGCTTGTGTGGCCTTTATTTTTTTGCATAAACAATAAAAATAATTTCGATATTAAAAGAGATAATGACGGAAGGAATGTATAATAAGTCGAAGAATTTTGAAATAAATACTTTTAAATAATTTTTTAAAATACTAATTATCGTTACAATCACATGCTTTAATCTTCAGCGACGTTAATATTACATATAATCTTTATGTTATAACAAGTATTGATAAATTTATATCGTAAGAAAAAATTGTATATAACAGGCATGAATCATAACAATCTGTACATTTTTACGTGTTTGGCAGAGGCATGGTTAGCTGTTTATAATAAAAAGAAAAATACAGAATAAAAGAAAGAACAGAAGGTATAGAAATAAGCTCCACTCCTATCAAAGTTGGTACACGTACCCAATTATCGTCAAAAATCGCTTGTTATAGGGTGTATTGAAAACTGAGAATGTGAGATAACACAATCAGTTTGGAATTGAAAACATAAACTGGGTCTAATCGAAATCTAGCAACTTTATCTTCCTCGGTGGAGTTCAATTCTCAATGCTCAATTGCGATACAACTTCAATATATATGCATATGCATTTTATATTTATATATATATATATATATATATATATATATATATATATATATCTCCAATGCATATATAGCGTGATACGCTTTAACGCTGACATGGAATCTCGCCGCAAAACGAGAATTTCGCGAGAGGCCGTATCGTTGGCGCGCAAATTAATAATTCGCGACGCGAATAGTGCCAACGTCGTAACCGCTTCGCGTCTGTCGCGCTTTGAGAGGCGCTCATATGAGCACATATATACGTATATACGCGGTTTACGTCGTAATGGTCGTCGGTCGACACCTATATCGTTCTACAGCTTTTACTTCTGTCATCAAGTGAATTTGCCGACGTATTGATTGTGTGCCGACGCGACGTATTATTTACAAAGTTTACAAAGTCACTCTCGTATCGTCCAAATTTTACATTTTTATTAAATTTTTTAAAATGTTATATTTTTGTTAATTTTATTTTACAACTTTTACTACGTTACAATATAAGTCATTTTTTCGTACTCGTAGTATTGTAAATAACAGCGAATTTTAACCGGTAAAATTTTTTTTATTCGTCTCCTGTCTCCCAAGCAGATATAAGAGTGATCCGAGGGGGAATTCACAACCCAAAATTTTGTACACCAATGCCGATTTTTGGCATTGCTGTAAAACACTGCCGACATTTTTGTACACTGCCGACAATGCTTATTGTTAGTCAATGCCTACAATGCCGTCAATCCTATATTAAAATTAAGGCAATGCCATGCAATTATGAACACTACCGCGTGCCCATTATCATACGCCAATGCCTGCACAAGAATTCTAAAGCTTTCCCGAAGTATTCAAAAATTTTTGTGCTCAATCCCATGATCGAAAAACCGACTCTGAAGTGAGCTCCCCAACCACTGACGACAATGCCGTCAATATTATAGGTCACTGCTTACTTTTTTCGGCAGTCCACTGCCGAAATTTTGTACACCAATGCCGGCTGTGAATTTCCCCTCGGAGTGATCTTTAAAGTGCAGTCTCTTTCATAAAATTGAAAAAATTGAATATTCAGTGTCGTACATACAAATATAATATATTGTATATACGCCATCTTCTTGCTGCTTCTCTTTGTTAGTTGAACTACATTATTAGACATGCCTTCATCTCGAGTTTATTATGTCGTGTTGATTTATGTAGCTAGTGTAACGAACCTTCAGTATGACGGCAAAGCATTTAGCTGGCTATGCGAGAGTCGAACTATGTAAACGCAACCTACCGGAAGAGACGCTGAAAGAAATTGGACTCGGAACAATCCCGAGAAATTCTCTGATAACGAGCACTATCACGGTAATCGGATTTGAAATTGCTACAAACAAAAACAATGACAAGCTACACTTATCTGATGATATTTGTCGACTAAAATTTTATCCGATAGTAAAGCCGAATGATTAAAGGTTTGAAGGATCAAGAATTGCATTCGACAAATCCGACCTATTTTAAAGAATTGGATGTTAAAGTGGATAAAACGACAATGTAAAAATAATTGAAAAAATAAAAATATTGAAGAGATTTTATAATAAAAGAATTCCATGGATCAAGCTTTTCTAAATAATATTTAAAAAATTATTACTAACCAATTGAATCTGTATTACAACTTTGCTTGAATTCTCGTTTATTTTACTTGTTATATTTCACATTTATTTTATTTTTAATCAAAGCATCCATTTTATTTAAAAGATCTCAATCGATTGTCCGTATTACATTATAAATATCACGTAATGTTCCAATAAATTTGAAAATAACGTAAAACGTACAGAAACACACTACAATAAATTATTATTTGAACAAGTACAATCGAAACATTTTCGTCGCAACTGTAGTAAAAAAAAAAAATTTTTTTCTCATAAACATCTCAAAGTTATTATAATCTGAGAAAATGTTTGAAAAAAATACCAACAGAGAATCTTGTAAGATCTTGTCGCAATTATGGTAAACCACCCGGATAACGAATACAATACTCAATATATTGAATTCCTCAGAACGATAGAAAATGTATAATTTCTGTTACATCATTTATTACAAAATCTATTACTACTACGTACAATTACAATTACCTGCTCATATATGGACTCTAAAATCTTGAGATTTAGAGATTTTTGAATGAGACAAACTGTTGCATCGTTGCAACGAAGAAATATACCCTATATCCTTTGTGTTTCCACGCCCCCGATCCTTAATAATTAACCCGTTTATTGTACACTCGATCCGCAGAGACGATCACCGTAACAAAATCCTCGTCGTTAATGTTACGGTATTATCGTAGGGCCATCACTTATACAAACCGTCCCGGCACGGTTCGCGTAACGATATCAGAGTATAATGGAGCCCTTGCAGCGACGACGTGTACACAACGCGATAATACTCGTACTTACACGATACACTACACGCACGTGTGTCCACGCCGCACGCTTGTGCACTCACACGTGCGCATGAACATACAGATACGCACGGGACAAACATGTAGAGGTACTCGTTTGTATCGCTTGGGATTCGCATGACGATGGTAATGAGACCTTTGCCGGGGGGCTTTTCGGCGCACAATGCAATTCCGCTTGTTACTGATAACGGCCCCTGCAATTGCTCGTTACCTATGGCCTCGCTCTTTTTGTATCTCCCAACTTTTTTCCACGTCCATCTCTGTGATTTTCACGGTAGCACCTACTTCGTTCCGTTACGTTCCGTTTCTCGTTATATATCGAATCGAAGGTCTTTGATACATTTATAGCGTAGTGTCGTCCTCTCGCGAAGAAAGCATGGCGATCAAACGAAACGCTACTGCAAAACAGTAGTAAATTGTTAAGAAATCAAACCAACCCGAGACGGAACAAAAATACGAGATTGGTTTATAATCTCCATATATTTCTAATAAGCATTCCTGCGACAAAATTCTTCGTCGCACACAAGATGTATTTTCTTTCCTACGACTTCACTTATCGTGAAATCTTTCGCGAACGATGACTTACCCGATGACTTAGCCGATTAATCGCGACGCGACGTGCGTATAATCTAAACTCACGAATATTCGTGAGTATTTTATTGATTCTTATAAAAATTGAAAAGAAAAAAGAAAAGGTTGGGGAATGTTTGCCGTGGATGATCTTTTAATTTCCTTGTTCTCCGATAAACTTACAGCTTGTTCGATCTCGTGCAAAATTTGTTTTATCTTCGCGCTCATCCGATTATCGATATAACGAACCAACATGGCAAACTTTCAGTGGAACATTGAGAGTAAACGCAACATCGTGTGCATTTTTCAAAATGCTTAATTAAAAAGAGAATACGTGAAAAATAAGATTAAAATTAAAATTAAAATACTGTACATTATTTACATACATACACACACACACACACACACACACACACACACACACACACACACACACACACACACACACACACACACACACACACACATATATATATATATATATATATCTTTTAATTTTATTTTCACAATGCGGTAATAAATTTACTTTTGCAATAAATAATATTCTCGTAAATATGCGATAAGAAATAATTTTTGCCATTAAAGAATCCTTGACACAAGAAACATTTTGAGAAGCGAATGTCAGTACATCCTTAGCGGAAGGGAGAAATTGATCGTCTTGCGATGTGTATCACATTCAGACTCGGACGATCGCGCAAGTCGAAGTCAGAAGCGGAAGGTGAAAGAGCAGTGAGATGGAGAAGGGAAGGGGGGGAGGGGAGAAGAGTGGAGAGTGGTGGATGCGAGAGTTAAATTAGTTTCCGGGGCAAAAGCTGGCTGCCGGCCGGTTTTCAGGACTAACCCCGTGTATAATTCCAGAACAGCTCCATCAGGCTGGAACCCACGAAGAACCTTCCATCCAGACTATCCCACCACCTCCACTAGCACCACACGAAGCATCCCCTAACACGTGTGCGCCCACCACCTTCCCACCTTCCCGGACTTCGCGGGCGCTGCAGTTTGCCAAGTTAATTACCGCCGGATAATTGCACCCTATATGCCGTCCGTCTGATTAATGAGGCGCGGCTGGGCGAGGATCATCAAGAATACTAGGACCTTTGCTCGCCTTTTTCCTTTTCTCTTTTGTCCTCAAGGAGCGATTCTCCATTTCCTCGAGATAACGAGTTAATAGTTTAACCTTCGTTACGGCTATTGCTACTTATCGTTATCATTTTTTCTGACTATGAGACTATCGCACAAATATCGAAATAATTTGACATAATTTTGAAATGAATTTTACACAGACTGTCTAACTAATTTAATAGGAATTTAGAAAATTAGAGATAATTTGGAATGAACGCATAATTGAAATTGTGTTTCAATTATTTCACTTTTAATTAAATGCAGTCAAGTTACCGATTGGTTTTTCCACAGAAAAAATCAGATGTTTCTTCTCAATAGAATTTTAGTAACTTGTCAACAAAGCAAAACTCTTCTTTTCTCCTTCAATCTTTTATATTACATATTTTATTATATCTCATCCAAATTCTAAAATTCTAATATCCTTAAACCTATGGATACTTGTATCCAAGATCTATTAAAATGTGATTGCTTGTAGAGTTGGGAGAACTTGGATAAATTAATATCTGAGCAATCACGGTATTGCTCTCGCTTATCTCTAGAGGTTGTTCTGGAAAGGATTCCTTCGAGAAATCCTTCGGGAGAGCATACAGGTTCCCACAGGAAATGCTTTTCGCACAGCTTGCGGTTACCTTGCGCGAGCTTGCAAAGCAGCCGTCTTCCTCGGCTAGAATCCTTCATGCCTGAAGAGGGAAACTCGGCAAGATCTCGAAAGGTTGCTTGAAACGGCAGTAAAGCTTGATTACTGACTTTGCGTCGCGACGTCAATTCCGTCTGATATCCGCCGCACATGCTTAGGAGGACACTCTATATACGGATAAATGATCAAAGAGCGCTAATTGTTAATTAATTAACATTAGGGAATACATCAGATTATATAATCGAGAGAGATTCAGATTTTAGTGAATTGTATGTTTCGAATCAACACAATACAAAATATATATCAGACGAATTCTATAAATGAATTTAAGTTTTTTCATTTAAATAGTACAAATAAAACTTTGATAAAGTTTATTTCAAGAATCTCTCTAAATTATTATTCTCTAGACATATTATTAAAAATAAAAAAAAGATCAATAGTACCAAAACCGCTTGAATTCATATCGTGTAATATGTATAGTCAGATTGTCCTATTTTTGCCAAAGTGTACCCATTTAACCGAGTCAAATGTGAAATACCATGTGCATTTTCATTTCAGCGATTTACGAAGCTGTGCCGACAGCCGTTAGTAGAACACCGGCTTTTGCAATTCATGATCTAGAAAAGCTCCAGCAAGCTTTTCGAAGCGACGAATACAGACTCGACTGTTTGTTTTCAACGCGCGACGAGTGTAACTGAACGTTTTCAACCGCAAAATGATGCTCGCGGTCGCAGGCATCGTGTAAACACGCGCATTCAACGTGGCAAAACCGTCTTTCTCTCTCTCTCTCTTTTTTTTTTTTTTTTACGCCCTACTCTGACATATGTACTACGCTTTTGTTCTCCTTTTGCCGCAGGCCATGCCTACGCTGCATAGATGCTCATTTGCACATAGCATTGCATCGTAGCATTTAGCAGTGTCATCTCTTACTGCCCTTGTTGCCTCAAACATCATAATCAACGATATAATACACTTGAATAAAATAGATATAAAATAGAAAAGTAGTAGAGCTAATATCGAAGCAGACGTGCTGTTATTCGGATGCAGATGCAAATTCAAGTACAAGTTCAGATGAAGAAAATTTAATTACTCATAGCGCTGATTTAATAGAGTATTAAAAATGTATATTCAACTTCCTCTTCGCTAGTCGATTCGTTATAATCGTTCCTCCCAATACCATAAATCTCATTTTTTGGCAATCAAGATTTTACTTGTACTTTAACGCAAAAGGATTATGGTAGTTTGCGCGCGTATGTCCAATTTATCGCCCTGTTATCATTCACGTTCATCGATCGAGGCAATATGAATGTAATCATCGTCGCGGCAACGACATAAAATTTACTGCATCGGCTGTAAAATTTATCGTTGACTAAAACGTTCAATGGCAGCACATTCGCTGTCCGCGAGATCGTTACAAGTAACCAACGAAAATTAACGAGAGAGATCCAACATGACGAGACTATCGACTCTCCATTTCTGACGATAAGAATCGCGATAAGTATCACGTTGAAATTCAAAACTACTTTTGCAATTTTGTTTGCAATATATACGCATATATACGCAAAATTAATAACATTAAATAACATTACGATTGTAACGATCGCTTAAATTTTTATACCGCAATGCGGGTGCTACCGCTTGATTTAAGAAATATCAGCACACAAAAATATCAGTAAGCGTTACTCTATGACATGGCTTAGCGAGATGCCGGTAAGAGATACGGCACGTCTCTGATTGCGTTTCTTAGCTCACAGCCACCCCTTACTGTCCATCCCGTCTGTCACCACCCCTCTCGGCGCCAACCGCGCGCTTGTCTCTTCCCTTCTGCCTTCTCCTCTTAACAGCGCAGCTATTCTCTCTCGTGGTTTTTCTTTCGGTCCAGAAGAGTCCCAGGGTCGGATTTAACCCTTTAACCTCAGGAATTCTTTTAACTTTGCGCTCTCTCTCTCTCTCTCTCTCTCTCTCTCTCTCTCTCTCTAAGATAACGTATGACACTCGGACTTTCAACAAAGTTATCATCTTTTAAAAGTGCGAGAGAATTTATTAAAAACGTGCTTGACTATATTTGTTTATTTCATTATTACGTAAAAATTATTAGGATTGCGTAATTATATGTACTCCATTACCATTTTTTAGACTCTTGCACATCCCTCACATTGACTTGAAATTTTTTAAATTGTACATTTGTAATGAAATTTGTATGAAACGTCTACAAGTGAGAAGAAAGAACAGTCGAGATAGGACTATCATTTTCGGATTATAACCAAGTATAGAACAATACGAGTGAAATAATTAAGACACTTGACTAAACTGCTTAAACAAAAGACAACTACTAGTGCGCGCCGCGCGCCGTGTCACATATGGGACACCGCTAACAATCCTCGAGAGGTGAAAATTTGCACGAGCGGCCCTGAACGGAGACGGCGCGCTTAGAGTAAACGGGGAAGAGAAGAACGGAGAAGCTTTACAGAATTAAGGAGCCATTCGCCTTTCATTAACTCACTACGAGCCCAAGGGGGAGAGATATTCCCTTCGTGCTAACTCATCCCCAGTTTATCACTACGTAGACGGAGGGAGGCGATTCTGTCTCCGATAGAAGGACTGGACTTTTATCCTTCCGCGAGGCCATTTACCACCGTCGCTGCGCTTGGCAAATAGGTAAACGAGATCTTTCTCGATTCTCCTAAACTCTTCAACCGCGATCTAGATTGCACTACTTCGTTAATCAAGACGATAGAACGCGCAATCCGTTTGCGTTTTCCATCCCTTCCTCACGTTTATTCTTCTCCGAACGTCCTCGAGTTTTAGATTAAATTTGAAGTAATCGGCAACTCTCTCGCCTTAATCGCTTCAATACTTCTTTGGCAGAGAGGACTCCAATAAAGTAATTATAGTTACTTAGTTAACGAGTCCTAATTTATTTTCTTGTTTCCGTTGAAGGAAAATTTGTTGATTTCAACATTGATGTCGAAGTAGCACAAGTTGAAGATGCATATCGCGTTAACAAATATACAATTTTTTTTATACGGGCATACCTCCACAAGTTATTTGAAACAGTGATAAAAGTACTCTTGTTAATTCGCTCGTTTCATGTAACACTGAGACTATCACATAAACGCGTGCAAACACCTATGCATATGTGTGTATAATGAGTGTATAAAACGCGCGACGGTTCGCGACGGATTTTTTCAAAATAATAAAAGTACGCTACATTTGATATCACGTGATAATCCTCCTCTTAGTTAACGCACGTTGTAACAAATTGGGAAATTGCTCCCACCTCGAGTCTCCAAATCCGACCGCACAACCGACGAGTTAATCTTTACACGGCAGACAAGCTGCTCAAACCACGCATCGACTTTTCGAGGCTAAGACTTACCGGGATCGGAAGAGGGATGCGCCCTGGTGAGTCTGCAGAGTTGTAATGGCAGATAACGAGTATCCGCCCGCGGTGGTGACTTTGGCGGCGGCGGCGTCGCGCTCAGGAAACCGCGCTGAAGTTCCCAGCCCACTTCCTGGATGATCGAAGCTTTCCTGAAGTACGGCGTCACTTCCCGCAGGTACTTGACTGCAACGAGAAAACACGTTGTCAGAGTCTCTCGCCAACTACATCAGCTAAAAATATCAATGTTTATGTTTTATTTCTTAATTCTGTCTAAACTCTCACGATGATGGTCCCACGTAACACATCCGTCTACTTAACATTTTTACATTTACATTTTTAAACTTTTATTATTTTTCTTTTTCGTCCAATAACTTGCGCATACGCATATTTATAAATGCTTATTTCAAAAAGCATTTCTTATCGTTATGCAATGTGTTTGAATATCAATACACATGTACACTGCAGATAAAATAATATTCCATCATATTGATATATATCGTTAGTAATTAAAAGTTAATTGTGGTAATCCCAAGCTTAGCCTAAACTTTTCCATCAATAAAATAGATTTTTTAAAATAAATAATAGAAAAGTATTTATCTTCGCGTAGTTTTATAGCTGTATTTATCTTGTTCACTATAGTCTACATTCAGCATACAGAATTACAATTTATTACAATATTAAAGAAATATTATAAATGTTTTATTCCTTTTTTTTTCAAATTATATTTCATCTTCATTCAAAAGAAACGACTGCAGATTCACAAATGAGTCCATTATCGAAGAGAGGCTTGTGAGTCGTCAAAAAGAAGAAAAAAATTTATAACGAAGAAAAGCAATTTACTTTTGACGTACTTTACATTACTCGTATGAGCTGAAATGTTGGCGCGTTCAAGGACCTGCGAGAATTCGGGTAACGAAAATCCAACTTTCTTTTTGAAAGACGCGCGACTCTGAAACGAAAGTCGTGTCGCGGAAATGGAGTATCGACCTTTCAAATTGCGGGGGCTCCTCCGCTTAGTCGACATCTTGTCGGTCCTATTACGCGAAATTTAATGGAGAACGTCACGTGGCGACAGCGGCGAGACGGGAGTGGAATTCTGATGTATCGTATCCACGATGATCCAATATGTTTGCCATAAGGCTTCACGTGGACGGTATGCGCAGCCAGCTGTATTTACCCCCTTTCGATCACAAACGACATTTCCGCAGATCGCCCCAATCCTTGATTGAATGTATCAGCATTCGTCAGAGCGCCTATGACTTTAGTTTTATGGAAATTATGACAAGGATTTATCTACATTAAACTGTTGTATCAAATAGTGGCGTGCACGCGCATGTGCGAAGCACACGTCTATTTCTATACGTAAGCACGTAGCACACTGTATATAATTTAACAATTATTTATCACAGAATTGATATCAGTCGTTAAAACAAAGCCATTAATTAGCATTTGGAAAATTATGAAAATTTTTATGTCGTTTCTAATTTATTAATTGCGAAAAACTATATATAACGAGTATAGGCAATTTCTAGAGGAATGTTCCGTTGAATTAATTTGGCGGTGAAAGGGTTAAAAGCTCGGTGGATAGGAGCACGGGCGAAGATCAAGCTCCCGTCCAACTTTTCATGCGCGCACGTACTCTCCGCGACCTAGCTGCCGTATGCCGACGCGCAACGTATTTCTATTGAATTTATTTCGGTGCCGTGGACGGTGCACGTTGCTGATTGCAGCTACATCGAGCCGGTCAGGCAGGCAGGCAGGCAGGAGGCATCGGGACGCCGCGGTGGCGGCGGCGGCGGCGGCGGCAGCAGCGGCGCCGCCGGACTCGACTCGACGCGACGCGACGCAACGCAACGCAATGCTTCGCTTGCCAGTCACGTATTCCTGCATCATTTGCTATGGGTTTCATACCAGCCATAACTCTACGGATATATCCAACCCCTTTCTACTCCTCTGCTTTCCTCCTCTTCGGCCTTCGACCGCTTCAAATCCCACGCCATAACTGCTGCGTCGAAATTGTGTCCTCCCTTGCAGGTTTGCAGCTCTTAATCCGCTACGCATTCATCGCGCGAGGAAGTGCCGTCGGAATTAATCAAGTCTTGCCTGCCGTCGTTAATTTGAGCAAAGGCTGCTAATTTTCATTCGCCAGCGAGCTGTTAATCGCGGAGCGACCTTTGACAAAACAGAATTCACGACGGGATTGAATGGCATTGTACCGCTTGTGAGTCGGCGAGCATAGTGTCGCGGAATGATGTGACGAGGAGATCGGTAAGCTTTGATTGAGCTTTCACGTAGGTTTGTTTAACGGTATTGTTTAACGGCAGCCGCTACAGACTCGTCTAGTTGCATTTAGATCCAGTCGAATAGACTTGGACATTTATGATTTCTCTTGCCAACTTGCCAACTTACAAATATGCTCAATAAAATGTTCATTTGCATATGTGACGAAACAAACCAAATAGAAACGATACGAAAGTACAAAATGTAAATCAAATGCTTAAAATGCTGCTAAAAGAATGGTAAAAAATTCATATATGAATATCATCTAAATAAGTCGGTAAATACTATTAATTTAACAAATTCTTTAATCTCGCGATTTAATGAGTATTATATTTAAATAACGTGCAATTTGCGCTCTATTTATATAAAATGTACGTTGTGTACATTTTTTTCTTCAGACTCGTTATATCATCAGTCGCAGAATATCTCGCAAAATTTCTGTAATACATATTAATTGAAAAATAACTAATTGTAAGTAAACTGCATTAGAAGTTAAGAAAAATCAGTGAGGCACTTATAAAAATTGGGATTAAAAATGTCAAATTTAAATCTTTTTTATATTCTTCAAGTAACCTTATGCTGGGGCTGAACAAGCAACTTTTACGCTATAAGAAATCCAAGTTTGTAAAACAAAAAAAAATCATTGGTCCGAGAGGACCTATTACTACGTGGCTTCATCGGCACATTCTGCTCGCATTCGCCGTCGAACCGAACCAAAACGCTGCTGCTGGATAGCCAGTGCAGCGTTGCGAATCAATCGACCATAATCGCACCCGTTGAATCGCGTTCTCCCGTTTCCTGCGTCTGGAAAAAGCGTTTCGATGGCGGCCACGCGTACCGCATATCAATAGCCCATCTCGTCCCAAAAGCTGGACCTGCATCCAGGAAGGATGCCATAGCGTCATCCTCGTTGTACGACCAGATAGGAAACTAATAAACCGGAAGACGGCTATCGCGCCTATATTTAGTAAATCGATCGTGGCTCGATCCCAAGATCGTAATTCGATCTTTATACGTCACGGATCCTATCGAAGGACCATAATGCACAATTCAAATATTTGCACTAAGTTTACAAAAAATGCGGCCAAAAGTTTATCATTAATCTGCTTAGTACAATTGTAAATTTTCTTCAGATCTTAATCTTCGTTAAAATAACATATTTTAAATAATATTTTTTTTTATTAAAAAAATATAAAAACAAAATTTATACGTAATACATCAAAAGTATATTCACGCGCAAATTTAAAAAATATTATATTATTATTTTACATTTCGTAGTAAAATATTTTACTTATAGCTTCGCCGTTAATTTAACATTGGTTGCACTTTTATTTTTTACCAGTGATCTTGTTTCGTCGGCAGAATATCTCTAAAGCGAATGTTGTGGCTTGTACAGATAAAAGAGAGAATGATACCACGAAGAGCGTGTCTAGCTATTCGTCCTGGGACCGATACTCGTTTCGAATTCTCCTGTTGCGATTGGCAACAGGATTCGGATCTTGCGAACCCTTACGAGGCGAGAACCCATTTCTTTCTCCGCGACCGTAAAGCCTCCAGGAATTTCTCTCAAAGGATTCCCGTACAGCGAAACGTTCTCTACGTTGGGTAAAATTCTCGACAGATTTTTGAGTCCCAATAAATCCTGACAGAATTGCCGCAAAACATCCGAAAAAAAGGCATTAGGCTAAAAGTCTTCGTAATTTGCTTTTCATCCTTTCACCTCGCGATAAGCAAAGTTTGAGAAAAAATGAATTCTCAACTCTGCTTAGTAAAAGCCCAAACTTTTAGTATCTTAAATCTTCGAAATATAAAAAAAAAGTTTAAAATACCCATTTGTTTCGAATTTTTTTGGTAACATTTAATTGTATTACACTTTCTATAAATAATTGCAATCATATTGTCTACATTTTAACTGCAGAATGTATTTTCTCAATTTCATAAATCGAAATTCAACAAATCGCTTCAATTGATAGTCTGTATGATCTCCCTCCTAAATTCAACACTGTCACTTTTCCATAAATCGCATATCTCAGGAACATGATATCCTGTCGATAACGAGGTTGCAGGAAATGCGCGCGACATGAAAGTTGAGAAAAAATGTCGCGCGAGCTATCAGCCGAACGATTGGCAGCAGTATATATTTTGTATAAAATCGAAATTATACGATTCGATGAATGCAAAAGTAAGCATATTGGATAAATTTACTCTTGAAAAATGGATATATTTTAATCCGTAGATTATTCCATATCTATTCCAATATAATATTATATGATGAATATTTATGAATTTTTATTCTAGTAACTTGTGAGTCTTATCAAATCAGTCAGTCATCATTATCAACTTTTTACTTGAAATTTTACTAAAAATTTTCATATTATTTTAAATACATACGTACATGAAAAGAATAGTTTCGTTAAAGTATCTAAAATTTAAAAAATTAAACTAGATAGAGATCTAAAAATAATTTTGTTACACCATTCAAAGAATTATGTAGAACACTCAAGGTAGAATGTCAAAACTTTTTGCAACGTTACTCATCACACTAGATTATCCTTCATAATTATTTTAACGGTCCAACAAAATTTTTTTCAGATTTGTGTTTAGGTAAATTTTTAAATACTTGAGCGAATTTGTTCTCTCAATCTATATGTATAGCCTATGATGATAACATTTATTTTAATACATAATGAAAGAGCATAAATAAGTACATAATACACTTTGCTATCTATTCAATCTATCAAAAATTATTATATTAATAGTTATTATATTAATAATAACTATATTTTATATATGATACCGTACGAGTATCAGTAATTTGTCACAATTCTTTTTTCTCTTTCTACTTCCACAGCATGACTCTCATAACTCTCATTCGCTATAGCTTACTACACCTAGCATGTCACATGTACGCTTTACACATATTTATCGTACAAATTTATCCATATTGTCATATGACACGCGCGCACATATTTCCAATCGAAGGAGCATACAATTTTCACAATTTTTATATTCACGGTCGTTTTCATGCTTAGTTAATTTCAACTTGATTACATCTTTCGTATGTTTTTTGGACACGTGGAAAAAAAGAAAAAAGAGAAAAGAAACGTATGCATATAAAGATATAAATTATAATAAAGTTAAAAATTACTTTTTGTGATCTCAGTTACATTCAACAAAATGAATTAGGTGTTGTAAAACGCGCAAAGTTGAGCGATTCCTTAAAAATCTACCAATTCATTGAAAAGAGCAATTTTAGCCTTGTAGCATTATAGAAAAATATATTGTATAATAAGAATCAGAGAGAGAGAGAGAGATAGAAAAGAGCTTTGATATATTCTCGCATCTAAAGGATTTCGCGAAACTTCCTCTTATGGGAATCATACGATTATTCTGTGGCAATGGCGAAAAGAGCAGATTTCTTGGGCGGCTTCTCGTAACCACTTGCCCGAGAGCAAAAATCTGATGGGATCAGCCGTTCTCCTTCGGAAGCGTTGCCGGGAGAACGTTTAATCTGATAAAGGCGGGTCCGACGAATAATTCACTCAACAACGAGCGATACGAAGGAAACGAGGGAAAAATGTGCGTAGATGAAAATCGGGCAAATAAAAATCAAATAACCTGAGCTTTTAGTGCAAGAATAGATAGCATGACTATTACATCTTTTAAAATTATGCATTATATTAACGATTGCATAATAATTATTCAATTATTTTTTAACAAGCCAAAGACAAAAACAATATTAAAGAATTAAATAAAATATTTTATTTGACACACATCACTTTTAAATTTGCTAATGAATCTAAATGAAAGAAAGCGATGTGGAAAATTCTCTCTAATTTTACCGTTGCAATTTTTTCATGTATTGTTGGATAAAGAGAATGCAACGTGTGTGTTTCATCCTTAGTCAGAAATATGCTATTCTTGGCAAACTGGAAAATAATTTCATATATTTCGATAAATTTACTATTATAAATTTATGCACAAACCTAGTCATCGATGAAAAATTTTGCATTTAAAGATACAAAAAAGAAAAAATAAAATATAATTTGGGCTTGTTGAGCGTGAATCTCACGTGACACGGAGTGTGATCAAATCAAATTATGTAACTTTGTCTTTCTTTGTCTTTATGTATAAAATTTGACTGAAAATTTGATTGAACGAAACACAGCTCGCGCTGACTTTCTCAAAAAACTCATAAGGTATAGAAAAAGGTTCGTGCAATCTTTCACCCCGGCGCATTTTATTCCCGTTATTTCGATGCTTGTTCGCGATCGGAAAAGCGCTTTCGAAAACGATATGATTTACGTCAAAGGATCCTGTCACGACGTACACGAAATGGCACCTTCGCGTGAAAAGGGTATTTTCTCGGCACACACGGCGAGCAGCGGGTGTAGGAAGGACCGCTACCACCTGTCGATCCCACTGAAACGCCCGAGGGATACCGCCCTCGTGTGCGGGCGAACGATCGACTTTATTCCCTTATTCCCGCAGAGACCCTTCGTGCCAGCCTGGGCGTCACGTTACGCTCGGACGGACGTACGAATCCCGGGTACGTCGATATCCCGAATTTGATTGTCGATCCTGTTCTGTCAACAACCGAGCATTACCCGTGCGTTCGCGTTATTAGATGACGCGTGGATGTAAAGGCCGCGAAATGGAATATTCTCGCGTGAGGTCAATCCAAGTGGCGCGGACGCGAAGAAACGCTTTGATGCTATGCAACAACTTTTACGTGTTGTACAATTTATTTCTATTTCACTATATTCTATAACGATCAAAATTCTATGTTGCAAATTTTCAACACGTTTAAATTGCAAAAATTAAAATGTAAGATCCATATATTTTTATCATATATATTTATATATTCAGTTGATGCTGAAATTCGATATAATTTCTATTTTCTTGCTAAACACAGAAAAATATAAGCAAATTATTTATTAGTCTTATTAGTCTTGACATTAAGAGATCAATCGATTTTCAAGATGCCCTAAAAATAAAATAAAACGAGAGAGTGGAAGTCGATCTCCGCGTGTCCGTTGCCGACGGAAGCTATTTTTAATATCCGGCAAATCCCTTTTTCTTTATTTTGCGTTTAAGTTGATATATAGCGTAATGCGTAAAAAGTGTTATTCAGTAAAAAAATACATTCTTTCAACATTCATTGGAGTTTGAATTTAGCAAGAGGTGATTCTTTTAGTAAAAAATTTTTCCATCTTCTATAGTTTTTTTTAAATATCGTATATTTTTTTCAAAGTTTAAAATAGTATTACAAATAAAATAAGAAATATCTTTTAATAATATAAAAGATTAATGTAATTAAAAATGTTTCTATTGTTAAAAAAAAAAAAAATAAAAACATACTCTTTTTCGCCTCTGCAACAAAATTAATTTTATAAATTATTAATTAAAAGTCTGAGATTCCATAAATTAATTCAAATAATTCTTAAAATACTAGGAAAAGTATGTTAACGGTCTCTTAATTTTTAATAATTTTCAAGAAAGTAGAATGTAATTTTTTATATAAACTCTTCTATATATTCTTATAGTTCCGCTAAAAAGGCATTAGTCATGAAAGCATTTGATGTTACGATGATATTATGCATGTTTATATCAATCATGCTAACGTATTTTCAGTTTACAAACAAAAATAATCTTTATTTACGAAATCATCAGACTTTCCTCCGTTCACGGAGGTTATTGTAAAAAATATCGCGAGCCAAGATTTCTCTTCGCATCTTTGGACCCATCGTCACCACTGGACAATGCTTTCAGACTACATTTCCCTTTTTTCTCTTTTTCTTCTTTCCGCATCTTTATCTATCTTTTCTAGAGACTTTTTTCTCTCGTGGAGCTTTTGCCCAGTGAATTGTTCCGGTTCTAAAACTTTCCTTGTCAGGAAAGGACAGCACTGAAAACACGCGAATAGAAGAGATAAGGTAGTGCTGAAATATTCAATATAACGCGACTATGTGGAAATTTTCGTAATCGTCACTTTTAAATGATTCTTTCTTGATATTATCTTGTCATTTGAAATTTTATTTCCCTCTTTTACTCTTTTATTAATTATAAAAACATTCTTATTAAGCTCTACTTGTTTCTATTAAAATCAACGAAGGGAAAGAGGGTAGGAGGAAGAGGGAGAGGGAGGGGGAGAGAGAGAGAGCGAAAGAAATTCCTATTAGAAACTTATCGCAAACTTTTAATACACACAAAATAATTTGCAGTCTGTGTATGTAAATCTCATTATCATGATGAAATATCCGAAAAATATTTATCTTTAAAATGCAAAATACAAAAGTTGATTATTCGTGATGAAATTAATAAAAAATATAAATATTTTATTAATACACTTTTATTAATAAAATTTGAACGAAAAGAGTGTAGTTTCTTCAGAATAAAATATTTTTTGAAAAAGCGACACTTCCATTGCCATGCTAACAACATTGCCATTCACATGTTTATTTATCTCTTTGTATCTCTCTCTCTCTCTCTCTCTCTCTTACACACACACACACACACGCACGCGCGTCTTTTATATCATAAATGTCTTTTACACCCGACGTGATTTATTTAAGAAAGGACGTCGACGACTAGCCACTCGAAATGTTTATATTTGTTTGCGTATTCAATAAGCTTAGCTTTCTACTTTTCTTACGCGAAGCAACATCGTCCGTTACGGCTTTCGCACTTCCTTCTTTACTTAATAATCTTTACTTAAAATATACATGTTTACGTATATGAGTGTGTACAGGTTGATCTTGTCTTTCTGTAATTTCTGGGTAATATTAAAGGTAAAAAAATTATTGCAAAAATCAAAGAGATTCACTCCGTGCTGTAATTGCTCATAAGTGTTGAAATTCAAAACTTTTTGAAGTTTGTAAAATTTGTTATAAATTACACCAGGATTACATATTTAAGGTACAAAGCTTTTAAAATTTAAACATTTAAAAAGTAAAAACTCGAAAATTCTTAAAAATGCATACAATATTTCTCAAGTCAATCATGTCATGAAAATGTGAAAAGATCTAAAGATCTGTAAAGTTGAAGAAAATCTTTCATCCTATATCCAATTCATATGTATCTCTTGACAAATTCAAAAGGCAAAAGTTGATGGTAATAAAATTAACAGGCAGTCAGCTAGTCAGTCTCGCTTTGCGTCAACCCTCTTTCATTTCCATCCCTTCGCGCGTTTGCTCGAGTTCTTTCACAGTCTACATCACTCACAAGCACCCCTCTACTTAGAGAACGAACACGCGCCACCCTCACTTCTACTTCATGGTGTTGCACAGTACTTAATGATCACTGTATAAGGAACGACAGGGTGAAAAGAGACAGAAGGACGATTAAAGTCTGGAATATCGTAAGCTAAACGTTAACCAGAGGCAATGTGTAAGGAAACGGAGTGAGAGAGAGGCTAGAAAGTAGAGAAGCCAGAGAGAGAGAGAGAGAGAGAGAGAGAGATGGGGAGAGTCGGGGAAAGGGAAATGACGACTGAAGACGTAGAAGAGAGGTTGGGGATAGTAAAATATGGGCCAGACCTCGCTGGATGCTAATAATAATAATAAAGGCGAAATAAGAGAAAATGGGACTCGGGAGAAATTCACGGGCTTGTAATAAATTCAGGACGAAACAGCCGTTCCATTTGCGGCTAAGAACTCTAAGAAGAGGAATGAAGAAAAATAAAAAAATGTGGCTAAAGCACGAAAGGACAAAGCAGAATTTAACATACAAGTATTTTATTACTAGGTATGCTATGTACATGATATACTGGATATGCAAGTTTAAATGTATAATGCAAAATCGTTCAAAGTAATTACTAATTTTATTAATTTAACAAAAATTTGTTATTGAACAATTCATGCAAAATACATTTTGCACATACACATTGCCGGCACCAATTAAAAAATTGCAATTGCATTTTTGTGAGCACTTTCAATTATAATCATTTTTCCACGCTCCTTTTTTTTATTGAATACAGTAACGGTACTCAACTATTAAAAATTCAATTTTTAAAACATTATAGTTCTATTTATAAGTTTTGTATTTATATAAATATATTTTTATTTTTAACAAACAATGAGTTTGCAAAATTGTATATGTAACACACGAGAGAGAGAGAGAGGGAGAGAGAATTATAAATTTTGTGAACACTTTGTGAAAATAACTTTTCGACAAGAGAATATTATTATACAGATAATTATACTACAAATTATGCTAACGTTGAATTGTAACTGTTACATACAAATTATTTAATTCTTTTCATAATAATGCTCACTCGAGAGCAATTGTTTCTTATTATACAATAGCAATGTTAAAAATATAGATCGATACTTTTATATTAATACTTTTCATTCAAGTTGAACAATTCTAGATTGGACGCGTCATGACATTTATTCATTATGATTATTAAAGTTCACAGTTATATTTTTCTCGATCAATTTAATATAGCATAATCTGTCATTTAGTTTTTAATGTTACTTTTCATCCTTTATATTTATCAATCTATCAGAGATGTCACAAAGATTGTCGTGTTACATTTCTGACTTTAATTAATCACCGGAATGCGCTATCAAAATATAACGCGATTGGACAACCTTGTTTGTCAAATGTTGCTAAAGCATCGCTATTCGCAAGACAAAATTATTAAAAGAAATATTTAATTAACAAAAATTGACAAAAGTAAAAAAGGATATCTCATCTCACAAAAACGCAGCGCGGCGCAGAGAAAGTATTCGTTCAAAGAAATCTCAAGATGCAGTGATCATCGACGATAATGTCCGAACTAGAGGGAAGAGCGAATAAAGTGTGGAAAATCGGGAATCGCTGTTCCCGATAAGTACGCGCGGTCACGCGACAACGCGTGTGTGGTGTGAGAGCGAGAGCCAAGAGCATGCACAATGAATCGGATAGCGGATAGCGGATAGCGGATAGCGGAAAGCGCGTGGTGGTCGTGCGATGAAGCGCGTGAAGAGCACGTGCGAGCGACGTTCTCTTGGAGGTGCTCGCACTTCGCGACGGAATTTATAGGAGCGGCGCGTACAGAAAATCGCTCGAGTGCTCCTTCGCGATGGATTTCCTTTCCGCGTCACTACGTTACTATAGGGATACGTGGAGGTACTTTTGTTCTTGCGCAGCACCTGCCGCGGAGAGATGCTCGCACTGTACCGCGTTATCCCGGGATTCAAGAGGCTTTAGCTCCTCCGACTCGGCCGAGTCTTTACATTCTTGAATAGCTGCATAAATAATGGAATATGGACCGTTTATTTTTAGGACGTTGGACATCCGTTGGACGTTCTGCAAATTATCTTCGCAAAGAAATTTTTCATTTTAATTTTATCACATAAATAATTTAGATAGGAAAATATTAAAGAAGCTATCGATTAAAAAATTGCTTCTATAGCCCATCCTTCTATATCTGTATCTATATCTATATTCCTATTTCTCTCTCCTCTTCTATGTCTGTTTGTCTCTTATAACAAATTTTTTTTTATGTTACGTTTCGTTACATTTTTCTATTAAAAACAAAAATAGTACCACTTATAGTTTAATAGAAAATAGAAAAATGATGAGATATACTATATATAATGATAAATGATATAAATTGTAAACTTGAAATATCACTTGAAATATCGATATTTTAATAGTATGAAAATATCTCTCTAGCTGAAACAATTAAATTAATTAAATAGAATAGATTCTATCATTTGTGACGGCTAAAATTTGGGAGAAAATCGATGCGTATTCGTCTTTATCATTAACACGGACCAACGCAACCACGAAATGCCTGGCACGCTTTAACATCAATTGACTCCAAAACACACCACGCAAATTTCTTCTTGCCAATTTAATTAAATTAAATTGCTTTTATCGCGACCGCAGCGAGACGCGGTGCGGCGCGGCGCGGCGCGGCATCGCCCCGCAAAATAAATCAGAGCAGATTGACCCTTTGATGGCGTCGTTTAGTATGTAATAAAGTTCAGTGGCGGCAGGATATCAACCAACTGTTACAGAGACGCTTTGATTTAATTTTCAAGTATTTCCGCCGTTACGAATATCACACGTTGGAAAATTCTTTATATATTTCCAGATTAATCAAATTGCTTAGGACAGATGGCATATTATGTATGCGTACACATACAATATCTTTTGTATTTAGAAGCGTCATAATAAAGGGAAACAATATTACCACACCGTGCCGTGCGCATTCGGAAAACAGCACCGATAAAATTTCGATCGTCGCAACAACGATGGCAGACGTGATAAAGAGGGCGTACAGGCGGAAACAATGGCAGCGATTTGTAATCTCGTCCCTGGCGGCGGCACAAAATTATGAATTATGAATTATAAATTAGTGAACGACGCATACGAGCGATTGTGGCAAGATATAAATTACCCGATAATTATTCGAACCACGATCCAACGTTCGTTTTAGAGTTTTTCATAGTTGAGCAAATACGTCTCTATTATAATGTGCCAGGCTCCAATTAAAAATGGCTCCAATTAGAACATTACTTTCTTTTTAATTAGATAGATAGATAAACAAAGAGTAAGAGAGAGAGAGAGAGAGAGAGATTGTTAGAGGCAATTTAAAAATATTTCTAAAAAAGTAAAACGTTTTTAATAAACATATATTGTGTGTCGCGTGCATAAAATATTTAATTAAACTAATACGTCACATCCTTTATATTTTCCAGGTAAAAAAAGCTAATTTCATAATTTCACTTTAAGAAAAAGAAGGTAAAATATAAATATTAAAATGCATATATATTTGTGTTTAATTACATTAAATGGTTATTTAAAATTATATTATGTATTGCATAGAAATGCAAATATTTTTAGCTGAAACTGAAAATTTGAAACTTTTGTTACTCAGATGTTAAGATTATTAAGAAACAAAGAATTCATTAAATATTATTAAACATATATATAAAAACGCTACAATTGTAAGGATAATAAACGTTGTAATGTTCATGAAAATAAATAAATAAATAAATCATGATTTATATATAGAAAGTGATGAAAACATTACAAATATTTTCCTTTAATTATTCGAAAACATCTCGTATAGCCAGTCATATAACTGGTACGACATAATTAAAGGAGTGGCCATACCACCGGCGGTGCGCACGTGTCGAATTACACGAGCTCTCAATCCGATTATACATGATCCCGTACAAAAGAGATATCACCAACGAGAAGCGGAAACTGCTCTACTGTTGCAGCTGCTGAAATTAGAAGCTTCTGTTTCGTTGCGGCTGTTACGTTGCCTCTGGGTATACCGCGGCTCCGGTAACGATTCCGTAGTCGAATAAAGTACTTGAGTGAATCATCCCTGGGGCGTTCATGGATTAACAGGGTGCCCGTTTTAACGAATGTCGATCTCCGAGAAAGAAGTAACAAAACAATATCAATTGACAAATTTTTAAGAACTCTGTATCTTATTGAATTTTCTATTTAGAATAAAACAAATTTTCTACTATCATAATAAGCCAAGAGAAAGCAAAATTTCATATTTCTGTTTTGTATATGTGTGTGCATACATGTACAAATATATACAATATTTTACAAATATTTCTTTTATTCTTGATAAAATATTGAAAATTGATAAAATCTTATTACGAAATTACCGATTGAGAAATGGAATAAAATTGTTTTGCTAAATGACAATTCTAAACAAAGACAATTTACTTGTAAAATACATAAGCGCAGTCTCCTTGAGGCAAAAGCGGCTCTCGTTAATAAATTTTTCTTGTCTCTGTTATATATTCACAGCATTCTTTATTTTTAATAACTATTTAAGTTAAAGAGCTGAAAACAAAATTGAATAAAAAAAGAGGTGAAAAGATACACACACAATATGTAAAATAAAATTATGGAATTTTTCAATCAAGGACGCTTCACTTTGCGTAATTGTAGTTTCGTCGATATCCGATATACGAAACTACAGTCCAGATAGTTACGCCATGGTTTGCACTGTCGCTGCATCTCTACCCTTCAACTCCTACAACCCGTTCCTCTCTGCTCCAGCCGGAGTCTTCCTTTTTTTCTCACTTCCGGTGAAATTCACGACACCCGCGGGAACGGTGGTGGCGGCTACATTCAGAGAAATGGCCGCCTTTAAAGGGTGGTCGGGAGATTTAAGGGTTTGAGGTTTCGCCGGTAGGGCTGAAGTCAAGAGAAAAAGAGAGGGGTGTCCGCGGGCAGCTAGCAGACCCTAAATCTCGACAGAAATCGAGTCACATTGGCGTAGTGTGAACGAGAAGATGAAGATAACCGGAAACGCCTACGGTAAATGGATAAAGAAGAAGAAATGCCATTGCCGACGAAAATCGCCCAAATTGATAAGAAGATTTAGAGAATTGAATATAGGGTTACGCATTACAATGAAACTGAAGTAAAGCTAAAAGAACAAACATTTACCAACGAAAAAAGCATTTTTATATCGGTTGATTGGCATAATAGAAAACCTTTGGCATTTTTCGTCCACTTACTGATTTGATTTTCGAAAACAATGAGTCGTAAAGATTTGTAGATTCATAATTTTTTCATGCGTATACACACACACACACACACACACACACACACACCCACACAAACAATAAAAAACAATTCATTCTAATTTTCTTCCAGTATATTCTTTTTTAAACAGAATTTTTTTTTATCACAAACAATTCAAATAAATAATGTTAATAAATAAATTGATAAAACACAATGCTTTCTTAACGTGTCATATATAAGCGTAGTTCTCTATAAGAGATATTATCAGACATTCTGGTAGCGGTTTAATAACGCATGCACATATTTCATTTAAACGTACGCGATGCGCCTTAATAAAATGAAATTAATTTTCCACCGATTTAATGGGGCCATGCGTGACTTTTAGTACTATAAATTACTTAAGATTAATTAGTTTACATCAGTTAACCGATATTTTTGGTCACTTGAAGTTGCACAGCCGCCATATATAATATTTCAAATATAAAATTTTCATCATTCTCATATGCATCCATGCATATACGATTGCGTTTGTGTTTATTATTGTATGTACTTTACATGCTAAGCATTATATGTTTTTCATTAAGAACTATTTAAAAATACTGAACTTTGATCCAAATGATGGAACGAAATCACAGTTATTGTTAAAGTTTAGTAAAGATAATTATTGAAAAAAATTAAGATTCTAGTATATTGAACTAATATCGAATAAAAAATAGCAGTTTGCTTACATAGAAGACAATAATTATAGATTATGTAGATAAATATAAACTCCACTGATAGCTTTGAAATCAATAATGTATCAATAATCGTCCATTAATAAAATCAATTTTGAATTAATTGAAGAAGATGAGACATTGCTATTTATGAGTTTACGTAAATTGGCAATGTGTGGCCATTTGGAAATGGTTGTACTGCGTTTTCAATCATCACCATCCAACAATCATGCTCGGTATGTCGAAAATTCCTGCTTCATTACCATCCCATGGGCTTGTCCTGTTGCGTCACGCGGTGTCAATTTCGTGAAATTCCTCGCGGGTTTATGATCACGACTGATGACACTCAATTTGACGACATTGTGTGAATTTCTCGATTGAGAAACGATTAAATTTGAAATTTGTACTAAATCATAATTATAGTAACATAATTTTTAATCTAAATTAAATAAGATAGAATTAAATATTTTCAAAAATTTTAAATTAAAAGAATACAAGTATCTAAAAAGATACAAAAAATATTGAAAGAAGATTTTTAGAAATTTAATCATATAAATACATTATAGACATCGTTTTTTAAAACAAAAAATCTAAAATAGTTATATCCAGCTTTATACAATCTTAGTATATTCAACATCTTCACGAAATTTATAAATCTTTAAAAACTTTGATTATACTTGAAATTATTTTCAATGCATACGTTTCACATATATTACTTCATTTATTCCTAAGAGCACAGAAAGTATTTGATAACAAAGTCTGTTGACTATTTCAAAACGCTTTTAAACATACTTTAAACGATTTACGAGTTGTACACATAAATACGACGATAGAAGTTTCATTGAGGGGCGTAAATCTTACAATGACGATTATTCGCTTTTATAACACAACGCGCGTCACATTGCCACGTACTGCCACGCACAATGTGGTGTCATCAATTTTTCTTTTGTTCCCATGTGATTTCAAAGCTATATGCGAAAAAAATTTTGTCCTGTATAATATCATAAATTATTTTTGAGCCTTGAGATATTTATTTTTCCATAAATCACTTATGGAATTAACAGTTCAGAAACAGAGACTGAATTAAAAAAAAAACTTTTAATTCCAGAAAATTTGATTTTTGTAAAAACGCTAATAAGCTTGTTTCCTATTGAGACAAAATTATTGCATTTGAGGAACAATCATATGAATAAAGTCCAAAGCAAGAAAAAAAAGAAAATGTCCTATTTAGTAAATGAAATACAAGTAATATTTCGCAATTTTGATATCAAAATGAATATTTATTTTATGAAACATCGTTTTTTCTTCAAATATCGAAATATTTTCCTTTTCCTTCTTTTTTTTCTTTCTTCTCTTCATCTTCATCTTTTTTCCGTATATTAAAACTTCTTTCTTCGCCTTTCTTTTTTTCATTATTTTATTTTTTTTTCTTTTTATATCCAACGTTTTATATCTATCATTCTATTACATATCATTTTTACTGAAAAACAGAAAAAATGTTTTATTAAATAAATTTTTATTTATATATTAAAATTTCAAAATACTACACTTGATCCAGTAGTTATTAAAAATTTATATCATTTTTTTGTACATGTTTATATTCGCTCTCCTATTTTCAAAGTTAATAAATTGAAGTTCACGTGTATCAAAAATAACTAGTTAAAATTAAAAATTAAATTATTCAAAATTATCTAAGTAAGAGTCATAAACTTTATTATTTAACTTTTAATTTTTTCATTACCCATCTCTGCAAATGAGTTACGAGAGTTTATAATGTAATACGTTGCGAATAGGTTTGCCTAAAAGTCGTCGACAGACACGGTAGTAAACGTGCAGGTAGAGAGACTTGGCATTAGTTGAAGTACACGTACGGTTAAAGTCTTACCGCGCAAGGTCAACGTCCCGTAAGATAGACGTCACGCCGCGCGCCGTCTCGGTCTCCCCACTCCGTCGACCGCTTAGTCATTCACTTACGCGAGGCGCCCTGCGACACACCTGCGCGCTGTCTCGGCCTCCCCACTCCGCCGGCCGCTCGGTCATTCGCCTTACGCAAGGTCTCCGACGCGCACGTGCGCGCCATGTGGGCCGTCCTCCCACTCTGCTCGTAAACACGGGCCGCGACGACTCCGTCGCTCGGCATTCGTCGCCATTCACTGCTACCGCTACATTGCTGTTGTACGACGCGCGACGTATCGGTTCTGTGTTTCTCGTACGTTTCGAGTTTCGGACGATTCTCGGCGCCGCGCCGTCTCGGCTGATATAACACGTCAGCCTTTTGTTTCTCCTTGACTCGTCACATTTGCTGTTATTTGCTCGGGCGTGCTGTACTTTCCGCGTCCTTCAAGCGCATGTATGCGCCATCGAAAATTATATTCACCACTTGCGAATGTAGCAGAATACGTTTATGATAACACGCTAATTGTTCGCAGCATGATGCGTAGAAACCATCGCATTTATAAGTTCCGTTAGCACATCGCGACAAGCCGAATTTTCGTCGATTCTCGCGTATCTTTTGCATCTTATTCACGCTCGAGTATGATGTGTTGTTAGGCTGGTATTACATTTGTCGCACGACACATTTTTTAAGCACGTTGATTGATTGTAGAATAGAGAAATTTTGAAGTTTCTATAAACTTCTATCTTTTAGCTACGCTTAAAAAACTTGTATGATAAATGTAATAACGTTTTTCCGTGCAACGAGAGTGCCGAATAAAATATCGGGCGATCTGATTAGTGATATCCGTGGAGCAATTCGAGGAGGTTAATGTATTATTTTATTAATATATCTTTTTATATATTTCCTGCGTTTGTATTTTTGTAGTTGAGTAAAAATAATTAAAAGTATTTCTATATCTACGTTTTTTTGGTAAAATTTATAATATACAATATTTATACGTGAAATGAGATTATAATATTGTTCGTTTCGTCTATTAGGATTACCTAGTTTATTTCCTATTCTACAATTTACTTTCAGAGTTCCTTTATCTTAAGTCTGCTTGGGTCTCCTCCGAGTAAACCCACAACAGTCAAAACAAATAATATAATATACAAAATTAAATTGATCGACAATTTAACAATGATGTGCTATCAGCACCTTAAAAAATTGGAAATATTATTGCAAAAATTCTGTTAAACTGTAAATAATTATTACGAAAATTGTTTATTTATGAATAATTCATTTTTATTATATTTTCAGAATCAACAGGAAAGGAAATACGGCAGTAACAGCAGCAGCAACAATTGGGTGAGTGAATAAATTGAGCATATTGTTTAAATAGAGCAGTTCGCTATTATTATTGAATTATCCCTCTGTTTAAATAGAGCAGTTTTCTATTATTATTCCATTATCCCACTATTTGAAAATAAATTTGTTTACTGTCAGTAAAAGCAATGCAGTTGGTAAAAGTGAAAATTACTGGCGTTTTATTTCTTTCACCAGTAAAACCAATAGATAATCGATATGATCCCAAATGGTCTGAAACGTTAGAAAAATTATTTTCAGGTTAAAAATTGCGGACATTTCAATGTTACCACAAGCTGGTAATATTGCAGAAATCTTACAGTTTCCATGCAATCTTACAGTGTTTTAATGTTAGGTTTATGCAATATATATAATTATGTATAAGCTCATAATGCGCATCACTTTCTTATACTAATCCATATTTTAATAATATTAATCATTAATATAATCGTTAATAAAATTTATTATAAAAAGTGAAGGCTGGCATCATAACTTACAACCCAGCACTGAAAGCGTAAAGAAACATTGCATAAACCTTACATTGAAACATTATAATATTATATGGAAGTCACAAAAGATTTCTGTAGTGTTACTATAAGCTTGCGGTAACGTTGAAATGTTCGCAATTTTACGCAACCTGAAAATGTTTATGACGTTTCAAACTATTTGAGATTTTCTACTGATTTTATTGATGGAAGAAACGAAATGCAACGCCAGTAATTTTCACTTCTGCCAACTGCATTATTTTTATTAGTATTGTAGTAAGCAAATCTATTTTCGAACAGATTATAAATCAACTGCTAGGCTTCTTTTAATCGATCGATATTTACCATGTTGACATATTTTTAATTATCTCTTTGACACCATTACTCTGTAAACAGCAGCAGGTTGCTGTAATTACAATTAACGAGCAAACATCGCGCGGTAAAAGATTTTTTAAATCAAACGAAAGCAGATTGTATATCTATGCAAATATTTTTTTTAATAGCGTCACATAATCATTGTTGACTATGTCACATTCTAACTAGAACATCAAAAAGAATTAAAGCAAAGAAATTATTTTTTAACTTTTTAATTTCCTAAAAAGTACACATTAATGTGATATTGCAATAAATAATTCTAAACCAATTGTTTAAACAAAAAATAAGAGTTTTAATATTTATAAAAACTCGAATAAAATATGATTATAAGTAATTATATTCCCCTATTTTTTAAATCATCGTATTGAATTATAGATAGATATGGTATATAATATCAAAAAGTGTCAAAGTTTAAAAATATTATAAATGAAAAGTAAATAAACTGATGATTTACAATTATAGTAACTTCTTATATATTCATCTGAAATATGATCTGATGTTAAAATATAATATGATGCTTAAAAGAGAGCACACCCAAAAAGAGAGAAAATCAAAAGAACAAAGATGTCTGTCTTGAAATGCATGCTTAATACAACCAGATCCCGATTGTCTGCGCGAATCAACAAGAATATGTTCTCTTTTTTTCCATTTTTCGCCACAATCGTTCGTCTCTACAGCATTACATAGCAGCGGCAGAGCTTTTGATTAAAAGGATGGCAGGAAAAAATTTTAATTAGAGACTCGAATACGTATCTCTCCGTCGTACCAAAAAGGCAGAACGAGGAGATGAGAACGGGAAGCTGAGAGATGACACGTAGAGTTTAAAAGAGTTACGGTAAAAAAAGAGAAGAGGGTGGAGGGGGGAGGAAGAAAAAAAAGGCTGCGCGAGTAACGCCCATCGTGGATCATTTAAGAGCATGTAATCTACACGCTCAATACCTTCTCAACCCTTATCGGCTAAATACCATGCAAACATACTCCAATCTGGTCAGGAAAATCAGTTCCTATCGCTATCCCATCTTCGTCCTTCTATGTTGCTAGAACGCGTTCGAATTAACTTCTTACTAATGTGTTGAAAAATATAAATTATATAATTACATATAAGAAGTGTACAATTCTTGACAATTTTAACGTTTTAAACTTTATCAAAAAAATCAAAGATTTAACGAACAAAGATCTTACAATTTTTAAGACTTAACTCGATACCCACCTTCTCCCCTCCCCCCCTCAACCAATAAGCCGTAGCTAAATCACTTCTGATAATTGTAATTTTTTTTATTATGTGCACTTTAGTGATGAAAAAAACTTAATATGCGTACGCGCACGTATGTGCAGTCGCAAGATTTTTTTCTTTGGAGAAAAGTAAATCGTATAACATTTTTCTCATCGAAAATCTCAATTGCTATAATGATACAACTACCTCTACTAGATCATCATCATTTAATAGCCAGTAATTTATTAGACTTTTTATATTTATTAGACTTAAAATACATTACTGTTGGCTTTATTGTTTTTAAACCCTTGCGTCTGCATTAATTATTTATCATGCAACTCAACCGAGTGGTCAAAATCTTTTCCGATAACCACATGTTTCATCAAGCAGATCAGCGAACCAGCTTATTCAGAGGAACAAGAGCCGTGAGAGTTAGCTGGAAGCTGTTGTACATTCAAATGCATGATATCGCGTGTGAAACAGCAGTTAGGGGGGTCAGATCTGCATAACTCTACTACGAACACTCCCTGAGGGTACCTTAGCTTCAGCCGTACGCGCTCTCCTATCGAAATTCACCCCCTATACGTTGTGTATGCACCCTCCCCCCTCTCCTTGCCAACTTACCCCCTTGTTCTTGCCCGTCGACGTAACCGCCACTTTACATACGTGTACAATGTGCCGCTACAAGCAACCACCGCCCATTCTCCGTCTCTGACTGTGCAATCACACAATGATAAAAGTGATTCCACGCCGCGACTTCCGATTTGCGATTTGTCTGCGCCGTCTGCAACGCTCTTGTAAATCAATGAGTGCCTCTATTTCAAGCGCTCGGTATCTTGGCACAGAAGAAGTGGTGGAAGAGGGCAGTTTGGCAGACACGACATGTGCTTTCGTGCAAAACACGTCACGCTGATAATGTATGTCTACATTTTACAACAATTTAAAGTATATTACGAACATTTTGCATTTAACTTGCTAAATAATACGATGTAAAAAGATTACAAGTGCACAATGCATGATGAATATTTATATAAGTACATATGTATATTACGTTCTACTACATATTGAGACAAATTCTAAAGGAGATTTAATAATATAATATATATAATTCATTATATAAAGCATTTCTATTGGAAATATCAAAATGTTTTGTTTCAATCAATTTTAAATGGATGTTACTTTAACCAAAGTTTTAGATAACAGTTTGCCATCAGGATAATTAATAATACCAGAAAGTTATGAAAATGTACATGGATTTTGATACAATTTCTACAGATAGAGAGAGAAACAAAGATTGTTATAAATTCGAGCTATTTAATTTGCGATATTTATAATTTTAACAAGTATATAAACAAGTTTATATTTTGTAATAAAATTTATTCTTTTTCAATACAAAACGTGTTTAATCGGACTTTGTCTATTCGAGTTAAGAAAAGATGTTTTTCAAAAGCAAAAAGCATAGTGTACTCAGGGTACACTGTCCCTATTTCTACAGCTTGATAGTTAAACAGTTAAATGGACACGTATTGATGTCAACGATAAAACATTGTGTATTATGCAATCTGTATTTTTTTTTTTTTTTTATGGAGCGAGTTAATGCTATATTGACAAATTTTTCTTATTATACAAATTAATTTTTTTTTGTAAATAATTGTATTTGGAAAGACATCTTCTCAGCGTAATATTTTTTCCATTAAAAGTTTTAAAGTCGAAAAGGAGATACAAACGTTAGCATTAATGCTGAAATATTTCATGATATTTTGCATTTTTCTTTTCAAAAATGCGTTAATCTTAATTTAGTATATCAATAGATTAATTTAATAACATTTTCAAATTTTAACCATTTAGATTATAAGAGAGAAATAATGTTTTGGTAAAAAGAATAATTTACATACTTTATTTAAAATAAAATGTTTTTGTCACTATGCATTTGACAACCAAATGTTAAAGGTGATGCAAAGGTATAAGCATCGGAGCTGAAACATTTCGGCGTCATGTGAGTAGAATTAGTTAACGGCATGTAGAGCAAAGGAAGTCGTCATCTCGCACCTCCACGGCCCGAAAATTCCCGATCTGTAACGTAATTATCGTCGCCGCGTTCACTAGCAACTACGTATACTATAACTCCAACGCGCCTGTTAAAGTTATCTTAATTAGTTTGCTCAGCGTTTACAGTTGAATTTCAACATTTACCTAGTCATGTAAAAACCTTCTGCACTACTAATTCTGAAATAAAAATTAACTTCAATTAAGAATGAAATCAACATTATGTCATAAATCTCATAGTTAATTCAATAGTTAGATGTTATTGAAAAACACAATAAAGTACTCGTAAAAATTACATAAATTGTATACGTTTTACGTACTTATAAAAGCTTATAATTACGTAACTACCTCTCTCTCTCTCTCTCTAGGAGATAAAATATATGATAAATAATATCCGCCTTCCTCCTTCATTATTTTTACATGAGCCATATATTTTAATTCATATGTAGTATAAATCCTGTCACTCTTGTTGTGCTAAAATTCACCAATTTACGTTTTTGGGTTTAATTACATTAGTCATAATCCTTCCATATCGCGTTTTAGTTGCTCAAAAATTTTGCAGTCTGTGCGCTTTGATTATAAAAGAGATTTGATTGAATCAACGGAATAATTTCTTTGATGAAGCCGAGACAAATTTCAAAGAAACACCTCGTCACATAAATTCAATAAAGTAACTTCATCGGGAAACTAAATGGTAATTCAACCGGCAACCGGCTGCTCATTTATGATTTTAATAAAACTGCCGTCGTACAATGAAAGTATTAAAGAGTTTTTCTCCAAATCAAGTTAAAAAACTTAGATATTTTTATATACGCAAATTAATGTCCAAGATAAAATATAATAGTCAAAATAATAATCAGAATAAGCATACTCTTTTAGTTACGAATAACTGTTTTTTGAGTTAGATTTGATAAAGCATTTTGGTATGGTATGTCACTTCAATGTTTTAATATTAGCATTTCCATATTTTATTTCTGACATTTTAATTAATTTTTTTATAGTCAGCCTGTGTACTTGTAAAAAGAATACACGTGTACGTAATTGAACATATCAATCCAATATTCAAATTTTACGTACGTCTCTATATGTGTATATATATATATATATATATATATATATATATCTGCTGTACGTCACTTACACCACTTGTAGGCGTGTTTAACAATGCGCTTAGTACTATGCAGCAGAATATGTCATTGTATTTATTGTTGTTACATGTCACTTGTCGCTTTTATGATAAAAGTCCTCGTAAAAATATATGTTTGTTTTACCATAAAAAGTACATTTGAGTATTTGAAGTGTTATAATGAAAATAGGAATTTAATCCGTAGTAATTTTGCATGTAGAAATTTTTGCACGAAATAATTTTGAATTACACATATTGACGAATAAAAATTCTTTTTCCTCTTCATTATTTACGCTTGTTTTCAGATACATATTTAATAAAGTTTGATAATGAAAAATAAATATATGAAGAAACTAACTTAACTAACAAGAGAAATCAGGTTGTCCATTACCTAGAAAAACCTGGAAAGTCAGGGATTTGAGACTGCGCCCTTTGGAATCAAGGATTTTCTTGGAAATCTTTCAAGTTTTAATTCTAAATTTAAATTTTATATATTTCTGATAAAATTATTTCTTACATTTTTTTATATCTAATGATGAAAACGCGGCAGCAAACGTGTCGACGGATACAACGACATATTCTGCTCCATAAAATGGCTGGAAAATTGTGCAGTAACTTAAAGAGCAATTGACATCACATAAAAAAATTTGTAGATGTACAATGAGACAAAATTCAAGTGTGTGAGGGTTATAAAATAATTCTAAAATATATTAAAGATTGTTTATTATATCCATTATCCTTTCTTAATAATAATAGTTTTTATTTGATTTTCTGTATAGTATATATTTCTGTTACGTTCAATGTTTAAATAACATTTTATTATGATCCTTTAATAAATGTATTGTCCAGACTAACTTTATAATTAATAATTCAATATTAATTCTTTAGTTTCTAATTCCTAGTTCCTTAATATATCTATATATTATTCAATTAACATAATAATATCTAACCAATCTCAATGGTGTGTCATAGATATTCCTTGGTGTGCCAATCGACGAGAGGACACTGCCACCGTCCATCGCCGACTTATAATATATTAAAATAAACGAACCGCAGCCGGTTCGTCGCGTCGCGCGTTTTTTTCCGGGAGTGCCGTTTAAGTATTGGACTAATGAACTTTTCATAACTCCCATTCGATAGAATCCTAATTCGAGGGCCGGGAATCGCACCCCCGCTGCTTGGCAGTGGACATCTCCTCACTGAGGCGTTGCCGCGACGTCTCATGCCGAGTGCCCTAAGGCTTTCTTAGATCCTTGATACCCTTCTTGGATTCTTTGGATCTGGGGTTTGAGCTAGGTGAATCACGTTTCATCTGACTATGCACGAGGTAATGCCGGGTCGCATGTACGACATGTTTCCTCCGTGTGCATGTTGCGCGGCTGTCTGGTTGCGTGAGGCTAACACGCTCTGTCTCTGGCGATCGGTTCGGTCCTAAGCGGTAAGAGTTCGGATCGGTTGCCTTGGATTCGCGCGTTTCTCTTGCTCTCGTCCACCATCCTAAGACTTTCTTAGATCCTTGATACTCTTTTTGGATTCTTTGGATCTGAGGTTCGAGTCAGTGAATCACGTTTAATCTGACTATCAGTCAGAACTTAGCCTTGGCCGTCCAACGTGTTGAGAGGTTGGCTCTCATTTCCTGATTCGTCTATTAGAATGTTAGACGTCGGCAATGAGTACCTTCTTCTTCGTCACGTCTAAATGTCGTTGACATCGCTCGTCGTATAGACATCTCGGAGATTAGCTATATCACGAGTGGTGTCACCTGGCCGCCGCTGGCTTGGCGTATGACTGAGTCAATTTTAGACGTGATTTTTGCGAGACAAGAGACGTCGGATTCAATGCCATTGATTTCGTTTTTCTCCGCGTGGGGCTTACCCTTGTCCGGGGCGGGTACGCGTGCGTTCTGCTCGTCGACTCGGGGTGCTGAATCCACGGGAATCCCTCTGAATGGGAACTCATATCATGGGTTTTATAAACCCGAAGTGCCGCAGTATCGCGCGAAAAATTTTATAAATGGTTAGTCCACGCGCGCAAATTTAGTGTATTATTCGCGAGTGTTCCGCGTGTGCAACGAAAGGAAGAGGACAACCTAAAAGACACTGAGAGGAAGAGGAGGCCTAGGAGAGGCATCAGGCCCCAGCGGAGCAACTTTGAGGTAAACATTTATATATATATATATATATATATATATATATATATATATATATATATATATGATTAAATTATTAAATATCTAATTAAAATTTAAATTTTAAGAATCCGATGTGCCTGTTAACTTTTGAAATATTGATTATTTTGAGCGCAATTTTAATTTATAAATTTTATGTTTGTGTGTTACAGTAATCACCGTAGCTTTGTGAATGAGTAACTCCGCTCGTTACGTATAAGATCGGTGAGTCAGTAATTAATTTTTTTATTATATTTTAATGTTCTTTTCAAATATCCGGTGCAGGATCGAAGGAAAACGGTACAACGGAAATAGTTTTGATAAGTAAATAGTGTCAATTTTGCATTTATTTACCATTTTTATTTATAATAAATGTCAAAATTAAGAAAATCATTAAATCTGATTTTTAAGTGTCCAGCATTAAATACATTAATAATTAAACTTTATATACATGTATAAAATCTCTCCTTACATAAATGAAAAAGAAAAACTTTACTCAATCAATATGGATATGAAATTTGATTTACAAAAATTCCACAAAGTAATTTTAAATAAAACAAAATTGAAAATGTAGAATTTCATGGTAGCAATTTAATATGATGAAAGAAGAAATTTCTTCTTCTTAAGAACTTAAAATTCAGTTGATCGAATTTTTCAATTCTTTTCCTTTTCGTATGATGTAAATATTTCCAATTTTCTTCATATCCTTTTACGTATATAATTGATTACATAATTCTTTATACTCGATATAAATAGGAATTTTGATCAGATAGTTTCAGATATTGATTGAATTTTACGAAACCAAAAATCTTGCCACTTTATGGCTGTCTTCTTTAGTACACATGCGCAAGTGCGCAAAAGCGTTGTATGTGTGTGTCTTGTATGCATGTCTATCGTTGATATCGCTTACGTAATACAAGTTGCTCGATATTTTACTGGTTCGAAGGAATTCTGGATGCATAAAATGAACGTTAGCATCGCATGCTGCAGAGCGTCGAGTATATTTTGCATACTCCCTCTTTTCTTGTATCCTTACGATCCCTACAATCTAACTTGTATGCTATATGATATTCTTCAATTATACATGTATATATAAAACCGAAAGAAATCATCGTTTTTTTACAGATGGGAATTAATCTTTAAAATAACTAATATTTCGTGTATTCAAATATTACATTTTTACTTATCGAGATAAAAAAATCAAGAAATATACAAAAATAAATCCACAAAAAAAGTCGTGACATTCATATTTGAATATATAAAAAAAGATTTTATTAAGAAAATTCCAGAAAATATTTGCACAACTACAATTATAATGTCGCAACAAAAAGAAAAACAAAGATACATCATATCTGTACAAAAGCCAAAGTGTAACATAATTGAAAGAAACATTGGTGATTTTCTTCCTTCTTCGTACCTCTGAGAAAGAATAATTTGAACAACATATATATTTAATGCTGTGAGGGGCACTTTATCAGAAGATCGGAAAACGAATTTTTTCGTTGAGCTAACGAATTTCAGCTTGGTTTACATCCGTTACAGTCACATCCTCAACAGATACGAAGATATTTTACGCGATATTATGTTAAGTTTAAAGGCGCCCGGAAAATGTAAGAGTTTTCCAAAGTGCACTCCGAGAAAAGAGTCGGGGTGGAAGAGGGAGCAGCTGACCCGAAAGAGAAGCGAACATCGATAAAACTCTTTTACATTACATTACGCCCGACCAGCGCGCATCGCCTCGATCTCATAACATTAATGCGTGTTGCATATCGCGTTCACCGTCATTCTGCGCGTCTTCGTATTTTCCGATATGCGCGCAGCAAAATCTCCCAAATATCGGGAAAAACATTTCGCGCTCGCAAATAGTAGTGCATATATGCGGCAGAATCTATACGCGAGTCTTGGGTTTTTTTTTCACACAAATAAATCGCTTTCTTCGGATTTACAAACAAAAAAAGAAACCAAGTTAATCCCGTTTCATAAATGTAAAGAGAAAGGAAACTTAATTTTATATAATAAGAAATAGTGATGCCTGTGTTTAAGCAAAGTTTTATTCATTAAAATTATTTTCTTGAAACATTTTCAATGTTTTATTATATTTTGTAATAAACATTTTTTAATCAATATTTTTGTATAAATCTTTTCCAAAGATGGATTAAATGATTCAGATAACTTTGCATAGACTATAACAAAAAGAAAAAGAAAAAAAAGTAAGTCAACAAGCCTGTTCGTACTAGTTGATGCGAATCCATCTTTCTCGATCGTCGTTTCCTCGATATGGCTTATCTTAAAACGAGCTACGTTGGAGACGATTCCAAAGGTTGCGCCCCAAGGGAGTGTGTGGTGGAAAATGGGATAGACGGCGTGCGGGTGGCTTTAGGAAAATTACATCTTGGTTGTACTCTCAATCTGACGCGAAAAATAATTCTCTCTCTATTTCGATTATGTCGCGCGAGCTGTTGAAGGAGATCGGTTAGAATTAATAATGAGTATATTATTTCGTCAACAAAAAACTAATTATTAGCAGAAAAAAATGTAGAGTTTTGTGTGTGCTCGATTACATATCCGTAATTAAAAATTAAAACAACTATAACACGGAAATATAAAACTTGTACAAAGTTAAATCAAGGTAGATAATGGAAAGTTGAAAAAATGTCCAACGACCAGTAGCGTTCAGTACGATTCACATCAAGGGACATAATTTCCGACCAATGGTTCGTATATCTGCGCGACAACTCTTATTCTCAGCTCGTTAGCGTCGCTTCGAGTTCGAGCCGGTCGAAAAATAGACGAGTTGGTTTGATCGACGTTTAATCGGTCGGAATTGCCGGTCGAGTATCCTGGACTGCACGCATCACTCCCGTTAGAGAAGAGAAACTGAAGGGGAAAAAAGGGGATAGAATGGTTGGGGAAGAGGGATGGGGACAGGATAGGAAAGCGACGAGCGTCGTTACGGCACGTACGAGAGCTTGCCGTAATGAAACAACGACGAGTCGGGCGACAGGATTGGCGGAAATCCAGCGGTTCTCCTCGAACTTCCTGACGTCGCGGCTCTTAAATCCGATTAAAAAATGTCCAGGCTTTCGCGGATCTCTGACAAAAATTCCTTGGTCGCGTTGATCTCAGGCACGCGACGTTATATTTTTTGCTTTCTTGCTCTCTCTCTCTCTCTCTCTCTCTCTCTCTCTCTTCCAACCAAATTCTTTTAGTCGTTCTCGTACTTTCATCTTTTAATAAAAGGAGACATTTATTTCAATATAAATGCAACTAGGATATTCGTACATAGTTTATATATTTATATTTAGACATATATAGTTTTCATTATTACAAATATTTATATATGTACAAAACTGTTTATGCAATTAGTTAAATATGATTAGGCAAACGGATCCAAACAAAATTCTCCTTATATTAATGTCAATTAGATAAGCCGCTTAGTTTTATTTTTACAGCATTCTTTTCATTTTTATTCGAAACACATAGAAACTTAGATACTCTAACTCAGAGTACCTGTACTAAAAAAAATATAGTACAGCTTTTAGACACCCTTACTTATAATTATTCATCGTCGTATGCACGCGCAACTCATTTGCCTCGAGATGCGTCATCATACCATTTCGCATAAAATATAAAAGATTATGAGAAAAAGTAAGAGAGAGAGAGAGAGAGCTCATCGGCACTGAATATATTCTATAGCTGATAAACGAAGCACTCAGGATATTACGGCGATACGGGTATAGTTCGTTTCCGGGAACCGGCGCCACCTTCAGAGTTCGATGACTCTGCATACCACCCACCTGGGTGGTTGACTGCAAGGAAGGAGGGAGTTAACGCGACGACATTAGGGTGACGCGGACGAGCGAAAGTGGTTGTATTAGAGAGGATTGCCAGCAGAACCGACGCAAGGTAATTTATTCCTGGCGTATTGAACGATGAAACGCAGAAGCAATAATTCAAAGTGGCAAACCTGGCAGGCAAATCAACTGGTTAGGCAACATAGCTGGCTGGTGAAGGAAACATTATAGACGCATAATTTTATTAAAAAATTGATAATTACAGCCAAATTGAATTTCCGAATTAATTGAATTTATATAAAAATTCTTTGTCACACAATCCAAAAAAATAACTAATAAGAAAAGAAATAGAAATTTAAACAGTTTAAAACACACATAGTTTTTTGCAGAATACTTATTGAAAATCACATATCGGAAAGAGAATGCACAATAATCTATTACCGTATCAACAACTAGAACAACCGTATACTTATTATGACTAAACTAATTGAACCTTTCAAAAGAAGGGAAAAAATCTCAGAAAGCTAACGAGAAAAAAGTATTTCCAGTAAAACATGAAATTTTTACGAAAGTACCGTCATTTCTCTTCTTGCGTAGCGTTGTATCTACAAAAACTGCTGTAACTTTTGTATGCGTGGCGAAATCTCGGACGGAATTTCACAAGTTCCAACGTAAAGAATTCTTACGTTTATATAAAATGAGAAATCCCCGCCACAACCTCTCGTCATTTTTCATGCTCGAAACATTCGCGAAGCGAAGGAGCCGTACGTGCGTATCTCGCACATGCCCATGCATATTCATATTTTGCGCCTTGCGCAAGCGCTTTCGGCTAAATAAATGTCGCAATGAAAAATTGAGTACATAAAGAGTACAGTTTCAAAATTTTAAATTTTCATAAGAATTACATAATTTCTTGTTTATTTATGATAGTCTTAGTCACGAAAAATTTTAATTTAATCAAATTTTTATTGTTTTAAACAAGAGAGAATCTTATGAGTATACTCGATAGAATGGGAAAAGAACACTTGTACTCTAGCATCCTAAAATGGAATTTAAAAATAGAATGTAACTATAAATTAAAACAAAATATAAGAATGAAAACGTAATACAATTCTATATCGCGCCCATCTATGTATATTTTACCACAATGAATAGCTTTGTGCGAACAATTTCAACAAAATAAGTAACAGGACAAAATAAATGATCTATTGCCGACGCCTCTTGTTATAATATTTACTGTAATATTTGCTGATAAAATGGATAGAACTTTTTTTGCCAATCAACTACAGTTGCAATTCAAATAGTACTTTATGCAAATATTTAGTACTGACAAAATTATTTGCTTATTTTTAGCGTTACGATAATAATTTGCGATGTAATATAATTTTGAAATCGTATTTTACGAATCATCTATATATTCCCTACTTTTTATCTTGACTTTTATTTTTTTTTTTAGCATTAAGCTTTGAGATGATAAATAATTTTTGAAACATATCTTTCAACAATAACTATATATATATATATATATATATATATATATTTTTAAAGAAACATTAAATTACTTACAAATATTTATGTGTTTTTTGAAATTAATATTATTAGTGTATCTCTTAATCTCTTTTTATTTAGATGCCGTAATATGTTTCTAAATTGCTCAATCTTAGCTTATTATTCTGTACAAGCGAGTATAGCAGAAACATTACCATTATATACTGAGAGAGAAATACGACATAATAATAATCCTAATTCGTTCAAGCAAGCTCTTATTCGAGGACATACCAGATGGTAGGAAAACCACACGAGTGATTTAGTAAGCAAGATACAGGAGTATACTTGGGGATCGTGATATTCCTTCTATCATCTACGTACTTTTCTTTCAAACTAGCGCGAAACATCAAGGGATAATTAACAAAGGAAATTTCATTCAGTCATGATTAAAAGATAGAAAGTATTTGAGGTTAAAAAAGATAAAACACATCGACTTGGGCCACGTTTGTTTTTAGAATTATATCTATTGTACTTTCGCACAAAAACCCAGTCCTTTCTCCTTCCCATTTCCGTCCTAACAGATCTTTTTGCTTGTTCATAGGATTAAAGAAGAAGAGAGGAAAAGAGGAAATTCTTTCTTTTTACTGATATTTTAGATTAAAATAAACAAGTAATATTTATAAATCCTTAATATTTATAATATAGTCTTTTAAATATAATATTGTAATAATAATAATAATACAATAATATTGGTAATTGAGGTGATAATCTATCTTTTTTATTCAAACTGATTTCAATTCTTATTCTTCGCATTTCCATTTATTAAATTATTCATCATACGTTATATTTTCATTAAATATAACTCTCTCAAATTTTAATGCTCTCGAAGTAAAATTTACTAGAAAAATTTGTTTGTTTGACTTTATATGACTTTTGCAACTTTTACGTCCAGTTAATTTCTAAAGCTTTATTAATTTCAAATGTGTATTTTTTTATGCAATTGCTTCAATTTTTAATTTGTTTTGAATAATCACACATAAAATCCAGAACTGATTACAAAAAGATTGAATCATAAGTTACTCTCATAAAGATATAAATGTCATAATATATAAGATTAATATTTAACTAATTAAATTAGATTAAATTTCTATATTTTTATTTGATTATCACTCTCGAAATATCGCGCGTACAGATGTACATTCTTATTCATATGTCTGTTTAATCAAAAGACATCGCAGCTCTTTTCCTATGCAACGTTCAATCAATATTCTGCAAATTCCTTCATCAATATACTTTCTAGCGAAAAGTCTGTAGAGTTAACCTTCAAACTAGCAGTGGATTTAAGCTGACGTAAGGAGCGAGGTGAATGGAAATATTCTCGACAGAATCTTACGAATCTCATTAAAAGTTAAGTCAAACCGCAGTAAGAGAAGAGACCTTATCACGCGAAAGGCCGCCATTTTGGATCTCGCTCGTCTATGAAACAGCATCACGTGACCTGGAACGCAATAACAGGCGCGTTTGTTCGACCGTTCTGATTGTTCACAGCCGATCATCACGAACGCGCGGATAATCCTTTCTGCACGAAGGACCTTTTCGAGAGTTCGTAGGTTTTACCGTAAAATCGATTCGAACCGCCTGTACTCACGGGCGCACGCACATAGACTTCCACTCTAATGAATTAATCGCGCGCTAATAACCAGCAGTGAGCCACTTCCGCGGGCAACATTGTTAATTTCCATACGATTATAACATAGCCCAGCCTTTGTACCGGTACATAATTAGTCCATGTTACGTTACCCCTTTGAGAACTGACCTCGCTTCTCAAATTGAAATCGTACGCCGATTGTAGGATAATATGACGATGCACGAATTTACGATGTGAACATCAAAAAATTTATTTTACCTCATTTTAGCTTTTTCTCTAATAACACTCTAACAACACTCTAATCGAGCAAGGTTTCGAAACAATACGCGATACACACGTGTGTACTTGACGTACTGTCATGTTTGAGGATGGAAGTATGGACTAAGAGAATGGAGTTCCCCTAACTTTAATTATTTTTTTAGCTTCTAATATAATATAATGTCACTTTTTTCATTTTAATAAGACAGTCACGAAGAATAGCTACACGGCGGCGATTAAAAAATTAGATCAAGAATTTTTTAATTGAATCCGACTTGGAAGAGATACGTTCAAATATAGTACGATATCTCGAGTGACCCTGAATCTCGTCTGTTTCGCTAGCCGCGCGCCAATTAAATTCGCTTTATTCCGTCGACGACAAGTTTTATTAAAGCCGCCGATAATTACCGCGAAGTAGGTCGCGACTCCATTGAACGAATAAAGCGGATAAAAAGAGTATCGACCGATCCGAGAAACATCCAACTACCGGGTGTTCGTTATCAAGTGAGCGCGGTAGCGATTAACTTCTTAATTGGTGAAGTTTTTTAATTTCTTTCACATTTTCTCTCTCTCTCTCTCTCTCTCTCTTCTTTTTCTTAATCTTTTTCTTCTCGTCTCTTTTTCTTCTTCGCACCGATTAATCTAAATGCCAAACAAATCTCTTGTCAATGTTACGTGAGACGAAACGAAGATACTACTTTTCTTCGTTAAATCGTGCGACTCGTAAGAATTACGGGCAGAGCCTTTGTAAAAAGAAGATGCGAGTGCCACTATATTTACATGTAATAATAGCACTAAAGATGATATGTTTGAAAAAATATTTTACACATCTTTGCCTTCTTTTAAAAAAAAAAAGAAAAAGAAAAATAAATAATCTTGTAATGACGCACGGGTCGATAAAGAATTTGCTATCCTACTTCTTTTTTCATTGATAATGTAATTTATTTTCTTTCGGTAAAAACATTTAAATTGTGAGACTTGTTTGAAAAATAGTAAATCGGTTTCAATTCCTCAAATCTTTCAATTTCAAGATCCACGGATCTTCGTCCTGAAGGAACACCTGCTTGTCGAATCCCGCTCTCCTTTGGATGGATCTAAAGCACTCCGCGAATAAAGTGTAAGAATGCACGAGTTTGCATCGTGAGAACTAGAAAGGAGATTTTTTTGCTCACCGTTCAACGGCGACGATCGCTTTACGCGCTTTCAAGCGTACCGCGTATTCTCGGGCGACGCTACAATGGCGTCCCAATATGCAGAACGGCATCGAAATAAGTAGAGAGAGAGAGAGAGAGAGAGAGAGAGAGAGAGGGAGTGAGGGGTAAGAAAGGGTAATGCTGCTCGCGATGTACGAAGCTTCCTTCGGACTCGAAAAGTGCCATCACCCTCTTCCGTTTTCCACCATCCTTCTTATTTCCTTTCATGAAACCGAAGTGGCTGTTTACGTACGCACCCAACAATCGTCGTTGTCATCCTTTTTCCTGAACGTCCTTTTCCTTCTTCTCCTTCTACGAGTTTTGTCCTTTGTCGTTTGAACACGAAAAGTTGGGAAATTGAATAAATTTCGCTCAAGTTAAACATAAATGTTAAACATCATTAATTCGTAATTTTTATTTCATTGATAAACTTTAATCAAGCACAGTTTTGTTTGTGCGAATGTCCACTCCTAACAAAAATATCAGAAAATGTGTTGATGATTCTAAAATTTACGCACACACAGATTAAGACTCACTATAATGTCTTCATTTTCTCAGCTCCAAGATTAGAAATTCCAACGTCAGCAATCATTCCTTCTTATTAATTAAAAATGTATCAAACTAGCTCTTCATTCATATATAGCCACGTTTAGTCACGTTTTATTAACTTTATTATTTGTTTATTAAAATAATCAATTTGGAAAAAAAGAATTTTTCTGTGCATTAAAAATAAAGCTCAACTTTTTTGACATTATTCTAGTCCGACCTATAGATAACCCTCCATGTGTCTTTCCAAGACCTTGTCATCCTTGCAGACAGTTCGTATCGTTGGAAAAGTAAAAGAATATCAGGAGAAAAATGTAAACGAAGTGAGACGCGCAGTAACGATTCGTTGCATAAAGACTGCACTCGAAGGATAGCGGGAGAGTGCTACGTGATCGTAATATCAAGCCGGTGCCGCGGTGGTAGCAAAGTAGTTGGGTGTATTTCTTACGCACCTTCGCGTTCGACTACTAAGAGTAGCAAGCCGGAAACGAATACAATAAAAACGAGAGACTTTCTCACACGATCGCGGTTCTCTTACGTCAAGTAGTTTTCTTCTATCGGTCGTGCGCGAAAACGTGATGTGACGTGCGAAAACGATAGCAATTAGATCAGGCGACTGAAATGTCACTTCCATCGTGCATTGCCATGTGTCGCAGTCGTCGCAGATCGACAAATTTACATCACTTAAGCTCCCATTAGAATTGCAGAACTGCAGAATTACAGGGAAGAATCGAAAGTAGGAATTTCTCTTATCTATTCTCTTTGCCTATAATCTTGGATCGTAGAGATTTTAACTCGTCTGGATATTTGCGCGTGTGTATTAACATTACGGCAGATTGTATCAGCCGTATAATGTTGCTTGAATATGAAGAATCTTGAAACACTAACGATAAGTGAAAAAGAAATAGAAATTCGCCAGGGGTTTGGCGACAACCGCGGCGAAATCAACATTCCATTTGGCATTCGCAACAATCGAATCGTCGTTTGTATTATATTTATATACAAGCGCTCCACTTAACGCTCGCGGCATTTAGCGGACATTATAGTGAGCAAATTTAAGCAATGGAAATGAATGTTGAATTCGAATCGAACGCGTCATATTTAAATGTGATATTTAGATGAATATCATAAAATTTGATCATTCAAAATCCTTATTGAAGATAACATTAAAAAATAATAATGAGACGTTAAATAAATTTTAAATGCAATACAAATGATGAAATATATATATAAAATATCGTTTTCCATGTTTTGGTCAACAATTACCTACATAATATAAATATCCTAAATACGATAGAGTATATGTATATCTAGGCTCTATTTGGCGTAAATATATTTGGCACAAAAGTAGCTAATTCCATACGTGATGGCCGATCTGTACCGTCTACTATACATCATTCAAGTACATACGATATCTCGTAAGACATGAAAGAGAGCATTAATTTCCCGGCATTGTCCACCGCCGTCAAATCGTATTTATCTGAATATCGTTGGCTCATAAAAGGAACTTGACAAGTGTCTCTAATGCGCCGTTAGTGCCAAATTTAACGATGCCATCGTAAACGTGAGAAGCCGAGGACGGATCTCGTGAGACCATTGGAACAATGCTGGAAATTTCGCGCTCTCTCGCGGTGACATTCGTTTCTCATCTTGGCAATACGCTCTCAACCCAATTCCGCCAAGGGTGACAGGAGCAAGATAAGATTACGACGAAAATCCAGAAATTTCGAGATGAATAGTCACATGTCGTTAAGAATGCAAGGCTTTACGTACAAGTCTTGCTTTTAGTCTACACTCACTCGCGCAGTGAGATAAGTCTTGTTTGTGCTTAAAAGTTGTATTAAAAGGATCGAAAATTAAATTTAAAAAAATGAAAAAGAATATTTCTTTTTATAATAATGCTACGTAGAAAAGAATGTCGTTGATTTTGAATTTATTAAATTCAAACATACGATTAAGAACATGCAATTTTATTCGAATAAAGATGTTTTTAATAAAAAAGATATATGAAAAGAGATACATACAAATTGTATAGCAATCAAGTTGGAATTTTGAAAAAATTGGAAGAAAAGCTTCAGACAACGAATACGTACAATCTTCCTTTATTCTATTTTGTAAAAAAAAGTGCACCGTTGAGAATTGACGATTCGACGTCTATATTAAACTTACTATAAAATCTGCGCCCATAAAGGTATTTAAAGGTAACAGACATCGATATTCAATCGATGTACAAAATCTTCAACAAAAAATCGTAAGCTAATCAATTCGTCCGCGTATATTCATTTGAGAAACGTGAATGTGGGAGATGAGACAGATGGGAGATGAGACGCATTCGGTAACGCCGATGATTATAACTCATCGCGGCTTCTCGCATATTCATAGAAAGCTTGTCGTTTGATTTACGCGCATGTAATACATTTGTAGGACTCCCCTGGCGCGTTTCTGCCTTGTGATCCTACTCGGATAAAAAAACCGAATACGTCATTCGCAGATACGATTAAATCATCTTTATGAGACGGTTTTATAAAACAGTATATTTGTGAAAAGCAACAAAAGTAGCAAAAAGTAACAACGAATACAATTTTTTGTAGGAAATTTATTTAATATATAATTCTTTCGTTGTATATTTAGATATATTTATATCAATATTCTCTAATAAAAGTATTTACACAAAATCTTTGTATCTGTGTATTAAAATATAAATTACTAAATGTTACTAATAATATATAATAGTTTAATTGATTTATTTTAACAAAAATTTTTTTATAATCCTATGCATGATAAAAATAAAAGTATAGAATATCAACTTATACATAGGTATCATATTTTGGAAAAATGTACTTAACAAAATGATCACATATATTATAATATTCAGATGGAATTTTAATTTAACAGTAATCTAATTCCAGGATTGTAAAAATATTTAACATTTATATTTTCGTTACAGTATAAATATTTAAAAATATATTGTATAATAAAAAAGTTATTTTATCATAAAAAACAGCAGTTATTATCGAATTTTTTAAGAAATAAGTGGACGAATTTCTTAACATAAATTACTATTTCGTTGAAAGAACCAAAAATAAGCAAACGGATTCGAGCAAACGAAAGCTCTTCACTTCTGTCGACCTCCTTCACTTGAAGCAAACTTGAAGCAGAGTCTTTGCAGCAACTCTTAGCAAAGGCTTCTACGCCTGTCTGCATCTATAATCATTGGTTTAGATCTGACATCGCACCCCCGTGGAGTTTCAGCGAGGGTTGCTGGAAGGGAAAGAGTGCGGCAGGAGAGAGAGAGAGAGAGAGAGAGAGAGAGAGAGAGAGAGAGAGAGAGAGAGCAGAGAGAGAGCAGAGTATGGCCGCCGCCGACTGGAGCGGCTTTGGAAGGGCTGTTTAAGTGGCCGGCGATAAGATAACGTCCGGAAGGCGGGTAACGGGCAATTAATTCGGGAGTAGCTTGAGTAAACAGTGCCGAGAAATTAAAAGCTATTTGTCACGGCGTGCAAGAAGGCCGACGCCGACGCCGGGGAGAATAGCGCGGGCCTCATAAGCTGGAGAATTAAGATGGCGGCGATACGCGCAAGCGTGTGCATAAAACGTGTGAATTTCGACTCGGTTTACTGTCGCGCGAAAAAGGATAATAACCAAGTAGACGAGAGATACACATCATATCGCGAAAACAACTCTTACCCTTATGTTAACGTTACCTCTCATATCAGACTCTTGGATGAAAAACACGACAATCAATGTCAATTTTATATAGATGTAGTAGAGCTTATCCGCGTATCTCTTGCTTTCGTTTGCTCGAAAAGGTTGTATAAACTTTTAAGGGAAAAAAAAAAAACAAAACATTCCACATGAATATCAGTCTATGCAAACACCTTTAGGTATACATTAATGATTATATTAATGATAAAAATATTATGAGATTAAGTTATTCATCTCTATTCTACTCTTGCTTCTCCTACATACATGCTATTATTAAATGCTTAGTGAATAAAAATTTTTCAAAATTTTTTAAATAATCCTATATAAAGAATAAAATAATACTAAGGAAAAGTAATAAACACACACACACACACACACACACACACACACACATTGTGCGATTTTAGTAATTTAGTATCAAACTAGAATCGTAAAGAATCGTTAAGAATAAACGACGTTATGCGTAGGAAGAAATCCTACGAGCGGTAACGCTGTTTACCGATCGACGGACGGCGCAGCGCGGCGCGTCGCGCGGACTATCGCGGAGTCCCCAGAGAATAAATTGGAACTGTCTTTGGCGACGCGTCACGCCATTTATTGTCATTTGTTCGATACCAACTACCACCACAACGCATGCCTGTCTTTCTCCGGCAGAATCGACATGACCGTCCGATTTATTCGGTGGATTTATACGAGTCGTTCATTTTGAGACATCAGTCATTCGTAGCATTTTCAAAATCTCATAAAAATGTATACGCCCAATCAATTCGTATCTTATTTCGATTCAACGCATTGAATTGTCCGACAGACACCAGTTTGTGGTGTCCAGTTGTTTCATAATCAAAATAAATAAATTTCTAGATTAAATTAAATTTTCTATTTATTTAACTATGGTAAAAGCAGCAGGATTGCTGATTAGAATTTTTGGAAATGAAATTTGGAAATGTTAGCTTTATACAAATCTCAATTTCATGATAATACAAACTATCGTTCAGTATATCTTGCGTAATTCTGTTAAAAAAATATATGATGAACGATTAATCAAAAGTGTTACGTTATTTAATGATAACTGATAGCAAAAATTATTAAGATATCTGCGGATATTTGCTGTCAAAGTGGAAAGAAAAAGAGAAAGAAAAATAAGAAGAGAAGGGAGTAACACGCAGAGAAAACACATAGTGTAGAAACGGTTTGTCTTTGATAATTATCCAACTGTGAGAACAGTCGCAAAAGAAGAAATTTCAAAATTTCTGTAGTCTTTTCATAATAAGTGTCAAAAAAAAGACCTAAAAATAAAAATGTATACCATAGAATCTAAAATACTGAAATGCGAATTTTAAATAATTTTACGATTTAAAAATGGTAAATACATCTCTTTATACAGAAGAGGGCGCAGAAGATAATGAAACATTATCACAGACAGCAAAAGAAAAAGATGAGAAGCATAGTCAGTATAGAGTGTTGAATTATGTGTGCGTGGAGTTGCAAGGGATGAGAGACGGAGGAGGAGTGAGGAATGAAGCTCAGGGACTGGAGGGGTAATAACTCATAGAATACCGTACACAATACCATTGTGTGTTCGTTGTACAGATTCTGCTGAGAACAGGACTACGCGTATATATAGGGTGTTCCTAGAATAGATCGCCAAGCTTTAGCAGCACACTCTACTCATAGTATGTGTCTATATTAGAGATCCTAGACTCATCAAATGCCTCTTTTCAATCTTTCAAATAATAATAATAATAATAAATGTATTATTTTTAATTCAAAAAAATTTTTAATTACATAAATACTTAGCAATCTCTCCTCCCTCTCGATTTAAAAAGTCAGCTAGAAATCTTATAATTCTAAAAAATAATACGATAGAAAAGTATCTCGTTAGCCATTATTATACAAATGTCTACATTTAGAAATATAAGAAGAAAATAGAAAAAAAGACAGAAGACAAAAAGAAAGGAAGGAAAATTAAGACAAGCAGATAATTTCGGTGGAGAAAGACGATAGATTAAAAAGAACGACACGAAGCGATTCGAAGAGTAGAAAGCAACGCAGCATCGAACAAGCGAAAAGTTCTGAACCATAAGCAACATCGGAGACAGCAATTTTCACCTTTTGCGATTAATCCGTTGCACGTGCATTCTTCTTACATTAGTTTTAAAGATGCGTTTCCGTTTAAAGACAGCGTAAGACAGTGCATCACGTTAAACAAATAATCGCGTATTTCTCGTATCAAATACTTTTTAGTTGAGATTAAATGTATTATATCTATTTTTGAAGCAAAGATTAGAACAATTTAGTGCAATTCATTGTAATAGATACAATATTTTTTATAATATAAACTAATTCTCGTTAAAGTATAAAAGTTAATCAATATATTAAACAACCTGGCAATTAATCGATGGACATTAAGTAATAATCTATTTTTAATGATTTATATATTTTATAAAAGGAATATGAGCTACACCCCATTAACGTAATGCACTACATGTCTGCAAATATCTATGTGCAACGTGACTAGAATGCACAAACCTTAGAAATCGATCCAAGTCTTTACTATACTTTTATTTTCGTTTTAAAGCAAAGAGTTATGATTTCAAAGAAGCTGCGTTAATTCTCATTTTGAACAAAATATAATTTTTCTAACGTTAATAAACACACATTTAATTAGTTCATTCGAAAGCTATCTAGTTCTATATAGTTTCGCAAAAGTATACCAATAAATATACAATAAAACGATCAAAGGTATATTTTTTCACATTCAAAGAGTTTACACATTCATTCGATAGCTTGCATTTTTTATTCTGAATTTTAACATTGTAAAAATCTGTAAAAATATAACGTAAATAGTAGCTTTAAAAAATAAAAGCTGCAAAGAGAGCTTTTTAGAATTCTACATCTTGATATAAATACTGCATGTAATATGAAAAATAATAATCTAACTTATTGGAATCGAAATGTCTTTCAGCATTCGTACAGTTTAGAAAATTATCGTACAGCCATCACAGAAAAAAATTAAAGAATTCCAAACTTCTTTAGAATATGAACAAAGAAACAAAATGTAACCAAAAGGTAGAGTGTTAGTTCAATACTGATGTGAACAAACGTCGAAACTGTGAAAACCCTTTATGTGCGATGTAATTTGTCAGCCGCTGGAAATTAAACGGAGGCGAATCTGACGGCCGCAATCTGACGCATTGGTCGCTTCTGGGAAATTGGAGTTTCGCCGAGCTTTCGTCCACATTTCGCAAGGAATCAAAGATCGCTTTGACCGCAATCCTGTGGTCTGATGATAGTCACCATGGGTCGAGGGAGTGGTTGTGTGTGATACGCGGAAGTCATGTAGCTACCGGAAACGGAAATTAGTTACGGCTCAGATACAATGGCCTCTGGAAGATCAGGAGAAACGCAATTGTCGCTGTCTCTTGTTCAGAAATTCACTACTGCCGCGTAGATGCCACCGATAATAAGTCACATGTTAGAGAGAAAATAAAAAACTATAATTAAAAGATCAGTCAAACTGAAAGAAACGTTCTCTCAATCGCAAACGGCCTTGCAATCTATAAATTAATTAATATAATTAAAATTATAAATGAGAATCTTAATTTTTTTATTATATATATATATATATATATATATATATATATAAACTAAATATCCAAACATTATTTGGAAAAAAGTTTGTTAGTCGAGATAATGTATGAAATTTTCAGTTAACAACACGTTTTAGTAAATTTTTATTTATGCAAGCAGATTTTTAATTATTTTGCGAAAAAAGGAGAGAAAGATGATAAAATGATTCCTCAGTCGCTTCGTTTCCAGCCAAACTAGCCGAGTCGAATCACAAGCATGATGCTTCACGAAGGTTACTGAAATATGTATGAAAGCATAAGCACGCTATATAAGCAGGACAACGAACGACGTCCTTGGTCTTTGCTTGTACGTATATTCGTCTGGTCCTTTGAGTTATTATTCAAAGCGAATCATAGGAGGGTCGAGCGAGATTAAGCTTCCTTTTACATGCACGAAAACCTGGTACAAGGAGACAATACCGGAACCTACTCTCTTCATCATATATCGTCCACCTCTCATGTCCCACCTCTTTCGTGTTTCTCGGACACTCAGTGTTGTTCTCCGGTCACTATTAGAGACAAACCCGGTCTGGAGGAACGTTAGCACATTAAGCGATTGCGTATAACGTATTACTATTCAATAAAATTTCACTAAAGGAATATTATAGAAGAAAAAGAAGAAAAAAAGATGTGCGTACCTATATATATATGTGTGTGTGTGTGTGTATGTATGTATGTATGTATATATAGAAAAAGGGAAATTTGATCTTATCGATAGGAACTAATAAGAGAATTGAAAAGAAGAAAAAAGAAAAGTTGAGTCAAAAGTTAGCCTAATTTCTAAACTCTGAGAGCAGATCTTTAGACTAGCTCTTGGCAGAATAGATTGCACTGACGGGCCGTGTACCATGGAACGGTGAGAGAGAGAGAGAGAAAGAGAGAGAGAGAGAGAGAGAGAGAGAGGGGGGGGGCAAAGAAAGTGGGAAAGCTCAAGTTCCTAACGAGACACGTCGTCCTATGCCATGAAACGAACTCAGCCATTGCACCGTCGAAGCAAGCATGAGAAGATCTTCAACGATGTGCAAGTACTATGAAATACGAGTATGAACAAACTAAAATAGCACGCTGACGCTGACTAATTATCAGCAGTTCACAGGAATTTCGTTTTTAGTATAAGCGTCGACCAGCTTTTGTTTAATATAGACAAGCTGTTATCAAAAAGTTTTCACCGTCTTTGTTGTGGTGGTCAATTACCGTGACGATAGCACAGAATTATGCAGAATATCTCAGATTGAAGAATAAAGAAAAATCGGTTAGGACGTGCTTCGTAATAGAAAAATGTTAATTGTATATAAATGAAACATGAGCTAGATACTATCTTAGTAACTCAATAAAATTAATCTAATGAAAATTACAATATAAAAAAATGAGCTATGATTGTTAATACAATAATGGGCATAGTAATAAATATTATATATAAGTATAGCGATGGTCTCGAAAATAATTTGTATGAAAAATTTTTCCATCACACACGCACGCATATACAATCGGATTTTTTGATTTTCGATTATTTAAATTTTCTTACATTTTTATATTTTTTAAAATTCTTTTCTCGTTTAAAATGTGTATTGATTCTTCAAATTGTATTACGTTATCCAAGATTTGAATTAATCATTAATTTTTGATAACCTTTCTCGATACTGTTGCAATCAAGGGATCATGAGGGAAAAATCAAAGTTTAACCGGCATTGAACTGATCTTGATCTTATTGAATCGATTTCGTGGATTATTATCGCGCTTACTTCATCGATTTGTTTAATACATCACACAATTATGTGTGATGCCATTTATCGTTTAAACATTCGAAAATATGATAAATATAATTTGAGATTTTATAGTTTAATGTTATCAGCAATATGAATTTAATCTAGTCGATGCCTTAATTTTCTTTCTACAATTCTTTAATAAAAGCAAGCAAACTTGATATCTCCTTAATAAAAATAAGATTAGATACCATCTTACAGAGGTACATAATATGTGAAATCAATATTAAATACTTGAAATTCAGAAAACTTTGTTGTATAATAAGTTACAAATTTTAAGCGAAATTCTAGACGATATTTTTACCGCTATCGACGTCGCGCGTTGGAATTCTACCGCGACGTCGGTAGGCATCCCTGACAAAACAGACGTCGCGTTGCGCCAGTCGTTGCAGTCGACGGAGTTATGCAAACTTGTCGAGATTCGTTTGCCGAACGAGACGGTACGAATGTCCTTGTTATCAATGGAGCGTAACTCTTGTTAAGCCCGACAAAACATTCGACTCAACTCGACTTGACTCAGTTCAGCTTGGACTTCTCTGAATTCTGCGGACCGTGGCAAATGCCGTCGCGCTTGTGAAAGCACAGTGTACAAATCTTGCGATTGCAACTAAAGACGCTTGAATGATCAAACACATTCGAAAGTTGAAACAATTAGAAAGTTCACGATATGTATATACGTGTGTGTTAAAAAATGTTTACATTTGGAACATGAGAATTTCCGAGAGATTTAGATTTCGAATCACAACTTCCAAAGGTATTCCTAGTAAAGACAGCCATCGTTTAACTGTGATCCAGCAACTAACAAATAACTTTTGCGGTGTATGCTTTAGCACATTTTTCGTGATCTCTTTTAAACATAATTTTCTGTATCTCTTGGTCACACTGGAGGACTTGAGAGAGTCTCGGAACCTTGCGTAATTTTCAGCTTACAACTCTAACCACATTCAGTATCGTGCTCAGTCGTAGGATAATTATTACATCGCAAAAGCGAATGGAAGAGAGAGAGAGAGAGAGAGAGAGAGAAGGGAGAAGAAAGAGAAAGAAAGAGAGAAAGAGATATAACTGCTGTAGTTGTGGTTGGTATTCGCGATGAAGTACAGGAAGGGGTGCGGCGCAAGTAGATAAAGCAAGTTACTCGCAGCCCGTAATGTGTAGCTACAACGCTCGCGCCGCTAAAGGCAAATTTACACACTTTGCTCTGGATCATTATTTCGGATGGATCATTTGGAATAGAAGAGAGAAGTAAACTGCACATCTTTACAAAAATTAAAACTTTATAGAATATGGATGTGTGTCTGTATAAAGTAAATAAGTGAATGAAATATATAATAATTATCAATCATATCTCACCCTCATTAATATATAAATATACCTAAAAAATTAAACTGCTTTTATAAAATAGCATAGTTATATTGTAAATTTTCTTAAAAACTGATTGATGTAAATTAGTATTAGATACTAATTGAAGATATTTTTTATACTATATTCTGAAATAATTAAAAGTTATATCTCTCTATTGATATTCCACACACACACGCGCACATATTCTATTTTATATGACTTTCACATATCAAATAATTTAAATAATTTTTAGATGCAAAATATTTTCAAATATTTTTTAAAAATAATATTTAATACATTTTTAATTTGAATTAATTTTAATAACAAATGCTCTCTTTTATACACTGCTCTTTTTTAGTTTAATATTTCTATAATATAGTAAAATAAAAAGAAGGAAAAGAATTCAGTTTAGTAACTTTACAAAAACAAAGACCATGTTTAAATTTAAAGTTAGTTTTATGTAACAAATAGTAACGAGATATAACTTTCATAAAAACGAGTATTTACACACTATATCATGAAAACGAAAATTAAACAACCCGATATTTCGAAAGACTCTCTCTCTCTCTCTCTCTCTCTCTCTCTCTCTCTCTCTCCCTCTCCTTCCTTTGCTCTTGCCTTTCTATTGAAGACAAACAAGAAAGTTTGTCATATGTTCACTGGACATGATGAAGAAAACGGATGTAAGCACTTGCGTTTCTACTTTCCGTCCATTTGATTTTGAAGCTGCGGGCTCGGTAAATATCCACTATTTTCGTGTAACTTGTTAAAGTATAAGCTTTTTATCAATAATACTTAAAAGGTTAAATCAAAGTTAATTTGAAAACTCAAACATTCTATATAGAATATTTGAGTTTTCAACTTGACTTTTAATAAAATATTTTCAATTTCTTTTAAAGTTTTCTAGATTGTAAATTTGTAATTATACATATACATGTATACATGTGTATGTATGAATGTATGCATGTACAAACGCATGTATGTATAAATATTCAATAAATCGTGGTTTGCTAACTTTCTCTCTCTCTCTCTCTCTCTCTCTCTCTCTCATACGAAAACATTGTATATTTGTTTTAACGACAAATTAAGCAATAACCGCTTCTCAACTCGGGGCGACTTTTGATTAATAAAGTTGACCTAAACAGACGGTCGTCTATTAAAATTCATCAAGAGTACAAGCAATTGCAAAGTTCAAATGTCGGCACGTAGAAAATGAAGTAATCACGTGATCTGATATCTAAGAATACAAATAAAAATCTTATAGAATATATCAATGTTTGTCATACGTTATGCAAAACTGTCTAAAAATTCAGAGTATTAATTATTTATCAATTCTTTTTGTTATCAACTTATATTAAAACAGAGCAAAATATTATTTATATATTTGTATATTGCAACATCTATCGGTCAAATTATCTACTAAATATTACTTTTAAGAATTTAAAAAAAATATATACAACTAATATTCCGCCAATATAAGATATTGTATAAAACAGAAAGAGTGAGTAAATTTTTTGTAAAAGGCGCAAGAATAAAAGTTCGCACCGACTTGATCGACTCATGTGGTGATAGCAAACGGAGGTGATCACGTTCGAGGAGAAACTGACCGTACGTTAAAACTCTCATGAGTCGATTTCTTTTCTTTTTCTATCTTATCTCTTTCTCTCTCGAGACCTTCTTTCTTTTTCCCTTCGTCTCTTCGGACCATAGCAAAAGATACACCATTACGTGATAGGATGGTAAAGTTCTAGAATTAGGGAGAGAGTAAAAACCGACTGATGTGACTGCATCACTTTCAACCTGTGCATGTTTCCTTCGGAGGAAACCTAGAGTTTACAACATGCTCTTCTATTTCGAGAAAGAAAAATAATAATTTATATTGTACGAAACTAGTTAAAACCCTCAATGAATAGTTTATTTTAATAATGGTATTTGACGTAGAGTGCAAAAGTTAAATACTTTGTTAGATACTTTGTTTATCCAGTGTTCTTTGCTTTTCGACCCCACTATCAATCACAATCTCTTCTTTTTGGTTTCTCTTTACAAAAAGACACTCTGAAACTCTGAAAATATTCCATACGCATCGTTCTACGGAGTCTTCCAACTTAACCCAAAGCTTGCAGGACTCGATCCTAGCGATATCAAGCGGAAGAGCAATTCGTCGTAAGATCCTTTGTCGTCTTGCAGACGAATTTCCGACAAAAGAGTCCTTGGAGGCTTCGTAACCAAGTCTCATTCGCTCTCTCTTCCTCTCCCCCCTCCACTCCTCTCTTTCACCCCTTTCTCTTTCTCTCCTCAAATGCTTTCAAAGATACTCCGGCTTCCAGTCTGCCAGGAATTCGACGACTTCTCGCCATTAATGTGCCACCATTCTACGCTTCATTGTGGGGCTGCTTCTCTCTACTGCGGCGCTTTTATCGTCACTCGCGTTGCCACATATGCGGCGCCATTGTTTCCAACTTGGAAGAACTTCTATCAGATATCCATAAGTTAGGGCTAAGGAATCGATCTCATCGTTCGAGAATTCGGGAATAGTTTCGCATAAAGTAACGACGCACGAGTTACTACTGCAAATAGTGCAAATATGAATTTTGATTAGCAATGATTTTGTTGTAAAATGCATGAATGAATAAAAGTAAGTTGAATAAAATAGAGCTCTCGTGAACATATAATGGAATATGTCTCGTAATATTTTTTTCAATATGAAACATGCATAAGTATAGAGAAAGTGATATCCGATTAATATATTACTCATAGCATTCGTTTGCAAATACGAAATAAAAGAATACAAATTTAATTAAATTTAACATTTAATAACTTAATTGGAAAACATAGACAAATTTTGTGAATTATAAATGTATAAAATTGCATTATATACTTTCTTGAGATTGCGTCTTTAAACCAATTAAAAAATACCAGCGCGGCGCTTATTTATACAAACTAAAAGTCCTAAAGATAAGATAATTTTTTTACTCGAGTCGATTGCTCCGTATTGATCAGACAGAGCGGATTACGATAAAATATATTATATTATATTTTGCGATATATATATAAATAAATTAAATTATAATTTAATTTATTTAAATTACTAAAATCTTTTTATATCATTAAACATTTAAATTCTTCATACGTAGAATATTACAATTCCACAATCATCATTTGTTTTAGGTATTACATTGAAAGCATAATAATAGAAAATTTAATATATTTAACGAGTTTTAACATCGCATATTTCATATGACTTAATTATACATGTTGCTCGATATAGGAAAATGCAATTGCGAGTCTTGCTACGCATGAGGGGCGAATTAGCTATATAAAATAAACAAATTTGCTCGTGTTCGATGTCGATGGAGTTTCCTTATTCGCGGTTGTTCACTCGTAAAAGCGGTTTACCGGCAAGCACGTAGACAAGTCGTTAATTTCCGTATCGCTCGTAAAAGCGAAAATGCACAAATTCGAGGCACGAAACTATTTATTTTGTAATATCAATGATCAATAACTGATACATATGTCATATTAGTAAATGACTACTTAAGTACCATACGTTGCAATTTATTAATCTGCTAAATTATTAGCAGATTAGCTAGAAATAAGATAATTGAAATTTATTTGGTTATTGTTATATATTAATCGACTTATCTTTTTAATTGATCAACTACATGATTTATGTTAATTTGACGTATCAAAAAGAATACGTGTATTCCGTATTCAACTCATAATGCAAACATTACATGCTATTCCAGTTAATTAGGATTAATCTCGTAGTTGCCGCTGATACATTGGCAAAGTCACTCGTACGAAAAGACAGGATAACACCGTTTATCATAGCAGTAACACACACACACACACACACTCTCTCTCTCTCTCTCTCTCCCCCTATCCCTATCTTACTACTTTTAACTTATAGTTTCACGATGAGTACGTACATGTGCACACGTGAATACGAATTACGTGAATGCATTGCTAACTTTAAAGGTAAGTTTCAACGTTGGCGTGCATAAGTAATACCAAGCCCCATCGCATAAACGCCCAAATGCTATACAACATTTTCAGATTATTGCGTGTGTAAGGGAACAACTTATCCGAGCGATCCCAACAATGTATCATGTGTGATATTACACTTCTTTGTCCATTACACCTTCTATCTCTTGGATTTGCATTATTAAATATTTCCATAGGCAATGGAATATTAAGATTCTAAAATATCATTGTCCAGACATTTTATCGTAATTATTCCTTATTAAAAATTTAGTTAATTTAGAAAATAATTTAAATTTAATTATTTTGTTGACTTGGCACATGGATTTCATTTTACATACATTTTTCGAAAAATAAAAAAAAAACGCTTTACGAAAGGAGGAAAATAACTGTAAATATAGAGACAATCTGGTATTTCTATGATGAGACACGTTCAAACATGTGCTTCCGTATTCGTACAATCTCACGTTGCATCTTTATGATTATCGGCCATATTGTGATTCCGTGCAAGACAAAAGTCACTTCTATCCAATATCCAATATCGTTAAATCCGACAATAGTTGGATAGATATTGTTCATTTCGTGTGCGTGTACGTAGCGATAAAATAAAGGAACGAAAATTAATATTTTTTATATTGAAATTGGCTCATCGTCATTGGCGATTAACAGTGAATTGCTTTTTAACGAGCATCCACAATAAATATATATAGTATTTATGACTAAACGTGGAATATTTTTTTGTATTTAGTTTCTATCTGCAGCTTATGTTCCACAATAGAAGTCTATAAAATATCTTGATTCTCTAATGCCCGATTTTTTTACACTTTCCGATAGCTGTCGTTATTTGACAGCTATTCTTCATACTATTAACTTTTGACGTAAAATGTACTAGACTTTTATATCATATTTTCCAAGAGATTTGGGAATCTTATGGGTAAAGTTATCTGGAAGTGAATGAATTTGTCATAAACCAAACATTCTTATTTTATATTTTCTTTCATCACAACGATAATTAGGTAGCCAAGACAATACGTAAGATATAAGACATAAGACAGTGCAGCAACAATAACCAAGTACAAGGAAGTAGTTTTTGCAACTTGCATGCATATTTTTGTCTCATTACGATGGCAATCAGCTCAGAAATAGTTGGTTGATGCACTATTTGAATTCGGGAGCTCAAATAAGAGCGATGGCGGACAGATTACAAGCAGCATGGCTGGTCCAATGAGGTTGCAGCCCAGCGAGCACCTCGTCAGCGAGGATTGCGCCAGGCGTTTCATTTGCACTGGAAGGATGCTTTGGTAAGATGGAGTGGAACAGGCCGGAAGGTAGAAGCGGATAACTCAGGACGTGACGTCGTCGTAGCTCGTCTTAACAAGAGTTTCTGCAGCGCTTTTCTCAACTAATCAGATTTAACTGCTTCTCGGAGGACCTTTCGCAAAACCAAACTACTCCTCTGTCGTCAATTATTGTTGCTGCAAATAATGTCGCGAATTTATATTCTACTCTGGAATTCTGATATTGCTAATATTAAATATTATTCAAATACAGAAGCAAATTGGGAATTTGTGTTTCAAACGGGAAAATAGTAAAATTCATGAAGGCAAACATGAAGATTGACGCAATATACGCACATATACATGTATATTATTGTAATTATATATTGTAATATACATATATATGTGTGGAATTTAAGTATGTGGAATTGTCGCGCGTTTACATCGTACGAGGTCAATAAAGGTTTGTTATCGATTTCGAATGGGGGTGCTATAATTTCCTCGTTAGTAGATTGTAGAGGCATTACCGGAAAGCATAGTCAAGCGCCTAATTCTCTGTGACAAGACTTCGCAATTATGTTCCCAGTTTCAAGGAAGCATAGGTGGGAAAATCGACGAAAGGAAACTGGGGAACGTTAACGGCTCGAAATGAGCACCTAACAATGCGACAAGGAAGATGTACGTACTCAAGAGCGATAATACCATTTGTGCAGCCATTATCGTAAACTACCCTTGCTCTAAAGACGTGATAAAAACTTGAAGAAAAAAAAAAATAGCAGACAACCATTAAATCTACACTCGAAAAGTCACAAGCATTACAAATATTTAACCAGTGGAAATATTTACAAATTTAGAAACGTATTTTATATATTGTAAGTAAATTTCTATATTCAAGAAATTTATTTTAAAAACTATAAATATAAAATAACTAAAATTAAAAATATTTAAATTATACAGATAAAATAAATTGGCAAATTAAGTTTTTATACGCGTATTCGTACTCACGGTTACGTGAGTAAAAAATATAACGCACACACAATTATATCTTACCAAATTTAAATGTTACGTTTCTTCCTTAAAAATTTTTTTTATTTTTAATGCAAAATTTAACACATAAATTCTCAACGTATCTCAATTTTCAACGTATCTAATTTTAAAAATGTATTCGTACCTACTATATTTACTTCTTACATTGCAAGATTCATATTTAAATCAGTTGATAAGCGGATTATTTCCAGCTGAAAAGAAATTTTGGCAATCATTTCTGAATCGCCTCACATTTGCTGGGATCACCGTTGCGAGAATCGACTGAACTTTGCGCTAGTACGCGGTGAGATGATAAAATAATAGAGATGTGCAAAGTTTTGTGCTGAGTTTGGAAAAGAGTAGTTTCTCAGGAGAGAGTACCATTTTCATTTTAGATAAATCAAATATTAACGCCAGTGTGCGCGCAGAAATGTAGAGTGACGTTGTCAAAATGAGACTGTATAAAAAAAAATGCAAAGTTGATGCTTATTATTATTATTATTATTATTATTATTATTATTATTATTATTTTAAATAACGCAAGTCTAATAGAGAAGTAAAAAACGGCAATATCATAAAAGAATTATTACATTTAACATACGTCATTTTTATGTATTATTATATATTTATTATTATATAATTATATATGCCATATATTCACACGCAATTTATATAAACGTAAAGAAAATCTTTTCTCTGTTGTTAAAATATATTATTTATTATTCGCTGCAGTTTTATCAAAATTTAAAAATCAGATTGCTCTAGAAAAATATTCTTTAGGATGTCGGAAAGTAAAATAAAAATTTCGTTAAATCTTGAATAAGACATTTATTAACAGAATGTTAAAAAATCTTTTCTTTTCACGGAGAAAAGAATGCTAATTGAGGACCACGCCCGTCCGGATAATTCAGATTTAAACGTGGCAACGTCGCGGCGGCATAGCCACCCCCATATAGGGGGTGGCAATTTAATAAACGCGTGCTCACGGTGCTCACGATGCTCACGTGACCCCAGGAATTCCTATGAAAGAGGCTACTTTGCCTCATTTCCTTCACTTTGCTTCACTTTATTTCGATTCTAATTCGTAAGGATCTTTGTTCGGTCTTTAGCAATTATTGTGTTTTTACAAGTTTTTTTAAGATTTTTACAAAATAAAACACATTTTCTCTTTGCATACGTAGTATTCTAAAAAATACTATGAAAATATTAATAAATCTTATATTTATATGAGCATTAAGCTCTCATCAAAATAAAGAAATATTTAGACAGAAGAATATTACACTTCTTTTAATATATATTGTATATAGGACACATAAAACATTGTGTACAATATGAAAAAAAAGAATAGTTAACCAACTTGTTTTAGAAAAAAGCTTTCATATAAAAGAAATTTAAAAATATTTAAAAAAATTAAAATTATAATTTCCAGTGAATAAAACTCAAAGTCAAACCACGTGAATGGCAAAATTTCTACTAAATGTAATAGTAGAAATTCACAAGAACGCGAGACTTTATTTTCATCAAAAATCGCAAGACATTTTCTACATTGGGTAACATCAAGCGATATACACGCGTGGAAATATGGGCACTTCCGGAGTTTTCCCTAGATGTGTATATATACTTTGCAACGACATGCGTAACTGGAAACGGGAATACTCAGACGAATATAGTCGCGAGGAGTTGCCTGTTGAGACGCGAGTTAATTTCGTTGTGTACATATTTGTACGAAGGATGAGAGTCCACGGATGGATAACGCCCGAAGTTACACGCGATCGTATCTGAATATTTCATCACAGACGTTCAGCATGAGAAAAGGATTCAAATTTTTTTTTAAGTGAAAATATTTAAAAATCGATTTATAAATAGGCGAAGGTGGGGCAAGACGGTGTCAGTTTGAGATTTAATGACGAATAAAAACTAAGTTTTCATAATCAGTGAATCATCTATACTTCTTCAGTATTCTTTAGATATCAATCTTTCAAAATAACTATCATTCAAATCTTCAGAGAATTATAAACTTTATTTTAAAAAAATAAAAAGATAAAAAAGAGAAGACGGAGTACCCTCGTAAGCAAGGATACACTTTAAAAGTATATACTATAATTTAATGCTAATGTCACAAATGAAAAAATGAGATTAAATCGCAGAAAAATAAATTATGGCTTAACTCAATAACACACAGTTGCCTATTTCGCTGGCTCGTAGGTAACTTTTAACGACCGAGGGGCTGCGTATCTAACGCGTATGTTCGATTGTGATTCATGCACTTGAAACGCGCGATGCAGAAGTTACCGCGTCTTACCTCACCACCAAATTTTTTCAAAATCCATCAAATCCATCACCAAGAAGGTGTTTCAACCCCTAAACCTCGAGATAAGCAGATAAAAATATCACTCTAATATTTTTTTATGTTCTACAATATGTCCAAAGCTCATCAAAATCGGTGGCAGACAGTTCCGACTTCTCTTGTAAGATGGATAAATGATTAGCAAATATTGTGATATCGTATATCGTTTGATAATTAACCAATCTAAATAACAGGGACAGAAGTTATATCTGTTTGTAAAATTTAGAAAGAAAATTTTTCTGTAACGCCTACTCGTGTTAAGCCAATCACACTTGTTATAAAAATTGAATGTATGTACATTGTACTTGGCAACGAGATCTAAATTTTCTAGGATTGCTAAAATGTTGCAGCTATAAATCTCTACAGCGAAACAATTTTTTTTAGTGATTACAAAATAAATCTAATGATTTAAACTAGAGAGATAGTTTAAATCATTATAGATTATTAAATTATAATTTAGGCGTAATAAGTTATATCGAATTAGATTATGTCTCCTAAGCTCATAATCATTTTCGAATTAAAACTTGATCTTTTCCGCCAGCCAGTTGCCTAAATCTTAAATCTCTTTACTGCCTTTTTATATCGTCGACTGACCGAAGGATACTCACGTATCAATGACATCTATGCACATGTCGGCACTTCAAGTATCCAGACAGCGCGAATATTCCGCGAAATGCTAGGAACGTATTTCGCGTACCGGAACTTCCCTCCCCCTCCCTCCCTTCCTCTGTCTCTATCTCTCTCTTTTCTACCCCTCTTTCCATTCGCAGCGCTGCCGTTTTCCCCCAGTGAACAATTTCGCACGTACCGTTGAGTGTACTAGCCTCTGAACGTTTTACGGCACTTGCTTTATATGTGTCCGTGCGTTTTTATCGCCGGCCATTTTTATGTTTTCATGCTCGCGCGCGCGAGTTCGAGATCAAAGTTTCCTTTCGAATAATAAAAAAAAAAAAAAAATACAATATAGCAACGAAAATACAGACAACCTCGAATTCGTGGCTTTACGTTTTCAATTTGTCTCTTTCTATTTTTTTCCCCTGTCTTTTTACTCTTATTTGAGCAGCGAATTAAGAGACTGATTTAAATTAAGAAAGTAGATACGGTTTAGCTTACTAAATATTTAGCTTAGAAATATTTCGGAAATGTTTTCCGCTTTTTTCCGCTTTTTTCCTATATGAACATATTTATCTTGGGGATACTTTTCGTTCATTACGAAAGGGGAAGAATCAACAAAAAGCAGTGGTCTTAAAGAGCGGAACAAGGAAACATTCGACGACGAGTAGTCAGGTCTTGGCCATATTGCTAGTGCACGTGCACGTGCACGACACAGAACTGCGGTGGAACTGGCGAGCCGAAAGTATAACCATAAATTTCGAACGGTTAATATACCGAAGCTGCGCCACGTCTCCGTACGGGATTTCTTTTGCTTTGTCCTCTTTTCCTCATTGCCTTCGGGGACCAATAGCAATAGAGAAGGTCAAGCGAATTACGAAGTACGAATAAAGCGAGTGGTTATGATTGCGTTATACGATACTTTCAATTATAGTATTATTTGTAAAGTCTACTTGTATTTTCGCAACAATGCGGGGAGAGAAAATTGGATTAATTCTCGGTGGTATCAACTTGCCAGAAAATTGCACTTTTCTACGAGAGCTTTTCACGTGTGTTGCGCAATTTTTCGATTGGATATTTTAATGATTAAAAAGCTAATAGGCAATATACATACGTAATCTTCATATGAGAATTAATGCAATCAACTTGATAAATGTATGTGGCACTAAGGAAAAAATTTCTATATATATATGTATTTCGACAAAGATAATTTTACAATGCAAAGAAGTCTTTTGAATTGTAATATGTTGTGCAAAAAAAATAACTTTACATCTAAAATTGTTATGAAATCATTTTTGTCATAATATCCCAATTCCTCTTTCATTTCATCTCACATGGTGCTGACTTTTAACTAGTGGAACTGTAAATTTTCCAGAAACAGAATTTCCAGTATTCTTATGTCACAAGGGCGTTGAAATTCACATTCGCTTCTCTTATTTTGCGGCGCTTGAAAATCGCGCTTTACGTTTATTCGCTGGTGAAGCTAGCTGTTCGGTCAACGCGGTTTTCCGCGTCGGTGAGGAAATTTCATTCGAGCTTCGAAATAACACAGTGTCCCCGGATACTAGTCCACTGGGGGTGTCGGTTTGCGGTTTTTGCAACGCAAGTAGCCGCTCGTCTTCTTTGCCGCGTAATCCGCTTGACTCTCTCCCCCCCCTCCCATTTTCTGACCGATGCAAGCACTGGGAAATCGCTCGAGACTTGTTACAAGAAATGTTGCGAAGCTCCTAATGTAATCTAGTTAGTGGTTGATGGCTGTCCAATAGTATTCCTGGCTTCTTCTCAGAAATCCCACAATCCCAACAAGTCAAATTTCTCTTGACGAATCTTTCAAGGATTGTTATAGGTATTCGCCCGCTTTTCCTCCGCATTCAAGGGCAATTAAAAGCATCTTTCAATAAGGGAAGATCGGATTGTTGATAAAAAATTAAGTTTAATAAAGATTTGTACAACACGAGGAATTTATGCAGCACGATGCAGCTCGAGATGTTATTGCGCGCGCGCCACGCTTCCTTTATACGTATAAATCTAGCATATAATCAAGCATAGGGATCGCTAATCCCTCGTTTTCGCAAGCTGCGCTTTGCAGCTTCTCCGGAGGAGGTTGCGGTGATTACAGGGACTGTAATTAATTTAGCGAAGCATAATGAAGCGCGAGGCGTAATAGTAACGCGAGCCGAAAACAGGCGCGCGTTAAGCCAACGGGATTTAATCATGTGATTATGTAACGTGACGAAAGCATCCTCGCGTTGTATCGTCCAAGTTCGCGAATTGCCGTTTGCGAGACCTCCCACCCATGGCTGCTCCCCGCTGCTAACGGAATCCTATTTGGATTCCGTCGATGTAGACTTATTCCCTTAGGCCGGAAACGTCGTTACAGAAACACCTGACGTGACACCGTTAATGACTTCTGAGAGAACTCTTCAACAATCCGCACAATGATGTGCGCACGTACTACGACTGTGTAACAAGTTGTCGCGTCGTCGCCGTCGCCGTCGCCGTCGCCGTCGCGTCGTCACCCTCGCTGCCCGCGCTACATTGAAATTTCGAATTCACCGCGAAAATTTTCAAGATCATGAAAATATCCGAAATGCAAATATATATTTTACGACTTCTCTTTATGAGCACTTGCTGCATTTGTAATCAGTTTCTAAAAGCGATAAACTAATTTGATTAGACAGACCAAGACTTTGAATAAGATACCATTTACAATACTTCATTAACATTATTCGAGTTACAGAAGTTCGCTTTGTAACTGTTTGAAAGTTGGAAATTTAACTTCCTAAGAAGTCGGTACTCGTAATAATGCACCGGTAATGATAAGGTTACAATTTAAAGAGTATGACCACGTCAAAGTATAATACAACTTTATTATTCTTATTCGTCAATACGTAACAAATAAAAAAAAAACTAAGAAATGTAAAATTAATAAATTGTAATAAAAGAAGAAAAACAGAAAAATAAATGATAAATTAATGAGTTTAACAGATTTATATTGTAATTTGTGCTTAGATTAAATATGGTATATAATTAAAATAATTAAGTATATTGTATACAATTAAATTCACATTCACATTCACACGCACACATACACAAATTCTGTATACACGCTTTCCAAGAGATAGTAACTTGTATGGGCGACCATTATTGAATCTTCTTCTTGTCCTTTAAAGAAATACCCTCGCTGTAAAGGTTTTTAACGCGCGAGAATTGAGAGTTCCTTTCAAGTAGAACCATATTGTTGTCATCTAAAATTAGATTACAACAATACGGTTTTACTTGAAAAGATACAGATGATTTTCAAATCTTCATCAATGTAACTTTATCAATAACATTGCAACAAAGTTGTGAACAAATGAAATAAAGTACGTTCTTCAAAATCATGTAGTTATTGTTAAAACACTTTTTTTATATTTTCAAACAACATAGCAGATTATTTATATAATTTATTTTTACTGCTACTGTTTAGTAGCTGTGTGTGTGTGTGTGTGTGCGTGCGTGCGTGCGTGCATGCGTGCGTGCGTGCGTGTGTGTGTACGTGTACGTAGAAAGGCAATTCTATTCAAAATCATATCGATAAAATAGACATACAAGTCAATGAAACTTGCTCAGTACTCTGTAATGCACTCTTTTTCTTTCTCGCAAAAAAGAAAAATAAATATCAAGTAATAAACCAAAGTAATAAAGAAAAACAAGTGTTGACTTTTTCAGATTCTTTGCATTTTTCGATTAATAAATATCTCATCTCAGAAGCCAAAGCAACAAGTAGACACTTTTTAATTTTTATATTATGAAATCCTTAAAAACTTCAAGTGTCGAACTTTTTCATTTTTTCGAATTCAGAGTTGTAAATTTTCATAATTTTATCTTGAAATCCCAAATTTTCGGCTTGAGCTTCTAGTAGCTTATGTAGGTATTATTTTCACATTCATCTGTAATTTTTTCGATTATTACACCTCTAGTTGTCGTATTCCGAAAGGTCTTCTCTTCCGTTTTCGGGGTAAGACACTCGATTCTTGAAGACTCTCGTCGATCTCCATTGAAAGCGACTCACTTCTCCACACATCCCTCGGGGGATATTAGCCGATAAATTTTCAAGGAACTGCCAGATATGCCACTCGGTAATTTAAAAGCAATCGGATGGCTTCATCTGTCGTGAAGGGCGTCGGAACACCTCTGGAGCTTCTAACTGCCGCGCCGCAAAGGCAGCGACGCGACGCAACGCGACAGGAAAGGGCGAACAGAAAAGGGAAAAATCAGCCGCAGGAACGACGCACTTCCATCGCGCTAATGGAACCACGGCTGTCTTCACACTGAAAGGAACTCTCAATTCTCTCGCGCGTTGAAAATCTTTACGACGAGGGTATTTCTTTAAAGGACAAGAAGATTCAATAGCGGTCGCCCATACTAGTTATTATGGGCTCTTGGAAAGCGTGTATATAGAATTTGTGTATGCGAATGTGAATTTAATTGTATACAATATGCTTTATTCTAATTATATACTATATTTAATCTAACCACAAATTATAAATCTGTTAAATTCAATAATTTATCATTTGGAAACTATTAATATCTCGTCATTGAAATAATCACTGTTGTTCCGTCGATATGGTAAAATACCATATATGATTGAGAATAGTCACGATAGTCTGAAACATATTATACGAAGGTTACTCACCGAGTCGACAAAATATGCAATTACTGAGATCGATTAAACAGTGTAATTTATAAGAGAAAAGTGCAAATATTTAAATACAATTAATCAAATTTAATTCTAACATTAAAATGCAATCAAATTTATTATTTTAAAGCGTATAAAAGCATTTCATGTTCTAACTTCACCGCAGGAACAATGGCATCCCGCTGATATAAGTGAGAGAAGCTCTGGTGAATTTCTTCTCCAAAATAGCGGCACGTGCACTTTTCGTTCCTCTTCCCACCGTCATTACTGATGTTCCCTGCTTCGAAAAGCGCGTCTGGATTATCCTTGGGAGCATGCCACCGCTTCTTAGACTAACAACATCCAACTCTGCTTTTACATTCGCAATATAAATCAAAATGTTAAATTTGTTGAATCGTTTTTGAATCGACCAACAATTCACCTAGTAAAGTAGTATATCATAGTATCATTTGAAAATCACGAATTTTTATTTCAATCAGATATAAAATTTTCATTTATAAGTCGTATAAACTGCTTCCTAAATTTGTTTCTTTTTTTTTATCATCAATTACACTATCAATTACATTATCATATCGTTAAAATAAACCAAGAAAAAAAAGAAAAGGAGAATTTTAGGAAAATATAACGTAAGATTACTGTAATCGCAGAAATGTACTTTTTTCTGTTCCGAAAAATATCGTTTGACATTTTGACACAGGATAACACAAATGAAGAGAAAAGATCGTGTGAGTTAAATTTAACTGAATTCTTCCACGAGAAAATGAAAACAGCTCTATACAATTAATGCTTCTTTGAACATTACATGACAAATTTAAATTATTTAATTAAAATTGTACAGAATTATATTGTTTCTCTTGGGAATAATCATAAATGTAATACATTAGATATTTCTAAAATATTTAAATTGTATGCTAGAAATTATATAAAATTAGCAGCTATTAGTGCATTATACGTTGTCATTAATAAAAAAAAAATAAATAAATAAATATTGTAGGATAATAAGATTTTGAAAAGGATAAGATGGAAATAAATATAATGATTAAAGGTAGCTGCTGTTTATAATGTCGCAATTTAATTAAGTATGCAATTTAAATAGTTACATATAGAGCGAATCTTGTCGCTTCAGTCGAATTAATAATATCAATCGTTTCTTGAAAAAGTTCACGTAAAAGGAAAAAAAACGAACTCGTGGTTAACTCTGAATTTCCGCACTCTGTCTCTGTTTATCTCTTACTCTGTCTTTATACACTCTGTCTCTGACACGGAGCACTGTCTCGGCTCGCGACTCGCAGCGGACTCCCGCTCGCTCGCGCTCTCCCAAATTCCGACAACATGTAAGATCGTTACGATTGTCGACCGATAACAATCGATCTTCGATCCCTCGATCCTTGTTCGATATCTATTCTCCTACAATATCTTAATTATGTTATTGTTAAAAAACATGGACTTTTTCATAATTTTCTCTGAAATGTGCACTGTGCACATTTTCATCATGTAATTCATTTATAAAATGTTATAGGTTTCGATAAAAGTCAAACGAATGTTTTGAACAATTTAAACTATTGCTCTACCAATATATGCATATTATAGCCTATGTATATATTTGCACTATACAGTTTTTTCCAACTGCTCGTAAGAGCGTGGAATAATTAATAAAATACGAGGTGCGATAGCGCGAACAAAGCAACGTTATAACAGCCGTGAGAATTCATACTGCGAATGACATTGTGCGTGTAGAGAGCCGTCGGGTATGATAAAAAAGCAAACGAGAAAACAGGAAGATGAAAGGTGTACAAGTAAAACTGAACTACAACGTGCCACATTGAAAAGTTTTAGGCAGTAACGTTTGGTTGGAAAAAAAAAACCGGCAATTAATTCACCGAACATCGCTTACATTGATGTAGATGAATAAAACAATTTAGATAAATCAAAATAAATACACCATTGTGTATCAATTACGCCTCATTACATAGCTTAAATGCATCCTCAATTCTCACTAATGATAAAAAGTTGATTATTATCTTTTCAATAATCAATATACACATTTGAAGCCAATACCTTAATGTATCACAATATATTAATTTTTGTCTGATATCATTCAGAAATATATGTCAATATTATTTAAGAAAGAAAGATCCGTTTGATACCGCATCAAGTAAAAATTAATGAAAAGAAATATGGAAAGATTTTATTATATTCTCGTAGTGAATTCTATTATTTGCTGGTGCGTGCATGCACACGCGCGCACAAAATTTTCACAAGGGACTTCGTGACTTCCATGAAGATTCGTATCGTCCTGACAAATAACTAAATGGATCCCTCTAGAGTATATAACTTGTATTCGCTGCGAATTCTTTGTCTCTTTCGTGCCGTATCTTTTTCACTCGACTCTCTTTTTCTTTCTACTCCCCACTTCTTCGTTTATATAGTACACTCGAAAAGTTCGGGTTCATAACTTTAGTCTTCCGCTTGCGTCGCGCCGCGCCGCGCCGCGCGCCGCCGGATAGGTGGCCTTCTTTGCCTCCGCTCCAGAGAGATTTATCTGAATTTCCTGTTGGATTATAATCAAGGAAACGCGGCTGGGTTTTCATTTTTAACAATGCATTATTCATAATTGAAACCGCGTCGCGTAGCGTCGCGCCGGCACCGGCGCCGGCGCTACCACCTTTTCTCTCGCGATCTCATCGCCTTCGTTATCCGCGCCTGCACCATTTATCAACGGTTGCTGTTTAATAACATCCTCGCTAGGTGCTTAATTATGTCATGACAGCAACCGACAGAATGTTGACTTTCATAACCTTGTTCACGTCTCACTGCTTTTGTGACGAAAGTGCCTTTTCGTCACCAAGATAATTTCGCGACTACGCGAGTTTCAGACTTTCACCGTTTCTAATTGAAATCACAGTTGTCACAAGTTCCATCTTACTTATGACAAACGTACATTGATATTATATAACCGACAATTACGGAACATTCACAATTTGCGATTACGATTCAATTTCTCGCGATTAATAAATTACATTGATATCAAATGTAAATTAGCTTCAGAGACAACTAGGTATAGAAGATTGTGAAAATTTAATTGTAATAAATAAGCCACACTTTTCCTTATATTAAGTAATTTACATTTTATGTTGTTTTCAGTTAGTATCATCAGTTAGTATCTCCTTTTCACAGCCGCGAAACGATACTCGATATGCTGGCATGATACTTGAAATCTACGTTCACCATCTATTCGGTCGCATGTATTTCAAATTTGAAGAGATACGTGGTACAAATTCCAAGTTAAATCGCTAATGCGCTTTGTAATTCCACTGAATCAATCGTTCGACCGCACGAAGCGCACGTGAACGTCGTGCACGTGGATGAATAGCGAATAGCGTGCTGCCAAATGATTAGGTCGAATCAGAGTGGGTCGACCAGCTAGCTTGGTGCGATGCTGGTTAGATGGTTGGAGGAGAGGGAAGGTCCAAATTCGCCGAACCAACCGACAGCTTACTCACTTTATCCGGCTGAAATTACGAAGCCAGCATGCGACTTAGTGTAATCGGAACACTTCAGAGATCCTTCTCTCTTTTTCTTATTTCCTATAGAAAAACTCCAAAGATCGCTGTTATTTATCCAGGCTTGCTTCTGCGATGGATATATCGCGAGGCTTTATCTTACACAATCAAAATTCCATCGTTTTCGTTCCTCGGCTACGTTATTTTAGTTGTGTTTGCAACTTGCTCCAGGTGGATGAAAGGAAAGAGCGTGATAATTCGAAAATTCAAATCGTCATATATCATAGATGTAATTATAAAACATTTCGCCGGCCCGGTGTCGTGCAGTAAAAATACTAATGTATCTTATTATCATTACAAGATTATCATTACAAGATAGCACGCACACGTTCATTCCTCTATTATTTCGCCTCACTATTCGCACAACATTCTTAGATAATTTCTTAGATAATTGCATCTTTCATCTCTTGTACGTTTTCAGACTCTATACATAATAGAAATTGAAAATATACTTCCTTATGTATGATATTTCATAATTATTGTGTGATTAACCCAATACCATAAAATATTATAAAATAGAGCAAAAATCTGTTGCAAAAACTGAGTTTCTTTATATATTCTTTCTCGAATCGCTTTCTTTCTAAACTCACTGATCTTCCAAGACCTTTCATTACTGTAACACTGTCTCTAATATTTAAAGAGAAAAAAAACGCGTTCTTATTAATTGTATATATAAAAAAAAAATTTTAAGGTACCGAGATCGAACGGCCCATATAAGGAAGGTATAGATGAAGAAACTACCAAGTTTGCAAGATCAACTAAAGTACTAAGGTGGTTGCGCGAAAGTCGACGCGGCGCAGCGGGCCGAGAATACGAAACGCGGTAGTAAAAGCAAAATAAAACGGCCTTATCCGTGCTTGCGTAGCTTTAAATTATATGAGAGCGGTGAGAGAAGAGTGTAAACGTGGACGCTCTCACCGCGCTCGTTTTCATATTCTCTTGAGTATTTACAACGATTTCCTAGATTGCTGGTTTGAATCCACTTTCATGGCTCTTAAGGCGTGTATCTTAAAATTCAAGGTACATGCCCAACCTAACTAACAAATAAAATGAAACTTTAAATTGTAACAGACGATAGAAGCGTGTGCTATCGTTCGCTGCTCAAGTTAGATATTTATATGTAAATGCTGATAATTGTATAATAAAATAAAAGAGAGACGAAAGAAAATTCCAAGCTAACATCTAAAGTAACGCGAGTAACGTTTAAATTAAGCAATCTCTCGAAAAATGAAAGAAATGTATTGAGAAATATAATATATAATATACAAAAGAGTAGTAGAGAAGAAAATATCTTGGAATTTTTGTAAATGCTCCGTGAAATGTGATAAGAAAGGAAGAAACTAAAGAAATTTGTTAAATCAAATTCGCATTATCGCATTTTACGGAATCGGCTGTTAACGCACCGTCGGCGAAAGAAAATAAGCAATCGCTCGGGCAAATGGAATTGCTTGATTGTCGCAGCTGCGACTTTGTCAGCCGGCGAGCGACGAGCGGCGAGCGGCGAGCGGCGAGAGGTGGCCGGCAAGCAGTTTCTCTGAAAGGAAAGGAGCTTTTCTCGCGGAACAAAGTGCAAAAGCGCTAAATACATTTGGATCCGTGAAAAGGAACATTCTGGAGCTTTCTCGTGCAGGGCGCCTGGTGCCGTGGGACGTGCGACAGGCGCCGGAGAAAAATTGAGGATTAAAATGTTTACTCGAGAAACAACGCGGGAACGTATAAAACATCGGGACAAATTTATTACGGCCACTTCCGACCCTTTCGAGTAACGAAGCGCAATCCCATCACACCGGGAATCTCTTTATTTCCTAAGTACGAAACGATATTAAATAATGTGCCGGGAATAGTTGCTTTCATTCTTCATAGAAAATACACGTTCGAGGGAGTTACCTTCAAAATTATATAATTTAAATTAACAATGCACCGGCTAGACACTTGATTCTCTCAAAGAGTCGTCAAATACATTTATACGTCGAGATGCATACATCTTTTACTACAACTCTAAACCAATTTCATTCCAAATATCTAATTTAATTTCCTATATAAATGGATCAATATTCAAATACAACATATAGCAACGTTAAATATTTATTCTAAAAAAAATTGCTGTAAATATTTATTTTTCAAATAAATATTCTGCAAATATACATTTTTTTCTCTTGTCACATAAAATATTTATACGTAATCCGTTTGCGTAACTATAATTATAACTATAATTTTTGCACAAAATCTTATTGTACAGCAGTTACGATCTATACTATATTTCTGTTTTGCTCAGATATAATATATTTTCAAGTACCATCGATGCAGCGCATATTTACTCTATTTTTATCTTTCAAACTTGCGGTCAATTATGATGCGCTCCCTCAATTATGCCGAGCAGTTTCGACTATAACGGAAATTTCTTCAAGATCACCGCGATTTTCACTTTATTCTTATTACCGCTAATACATAAAGCCGCGGAACAAGCTCTCGCTAGCTCGGTCGCGCGGCCATTCTCAGCTCTAATTGTGTAACGCGCTTAAGGCCAGATTCACCTGGATGGAGTTACCAACGCTGGTAATCCCACCTCAATGGTCAAATCCTGGCAATGTCGTAGGCTTCTCTAATCTGTTTCCAAGCTGCGAAACGCGTTCACGACGCAGCGCTGACTAATAATGTAAAGATACCGTCTATACCCTTACTCGTATTTATATTTTCATTTCAGCACAGTACTTTACCCCTTCAGATGCAAATTGAATATTTTATATACATATACAAAATTTTATGTGTTATTTTATCATTAATCATAAACAAATGGAGCAAAAACTTACCAGTGTGCCACTCCAAAAAGCTCCACAAAATTATTTGGCCATTCTTACCTGAAAGATAAAATGAAAAATTACAAGTCTGAAAAAAAAAATATATATATATATTTTTTTTTTATGAAAAAACATTTACGATGAGAAATGTTCAACTCGTTTTCTCTTAGCGCAGCCTCCTGCGCTATATCTTCTTGCCAGCGTCAATGCTCGCCAGAACTAAAGATAACTCACGCGTGAATAGAACATGACCATCCTATTCTCCATCTTAAACCTAATTCATACTATGGAAAACAGTCCGCGAACTTGAGCTTGTACCTGGAACGGACCTGAGAAGATCCACAAGAAGTTAATCTAGCGTCGTCGCTCAATAATGAGCGCACATCCAAAGTACTGAATTCGTAAAGTAGAACGCGCCAAGAAGGTTCAGGACTTTCCTTCGGAGAAAGAGGAACAAGAAAAACAGAGAGAGAGAGAGAGAGAGAGAGGACTCGGATAAATTATAGTTATCGCCTCACCCTGCCGCCACTATCGAATATGCAATTAAAAAGTTCCGCAACTAATTTCAATTTAATCGTATGGCTCTTGCGTCGGCCATTGCATCCTTTTCCTCTTCTTTCTTTCTCTTTCGAGTCTGCCTTTTATTTTCCCCAATATCTTGTTTCAGAAAAAAATGTAAATCAGATTTAGAAAAATAAGATTCAGAAAAAAATAAGAATAAAAATTCGTTTGTTTCTCATAAATTTTCTCGGGTGAACAAAACACGTTGTAAAAAATTAAATAGACATCGCGTGTTGACTTATGGCGTGTACCTTATTCGAAAACAATTATCTTTAATTATAAACAAGACAAACCTAACCTTGATTCTTATATGTTATTTGCTTAAACATTACATTTACAATCATGTTAAAATTACTGAAATAATAATAAAAAAGCAAAGAATCTTCCGCTTTACATAAAAGAATGATGAATCTTCCGCTATTGTCTTTTTTCAATCACACACAGTGAAAACAAAGAGTAGGTTGTTTAGAATTTCGATTCTTCGTCGGTCTAGATTAACACCGTACAAGTTAGGTTGGTTTAAGCTGCCGACACGAATGAGATTTCCATAACGGCTAAGATTAAGTTCACTCATGCAGAAAATTTCTACGAAACACCGAGTACCGTAAGTAAGCCGTATTAATAACAACAATAACGTTAATCGTCGCTGTAAACCATAATCACTCGCGATAACGCGGACTTTCCCTTTCTCATCTCTAAATGGAAACTAACGAGACGCAAGATCCGGAGAAAAATTTTTGTAACATGCAGTGATCATTCCTCAAGAATTTCCGCGATAACACATCTAAGATATTTCTTTCTTGATCTAGATGATCTATTTGTCATCCAGAGTTAAGTGAAGTTAAATTGAATTGAATTTAACTTGTCGTTAAAAATTGAAGTATAACGGAACATAAAAGAAATAGTATAAAAGATGATCCAAAAATGTAAAATGCTCACGTTACATTAAGTTGTTAAAATGTTTGCAAAAAATATCATCACAGAAAATTTGAACTTTCGACTAGCTATTACGATTACCGATTATATAGTAAATTGTGTGTTTAATCAAGCTCAAATATTACAACGTTTGCAAAACAAATGAAAATTTACAACAAACAAATTAATGAGACTTTCAAATTCTATGCAGATAATAAATAAATTTGGCATTTTCAAAGGACGAAATTTGCCCTTTAGAATAATTTGGTGCTCTAAATATAGTTAGCAGACCAAACAAGCATGACTAATCGAAAGTCGAGGCAAATTGCATATGCATGGATTGCGTTTGCGTATATCGATGATACATAATGTTTTCATAGCACTTGTTTTGAACACGACTTATGGCAGCAGACATTATCATGTAAATTTAGTACGTAATTTTGGTAAATGATATTTTCCACGATAATTGGTGCGCATGTGTGTGTAAATTTACTAACACCAACATTTTATTTGCAAACAGAAACAGATTTACGTTGGTTTGAGACTGTTTCTTCTCGACTCGAAAGTATAATAATTAAGAAAGAATTAAGAAAAGTAATTTGTCCATTTGGAAAATTTTCCGAGATGAAATTGATCGATTCTGGTGACCTTGCTCTCTCTGTCTCTCTCTCTCTCTCTCCCTCCCCCCCCCCTCTTTCTTTTTCTCATTAATGCTCTCTCTTTAGAATTGTTACGCTTTCAAACAAGGCCTCACTATTTTAGCCTCTCTAAACACTAAGTGCCAGGTGCGGGGACTTTTATAGGAAGTATCCTTTCGCTTGTGGCGTGCGCGCTCTGAGAAAGGGTTGTAAGACGCAACGGTAAAGATAGAGGGGCAGAGGAAAGGTACACGAAGAAAAAGGATACCGCGTCCTACGTTGACACTCTTTAAAAACTTTCAGCCCCAACTTTGTTGAAAAGCTTCCCGCTTCCCTTCCGACCTCTGTCCGTTCTTCGTCCTTTCTTCCTTGCTAGACGACAATCAACCTCTCACCCTTTCCTTCCCTCCGCTCGTTGGCATCCCTTATTCCGGTGCGGTGCGGCGCGGCGAGTGTATGCAGTGAGAATGGGCTGGGCTCGCGACAATGCAGCGTTTTAAATTAGAGCATAGCGTCAGGAAATAGAAAGAAAAGATGGTATAGTGAAGTAAAAAAGAGATGGGGGAGAGAGAGAGAGAGAGCGGACTGAGCGGGAACGAAAAAATATAGCGAAGAAAAAACAGGGGCAAAGATGATGAACAAAATTGCAGATTTTCACAAACCGCGGAAAACGAGCGATTGAGAACGCGGAGAAGAGAATGAAAACGATTAAATTCATAAGCGAGCGCGCGATGCGGCTTTGAGAGGAATTCCTGGTTCGGCCATTCCGTTCATACTCATGTCCGCTTCCTATCACAGGGCGCAAGTATTACAAGCGCTCTATTCATAAATTCAAAGAGATTCTCTTGCATAAAATTCGTTACGGATATCTCATATTTTATTGGTTTGTTTAACGGAATGCTTCGGAAATCACTTGTTTCCTCCAATTGTACTCATTATTAAATCCTCTGTCTATACGTAGAAAAACCTACGAAAGATTCTTTTAAGATTGTCAAAGAATTTTTCTATTTACTATTTATTAAACGATATATTTTCTTCTGTACTTTCTTATCCCTTAATTATATTTGTTTTATATGTACATATATAAAGAACATATTCATCCATTTGAATCATTTTGGTATATTCGCGCACCATGTTAGTACGTATGAAAAAAAGAAAATAAAACAACAAGCGTCCTTTAGAATTCCTCCAAAAGCCTATTCAGGAAGTGGCAGCACGAACGCAAAAGCCCTGCCCTTTCTAGACTATTTTGTCACCGGATGTTATAGGGTCTCGTGAGTGAAATAACTTTCCATGCATATGTTAGCAGCCGTGTTACGTGCAAAAAGAAGGCCAGAAGGATAAGTGAGGAGAAAGAGGGGAGAGAAAGAGAGAGAGAGAGAGAGGGGGAGAGAGAGAGAGAGAGAGAGTTATTTTGCCGAAAGCAAACATGATCGTCTGTATGCCAACAACGAATCAGAAACGACTGGACTACGTAAGATGAGAAAAAAATCTTCATTTTTTTATTTCACACTAACATTTCTTTAACTTTTAAAATAAAAGTTTGACATAGATTTATGATTTTTATACATTGATATTTTTCGTATATTTCACATATATCATGATAATAAGTATTATTTGATCTTTAAATAAATATACGTTACACCAATGCATTTGCTTTGAGTGCATTGTATGTATTCAACTTTAAATCCTTAAATCTAAACTAGTTCATCATTCAACAACGCACAAAAAATGTTTATGCTCTTCCAACAAAGATGCGACAAGGAACTTCCTTTGATGCGTCCGTTCCGTATGCATCCTGTTGTCAGAAAGGAAAAAGGAGCGAGCTCTCTCCTTCTTCTAACTTTTCCAATATTCTCAAGTCTTTCTACTCTTTGCAAAATTACCTTTACCTCTACATCGATGCGCCTATATGAAAGGTGTAAGCATGCTAGTAATGACTTTACTCTTGTTACCGTTCTCATCGGCAGTTCCGCGCCTATATAACAGTTACCAACGATTTACACGGCACAAAATTGCAAAAAAAAAAAAAATGGAAAAAACGCACAAGTACTTTTCTACCACTAAAGCGAAAGATGGCTGATGTATTTGCTCGTTTTTCGAAACACCATACATATTTGTTTGCCCTTCATCTGGAAAATTTCAGCAAAGAAAAATTTTAACAAATTTCGTCAATGGAGTTTATTCGCTATTATATTATTCACTATTAACAAATATTTTATATGTAATTAAATATTATACCCCTACAATATAATTTGTATGTAACGTCATTATACAAAATTTTTAACTTAACTATCATCATCTCAGTCATAATGTTAATAGTTTGAATTAATAACTCCATAATAAAGTATAATTAATAATTATAAAGAAAGCAGAGAATGATGATATATCGTTTAGAAATATTTATGTCGCTCTTTGTTTAATCCGTCGAAAATTGTTACTTGGCTTTTTAATCAATTAACTAAGGTATAGTTTGAAAAATCGATTCATCACAATTGCGTTTCAATTCAACTGAAAGATTATCATTATATCCTTGCTAGAGGTTGTCAAATTAAAAAAAAAGTTAGAGTTTTTCCAGGATAAAAAAGATATATTTAAAACAGAGATAACGAAAGATCCCTTTGCAAGAAAGAATGTAAATTATAAAAGAGATTTGTCATGTAGATATAACGTCTACAAAAAAATATTTCGTCTACCAATTCCTTTTCTCAACGTGTACTCACGTAAACGGTTCCACGCGCTATTAACTCGAGCATTTCAATTCGAAATTGCAGTAACTATCTGTATATATAGAAGCACGAACGGTATTTCTGTATATACAGAGATACGGGTGGATAAATTTAGCTTATTCGTTATAAACGATGACCAAAGTTCGGATATATGCGAGAATAAAATTCATCGTATAAAGCAAACGAGAATTTCTCATCGCACTAGAATTTTGATAAACAACTAGTTTATCGTAAAAAAATACCCCCCCCCTCTCTTTCTCTCTCTGTTTTTTTCTCTTTCTCCATTCAAAATATTATAAGGTTGGTATACTTATTGCGAAAAGTTATCCCCACTCTCTTTCTTTAGTTGCTTTGCACGAAACAAACAACAAGTACTCCGAAACTTTACAGTTTCTCCCTTGGAAGACAATTAATAGTTCAAAAATATCTCTTGGGTGATATTAACCCCTTCAAACCTCCCATCCTCCTTATCCAAACTTTTTGTCCCTAAACTTTTATCCGTGAATGCTTCGTCCCATGAGATTTTCCACTCGTACAGTCATGCCAAGCGATTTGTACTTCTTACTAAATATTACTCTCCTCGTCTTTTTTTGCATCTCAATTCTTGCTGTTCTGAAAAGAAATTAAAATATGTTGCGTGTATATGTAACATAAGCGTACGATAGTCTGGCTACAAAGAATGTCGAAAAAAAAGTATCAAGTCGATTCTGTTTAAAGTGGTAATAAATTATTTGTAGTCGCGTTACACACAATTTGTGTACTTGTGCACTTTTATAATGAGTAATCTCACTTTAAGTAAGAATAAGAAATCTTTCCAAATTCTATATTAAATGGTAATACCGATGTATCTACAATTTAATTAAATATAAATTTTGAGCAGTAATTCTTTTTAAATACACTTTTCTGACAAGATAGTAAGATATATTAAAATATTCGAAATATATTGAAACGTACATAAATAAAACAAAAGGGATAGCATTAAATTTATCGTTGTACCAATCGGAAATTATATATATATATATATATATATATATATATATATATATGTTTCAATCTGCAATATTGTGTGAAATATGATATTGAAATATCATAGCTAAATAATACACTAGCTGAATATTTATCGCTGTTTAATATTTTATGGTTTTCACTATTTGTAATAATTTCGTTAGAAAGAAAAGTGTTAGTAAATTGTATACAATATTGAAAAACTTGAAAACAATATTTTTACTTTTAATTGAATTCTCAATTATAATATTTCTATTAAATAATTGCAACATAAAGATTCCTGTGTCACTCCAGAATCCGAAAAAAATGCTTAATTTTCATGCACATACGATGATAAAAACACAGAATTTTATTGACAAAACCATAGTTTTAAACCACGCTATTGTATAATATAGTATTATGGACAGAAATTAAAATGGAAAAAAAAATTATAGGAGAAACTATGAATATCGAAAACTTCTTTTTTTTTCAACAAATTTTTTTCGTCTCTCAACTGTTTGCACATGAGCAAATCGTCTCACCTCTTTTTCTACTTTTCTAACGCCAATCACAAGAAATGACGGATGACAGCTGATGTATGAAAGATGAAGATTACGAGCGGAAGACAGGATACGGAAGAATGCTCTCTTTTGGCATTGAGAAATTTTTGGAAACGTTATCTCGCGAAAAGCTAAAACAAATTTCCTCTTTTTTCATTGTGAGACAATGACCTTTGGAAGGTTTAAATATTGAAAAATTCTTACTATCTAAATTCTTGCTAATAACTTAAAATTCTCGATAATATTATTAAAATTTGAAAAATCTAGTATATTTAAATTCTTTACACACACACACACACACACACACACACATGTAGAGGGAAGTATAATATATAATCCCAGAGTCCATCGAATCTTCAGAGACTAATCTTTTTTGTCAGAATTGACCGAGTAATTTCTCACGTATTTTTGCCAATGAAAATCTGACAAGTGTCGGAGTTTTCACAATGGCGGAAATGAAAATCGACAGCACGAGGCGTGGCTCGATCGAGCGTAATGTGCTCGCAGAATCGAATAATAATTGTTTAATCGCCCGTATCCTTACAAACTTTACTAATAGTTGAAAGTACGAAATTCTGTAGACTTGCCTTAACTATTGAGAAGATTCTCAATCTATAATGACGATTAGTTAGATTTGCTTTCTGACACTAGCGTAATTTATCAATGTTTAAAATTTCAAGAAATAAATAAAATCTTTGACATATTTTTTTCAAGTACAAACAAATTGACATTAAGTAATTTTCTACAATATAGGAGAATGGCTTAAAATAATGTGTTTTCCAATGTTTCTCAGAAGTAAACAACTCAAATTATTACAAATTCGATATTGGAAATATAATCATGTTATCAATCTACACACATTAAATAGCATTGTCGTAATTATAAAAAAAAAACACGATCCAATTTTATTGTACTATAATGTCTATTTAACTTTTTTTCTATATTAGTAGTTACTTCCATAAGAAATTCATAGTGTCGTCAATATTTTTAAATTAGCTTACTCATTTTCATACTTTCTTAATTTGTCAGAATTAAAAGTAATTGAAAATTTACCAATGTCTCTGTTATTTCGTTTTTAGTAATAATATTGTTTTTAGTTGTTTATTTAGAAATGAAAAAAGAAAAAGAAAAACTGAATAGAAAATAAAGCAAAGATATTTGATTTCTAACCCAAATTTCTCTTTCAATCTAATCTAAACTCTGCCTTTATAAGAGTTGTTTATCATTACGAAACCTTGAATCCAACTCGAAATTATTGTCGCATGAACGAAAGCTCTCCTCGCCTTCGACTTTCTCGCCGTCGACTTGCTGCGAAGGCAATCGGCCGTGGAAGAGAGGAGAAGAAACGCTAGCGAAATAAGGACGGAGAGGCGAAACTTCGCCGATAGTAATTCGTGACTCGACTTAGTGCAAAGTTCGCGAGGGTCCCAATTAACCGTGCATGGCCGCCCGGGGCCCTGCCAAGTACCTTCGTTCAGCGACGATCGTTCTTCCACTCGACGGAATAACGAAAATTTTCCCGAATGCCATGCCGTCGGACGCGTGAGAGCGTTTAGTATATCTTAAAGGAAGAGAAATATTACTCGGACGAAAGAGAGTGCAAAAGCTCAGCGTAATATACCAATTTCAATTCGACTCTTAAAAGGTTACTTCCTATCGCTTTCCTTGCGATAAAAAAGAAAAAGAGCTACCGTTCTTTCCGCGTTGTTTCGCTTAAATATTTAAAACTGTAGAAAAAAATGCTAGCAAAAAATTGTGCAGGAAATAAATCATCAGAACCGAGGTTCTCCCCAAGTCAATTTCTCATTGCGTAAGCTCATGGATCACGCCAACTCCAAAATATATTATTCGTATATTATTCGAAATTCTATAATATTTAAAAACAATTTGCATACATTTATGAAAATATAGCGCTCTTCTAACAGTCGAGTTAGAAATATTCTAGCATACGGCCATTTTGTTGGATGGCAAGTCTATGTCACATCATAAATAATTGGGGAAGGACATTATCGCGCGGGGCAGCGCAAAGGGAGAGTGTCGGACAGGGGTGCGGATTTATCATGCGGCTCTTCTTGTAAGCTTCCGCGCGGGCCGAGGTCGTCGCCATATTTTACCGAGAAGCCGGAATCTTTTGTCTTCATAATATTTATCCCACCGCGAATGCCGAGAGTAATGGAGCGTGGGTCCCTAGAGAAACGAACGAGATCGGAACTAAAAGCACCCTTTATCGGAAATAAGCTTAGGGCATACAGACGACATCGAGACAAATTCAAACGAAAGATTGATTCAACGGGAGGATTGTCCAATCTACACAAACATAGGTACATGTTAACGGAGACGAGTGGGGGGGGGGAAGGGATGAAATGTGTGGATCGCCTGGAACAATTGACTAAATCTTCAAATATTATTTGTTGATATGACAGAGAGAGAATAAATTATTTTTTTGTTCGACGCGATATAACACCTTGACGCATGAATTGATTGAATGCATATATCCAAGTACTTGTATACTTATGCATTTCCCACATATGCCAATAAGCATATAAAGTTATGATCCATTGGTCAAGACGTTTGAATTTTGATACAAGTTTGTCATATTTTGTCAGTTAAATCTTTATATCGTTGCACATTTTATATACAAGATATACCGTATTAGCGAAGCGTCAATACTCTAGACTAGACAAATGTACATGTATGACACGTTGACAAATATCTGTACAATAATTTTCGATAATAATTTCAAATAAAGAATCATAAAAATCTGCAAATTTCCAAAAATTCTTCACTTAATAGAAACCAAGAATGATTTTAAAGGAATCTCTGAGGAATCGCGGTATCTTTAATCGTGAATCTTTCCCTTCCGGTTCCAATCGACACCTTGTCCGCCCCACCCATCGATGCTGCGAATTCTGCTATTTCAATTCGCTTCATCTTGCTTTTATTCTGCTTCCACTAAATCACGAATGGTTTGATATCCACCGCCAACCGATAACCGCTCAAGATACCAGATGGTTGCCTCTTTCTACCAATTCTCCAATCTTCTTCTTTCCTACTTTCCTCTTTTACTCTATTATTTTTTTTTTTCTGTTTTAAGGTGCGCCTATGTATTATTACGGTATTTGAGTTTCTCCTCTTCTCCAACGTCCTCTATGAAATCATTTCTTTATCTTATTATAACTAGTCTTTATATTGAAATAATAGTCTATTTTTATTCCATTGATGAAAGAATAAGATTTGCTAAACAATGAAAACTTGGTTTTAGATTTGGTTTGACCCCAAGTTTAGAAATTTAATATAATGTAGGAAGACATAGAATAGATAATATCTACAATTTTTGTTTAATTAAATTAAAACAAAAGCTTATGCTAATCATATTATAAATTATTAAGAATTTTTGATTCACAAATTGTTTGGATTTTCAAAAAACAGGCTAGTTTTCTTACTAAAATGTTATATTTATTTCAAATTTCAAATTATTATTAATTAATTTATTAAAAATTTTTAACAAACTATATAATGTTTTCGTCTTAATTTTATAATTTTCCTGTTCACATCGCTAATAAGAGGAAATATTAAATAAAAAAGAAGAACCGTCTTATTTTCTTATTGATCTATCTTTTTTAAGAACAAAGTTATTATTAAACGCCAAATGTACCCTCGATCAATATCCAAAAGAATGTTACCAAAGTAACAATAAAAATTTGTAAAAAAAAACATGAAAACATGTACCAGAAAAGATTTCGATAGGAACGGTTTTATACTCTACAATTCTTTTTATTGTACAACTATTATAGATTAGTCACAGTCTTTTAAATCGTGGGCTCACCGAATTATTAAATATAATCCAAAGTACAAATGAATAATAAAATATATACCTTTTTAAATGTTATCTATGTCTTGTACACACGACATTCGTACAACCTATTTAGTAGTGTTATTTCCAATGTAGGTAACTATCTATTTCGTAGATAATACTATCTACTCGTATATAAGATGAAAGAAGAGAGGAACTCTAGCGAAACTCGTGATCGATGATTCCTTCTATTTCTTTCCGCGCATCATATACTCTAACCGTCACCCTCCCTTTTTCTCTCCGACAACGTCACCTTTTTCTCTAGCCGTACGTTACAGCGCGCTTCTCTTCGTCCCTTCGTCCCTTCTTCCCTCCGTTGCGTAGCGTCAGACTGACAGCGTCGCGACGCCTCGCGTCGCGTACGCTGGAAGTAACAGCCGCGTTGTCGTTTGTCAAGCGACGTCACGACGCGCCAACGCAGCGTATCAGGGAACCCGAAGCCGACGCCGGGGCGAGGCGACGCGAGGCGACGCGGACGCGACGCGACGCGACGCGACGCGTCGTGCGGCGCGATGCCGCGCTCGGTTGATACGACGTACAGCAACGATAAATTCGCGGATTTCAGCACCCGCGAGATTTCATGCGTGTCCGAGCTGTCGGAAGTCTTCTCCATGACGAGTGGGCCACGGCCACGCCGCGCCGCGCCGCGCCGCGCCGATTCATTCTGCCGCGCCGTTCGAGAAGCGTCGAGTCAGAATGAATCTCATCGCTCCAACTTTTCGAAATATCCGTTCATGTTCATTGCGACGGCAGTCGTGCATCAACCTACGAGTCCGACGAATCATACTTTGATGCAATGTAACAACATATTCTCAATACTTAGTACTTGTAGCGATTCCAATTTCAATTTCATACTTGGCCTTTACAGCTGGCGAATTAGCGATTCGTTTGCAGCAACAGTCTCAGAGTTCCATTCATTTTCAATTTCAAAGATGCATTACGTGCGACCTAAAAAGTAAACTCCACCGACTCCACCGGCAGGAAAGTACATCGGCGCCGTTTCATTAGATATCATTATAATTGCACGAGGGAGTAATTATTGTTGTCCGCCGCGCGGCAGAAAACGGGTTGGAACAAATGAAAAAAAGCCGTAATAAAAATTAATGTCCCAGCGGCGTGCAGTCGGTGAAGGGGAGGAGTCAAAAGCGGTAAAGGGGATGAAACGCGAGAGAGAGAAAGAATGCTTGGAATGCCATTTTCACGGCACACACTCGATTCGCTCCTCCGCACTGTATAATGAAAAAAATTTTGGCGTACATTCGCATGCGCGCGTGGAGCGAATTGAACAAAACGATATATACAGTGACGTAAAAGTTTGCATGGAAATATCTGTGCATTGAAAAATTGCTTCAATAAAATATCACATTCCAAGTGTATTATTTTATCTTGTATCTTAAACTTTTTCGTGAAAATTTTATTAAATTGACAAGGAAATTTTCGATGAATAAGACAGGTAGTCGATAAGCATTGAAATAATTTTCAAAAAAATATTTTCTAACATTTTGTTTAATGTGTTAAATAACTTGTCGTTATTTTGAAAAAAATATCGCGTGTGTGGGTGTGTTGTACAAACGTAAATAGAGCTATGTATTTTAAGAAAATAAATTTATAAAAGAATAATTAATAATATTTTAATACTTCAAAGCATACTTCGAAATTATAACATGCAGAGACATGAGCTTCTATTGTTTCTAATGATATCGCATTTTCTCTCAGCTCACATTATTCCAAGTTTCTCTGATCTGTGTTCACAGAGCTGTTGTCGGAAGTCGCAATAATATATATCCAAAAGAGGCTATACAAATATCCGTTATTAAAACCGTATTCATTGCTTGAAGCACTATTAATAATTAGAAACCCTCTTGTACTCGCCGGTAAAACCATTTCATGAGTGTCCGTAATTTATGTATAATTGTTTATTTTCATTTCAACCACGTACATAAAAAATACAACATTTACAAGTAATACGTACAATGTATTATTATATAAGAATGCAATAACACAATACATTTTTCAAATGAAGCGGTTTCGCAAAACGATCGCACAAATCAGTGTTTTCTCTTTTTATATTTATTTTTATGCCATTATCATTTTATTTAAATAATATTATTAAGTCAGTAATATTACCAAATTTGTGTACTGTAAATACAATATGCTAAACCTATTTAACACAATATGATATTAGATATATCAAATTTAATAGACTGTATATTATAACTAATGCTAAATGAAAACATTTCATATATCTACAGTTGATCAGCATTATCGATTTGTGTGAATCAAATAATGAGTCAAATTTTAACTATAAAATTATTAATACTCATTATATTGTCACGATATAAATTAGAATAATATACTCGTATAATAAATGTTACAATATATTCGGAATTGAACTTTTATAAAATACTTTGTTGTCTCCAAATTAAAAAGAACTCTAAATTAGAATTTTAAGTATCTTTGAAAACAAATTTTAGAGTTTTCAATTGTTAGTTTGTTGTAGAAAGAGATCTTCTGACTTATAGTGATGATTTAGAACATGATTTAGAAAACTAAAAGTGTTAACTTTACAGCACTCACTATTAAGCAAAAAAAATATTAATTTTTGAAAATATGTTATTCAAATGCAAAAAGAATGATTCTAAGACAGACAGAGAGAGAGAGAGAGAGAGAGAGAGAACTATTTAAAATTTTATTAGAGTTGTAATTAAAATAAAAAAGTTGTAACAGAAGCGTCACGTCAAGTAATCTTCTGATTCCTCAAGTATTAATTTTACTACTATAAGTGACAAAAGAAATAATTTCTAAAAATGCTCTTTCTGCAAAAATCTTTCTGCAATAAAGATGTCTAGGCTTTTTCTTCCGAAGATAGAGAGAATCAGAACTTTTATAAATTTTTTTTATACTTTCAACTTTAGAAGTTTCAAGTTGTCAGATGTTGAAACTATATAACGATATAATCAAGATACGCACTGAAACAACTATTGAATCAAAATTATTTAACAAAGCAAGTAAACTGCATCAATATAGCGTTAACATAGGAGAAATTGTACACTTCCCAGTTGACGAATTAAGTGATCTACGCGAGAAGGAGGATAAAAAATGTTCAAGTAGATGTAGGCCACATGCAAAATTGTTTACACAATGTTTGCGTACAAACATTGTAAAAGACGCAAGAGAAGAGCACGAGTGAGAAAACTCAAGAGCTTTCGCCGCTCGTTGGCAATGTTCGCGGGCGCGGATAACGAGTCGGTTCTTTCCGACTTCGTTTGAGTGCGTTGCTCATTAAGCGGAAGCGATTACTGGTTCACGATTGCTGATTCCACACGAGAGCGCGAGTGGCTCTCAGCTAAAACCCGGACTGGAAGCCGACCACTTACAATAATTGCCCGTGCAACTGATTGGCGCGAGCCATCCGTCAATTAGCGCTGTGTAATTTTGACCGCACGTTGAGTTTAATCAACTTCGTGCATTAGCCAGTCGACCAGCTTTCGAAATACATGTTGCACCATGGCAAAATTTTCATCCCCAACTCAATCTAGTCGCCAATCCCCCCTCTTTATTATAACGCACTGATCACGAAGACTCCATTTTTCGTTTCACTGCGAATACGTGACTTTTGACGTCACGTATCGCGAAATGACGAAATCGCCGACTCTTTCACCATTTCGAGAAACGGTTTGAAAATTTTTTTATATACAAAACATGAAAGAGAAGGTAGATAATTGGAGAATATGATTTGCAGTTAATTAGGATACATTTATTCAAAATTATAAAAAGCTTTCTGTTTAAAAATTTCTTTTAATTATCGTTAATTATTTGATTTCTTAAGGTAAAAGTGAAATTCGCACTTGTAATTAATTAATTAAGCAGTAATAAAGTATTCATAAATTCTTAAATATTATAAATTCTAATTAGAACTTGAAATCTTTCGATCCGTATTACACATACGGATATACATGTACGAGTATATATGTGTATAAAGGTCTATATGATTATTAAAAACATAATCTGAATTAATAATATTTCCTTGCAGTGCAACGCTATATATTGAATTTATAATAATACTTCTTGGACAGGTGCAACATACTGACTAAATTAAAAGGGTTATTATATAGCTATAATATATTTTTTATCTATCTGAAATTATCAACAGAGACACACAAATCGTTTATGCGAATTTAATTGTCTTTCGAAATAAGCGCGATAAAATAAACCTACACGTATATTATATTTCCATCAGTGGACGACTGAGATTAATGTCGCGCTTAATGGAATTTTAAGAATTATTAACATTATATTATATGGCTAGTGATTACAAGGAACGGCTATTAAAAATTTTACAACTTTGACGAGCGGAATTTTCCGCCGGAGACGTTAAACACGTGCGCACGCTCCCTTGCTGGCATTGTGTATGCGAAGGGTGGATTTGAAAGTTTTCCATTAATAAAAAATTCGTGCTTCCGGAACTTGAAAAGCTTTTTAATTCTCTCGAGTGTCCCGCCTCGATCCACCCCCGCCATCCGAGGATGGCTAAAGTGCTCGGTATTTTGTGAGCAAAAGGGAAAAATGCATAGGACAATGTAAAGATAACGACAAAAGTTGCGATAAGATCATGGCAATGCTGATTTTGTGGTAATGCCTCGATAACGATCTTGGACGTGATGCGAGATATTTCTTGAGAAATTCTTCGGATAAGTAATTCTTTTCTTCTCACGTTTCGTTATTTCGTATGGACGTTATTATGTGTGGACGCGTGCGTGTGTCAACGTGTGTAAACTATTAACTATTAACGCGTGCAAACTGTTTTACTTTAACTACTAACTTTTTCAAATTTAATTATGTTAAAAGTTTTTAATCGAAATTTAGCTTTAACGCAAAATAATATCCAAGTACAAATTGCTGGTCGATATTTTCTAATTTTCTAATTCCGTTTGAATTTAATTTTAATGTAATGTGGATATTGTATCGTGGAAATTCGAAAGTTGACGCAAAACTGTAACGTACAGAGAAGCAATCAGTCAGGATAACTAGGTAGACGATAACTTTAAACAAGATATATCGGTCGTTGGTCGTCAACAACGAAGAAACAGGCTGGCACGAAACGGCAGAACAGAAAGGGAGATGAGGGCAGAAAAAGGGGCTAGTGAAAAAGTGCAGGAAAAGTTTGCGCCATTCCAGTCCCATTTCCTTTCCATTTGTATTTATGGCCTCGTTATTCGTAACTCAGACTTTCCAGCTAAACCATGTCGAAAATTGGCAGAAAGAACGATTATCGGATGCGTAGTATATGTTACATTCGTCAGATATTTATGTCGATCTCGTTCATCGTTTCCTCAAATTTGAATTTCTATGGAACTAACGAAAAAGTTGTAGAGCAAATCTTTTGAACGTTATAAAATGTTTCACCCCTCGATACCCCTGTACGTAATATCAGTCAAATATAAAATATAAAATATAATAAATCTTTGATGTGCTTTCTATTCCCGCCTCCCTCCCCCCCCCTCCCACCCCCTATAAAGAGAATTTGTAACTTTTTCACGTTCAATCATCATGGTTCCAATTCAAATATTTCTGGCTTAAATTTTTGAATTGGCTCGATGCGAAAAATGTAAGCGTCGTGATTTCAAACGTCATGATTATTTTGATTGTGTTACACCGGTATTAAATGTTGATGCTAATTCCAGTTCAATCGCGCAGTGGAATTTAATCGCATCAACTTTGATCGATACAGCAACGTGCAACGTGCTGTTTTGCGGAACAATTTCCCAACTAAGTGATTACAGACAAGTTAGGACCCTGGCTATTCAATTATACAGATTACTTATATGTAGAAATAGCTTCGCTACTCGTCACGATGCAGCCTTCAAAGTGACGTTGATCAGGCTTCAAAGTGACGCTGATCAAAGACCAGGATCAATTTGTTACACGAGCGCGACGCGACTACTTGCGACTTCACGGATTGGCCTGGTTATCCTTTGCTAGGAACCTTACATAGATATACATGAATATTTCACATTGTAAGAGTTTATATCAAGTTACGCGCATATTATAGATTATTATAGATTATTCAAAAATCAAAACTAGAAGGCTGCTTCAGCTATCGTTTTCTTTTTTACTTTTTAAATTTTAAACTAATGTGATAAAATATTATAAATTATTTTGCAGAAACATTGAAATTAAGTAAGTTGAACTATTAAAAGAGTTATTACAAAATTATTTCAATAATTATAATATTTAAAAAGTTAAGATATTTTCTAATCATTAATGTAAGTATCGCTGACCAATTTGAAATAATACATATATACTTTTTGCATAAAGTAATAACTTTTTGAAATTGAGACAGGCTAACGCGTTTTCAAGTTTGAAAATTGCAGTTTGAAAATCGGAATGATGAATCTCCCTAGTTTCTAGAAACCAACTAGATTCCAACACTTTCCAGCCGAGCTTATGCGATTATTATGCGCTGGCTGTGCCTCCTTCTTCTCGGTTGGTAGGATAGCGGTGGTTGGGAAAGGGAAACGCCTCACGCGCGGCGATCAGCATTGCCTCAAATTGAATCCTTCGCTTTCGGGAGCAAACGATCCGCAGGAGAGATGGTGCAATATCTACGGACTGCATACCTACATTTTGAACGCGACAGAAAAATTTAGTGCATTTCATTGAATGAAAAATTTTTTAAGATTTCGGAGAATTTTCAAATATAAATACGATATGAAAATTTGGAAATTATTCTAACATCAAGAAGTATGTATAATGTTAACATTTGTTCGAGTCATTAACTTTTTTTAAATTAAGGTGGACACATGCTCGCGCGAATTCTATTTAGATATCATCTAGTGTCACATTTTTATAACGTAATTTCTAATAAATTTCAAGTCAACTTTTCTTTACGAAAGGAAGCTAAAATATCTCAATACCACGTCTCTCCGGTCCCTCCTCCCATCATGGCAAAGTACAAAAACTTATTGGATTAGCGAATTAAGAGAACAATGGCCTTTTCAGCTCTAATTATACCTAATGAGATTTGAAACTACATTATAGGTCTCAATATATATATTATATAACATCTACGGAGGATTTTGTCAAGTCCGACTTATCGAACTTATCGTGCGCTAATGGGTTAAGAAGATAACTTTGACTCTCGATGAGGCATCACAGTGACGACGCGGATATGGCCTGTCGGGTCAATTGGATTGCAGAAACTTTGGCCTGAGATAGTCTTGAAAAGAGAAACGAGGGAGAGAAACAGGAAAAGGTGTGAGTGAGAGAAAGAGAAGGGAAGAGATGAGAGAAAGAGAGAGAGAGAGAGAGAGAGAGACAGAGGACGGAAATCGGTTCGCGAAAACGTCGAATTAACGACATTATACTTCCTAACCCCAGCTGTAATGTCTGTAAGAAGGTTAGCTCGTCTTTTTCCCCCTTGTACGAGGTCTCCGTTTCTTCCTTGTTCCTCTTCTTTCAGAAAATCGCAGAAGCTTCTTCGCGTAACGCATCTCTCTCTTCTTTTTCTTCTTCTTCCTCCCTACGTCTTTCGCCTCTTCCTTCTCTCTTTAGTCCTCTAACGAGAGAACTTTAAGAGCTTCAAGAGCCGACTTCTACCACACATTCTCTGTCTTCGACACTTCCATTTCCTACGACGGAGGACCTCGTCGTCTGCTGATCCTGAGATCCTTATCAGCCATCCCGAGTAATTAACTTTCTAGGCTATAAAGATCGCGGGACAAGAATAGGATTTGTGATCCGCTATATCCCTGTTTCATCTATTGCACGTTTCGGAAAAATCGAATTATCGAATTATCTTTTCAATTTCTTTATAATAGTTTTGTTAGGTCTTCTATATATATATATATATATATATAAAAAAGTAAAAAAGTAAATGAATTTTTTCTATACTTTTTCTATTATCTCACTTTGTTTTATTGCATTCTTCTAAATTCAAGAAATTGCTTCACTAATAATGTTGACTGTTCATATCTGAACATATTGGACATTATTTTCGGACTACCGGTATTAATATCGATGATATTAGAGGAATGGAAAATTGCCAGACTGTTTAATATTTTATGACGGTCATAATTTTCGCAGATCAATATTGCTCGACGCTTTACTGCTGATACATTTCTATCTCTAAATTTTCACGTTTATTCTGGAAAGTTGACGCAAATCGTGCATAAAGTGCCGGCTGGTATAAAATACGTTTACGATCATGGATATACGAGGCAGCTCTAAAACCTTAACGATAGCTGTACACAAAATATGCCATCACCCTAAAACTATTAATCACTTTATTTCTCAATTACATCATATTATTCCAAATATGATTATTCCAATTCTCACTGTCATATCTATACATTGTATTGAATTTGATCAACGCATGTTTACCTGACGATGAGCTTATTAAAAAAACATATGATCTAACCTTAAGAAAAAATTAATATAGCTCTCTCTCTCTCTCTCTCTCTCTATATATATATATATATACATATCTTTTAAAGCCTAAAATTTGTAATTAATAAAAACATTTCAAAAGTTTAACAATACAGCTGATTGCTTTTTTCATCTTTTATTAAAAAGAACAATCAATTTAATAAGAATGTATAATAAAATAATCACAGCAAAACATCATCAAACAAAATTTACAAAAAAAAAAGAAAAAACTATTAGCAAGGGCAATTCACGTAGAGTTAAAAGTTGGAAACAAAATACAAAAGTCGAGCGTTCATCTTTTCAAGAACTAGAACAAGTCTATTACTGTGTGCCTCTTCTTATCTAGTCTTAAGAGTCCTGTGAGAATCCACGAACATGGATCGTTCTTGAGATAGTTGAAACTTTCTGGTTGGTTCATCTAAACTATCGAAAAACTCGTCTACGTGTCCTAAAGAGTCCTTTGGTCAATTAATCAGAGTTCTCTGGCTGATTTGTCGTCGCTAATTAGCACATTGAAAGAGTAGCTTCAATAGAATTTGCCTCCGAAGAATTCCATAAGTAGATACATGACGTTACGATACTTGCAATATCCATAATATGCCGCGAAATAACACAATTATTTTTCACAATCACTAATACTCTGAAAAATTTTTAAGTGTTTAATATGTACAAAAATGTTCTTTGCAATATTTCCAGTTATTTATTAGCAACATTATTAAATTGATCATCATTGATTACCAGTTAGACTGTGTTTAGGTTACGCGCAATTTGTAAAACTGGAAACTGTAGATAAATAAATTTATATAGAAATATCATTAGATTCAGTTTTAACCGCACAAGGTGCTTCTCTATGTAAGTACAGATATCTTGAGCGAGAGAAATCTTGTGTCATTCATATATCGTGCTATTCAATATCTTATACAAATCGAGTCATATCGTTTAACATAAATAACAAAGACGAGCTCGCTTTACAAACGTAATCGATCGAAGGGCCAGTGACGACAATTAAAAATTAAAAAGAAAAAAACATTTTTAATGCGTCGAGATATTTCATTTATTTTTGAGCATATACGATTGATTACATATCGCTTCGTTAGATAAATACCCGTAATAATAAGGTATGCTCTAATTCATATCTATTCTAATAAAGAAATATCAACTTGTTTCTCAGTCACCATTGTTTAATCTTCATGTAATTTCTTTTTTTTTAATTTGGCTAATTTAATTCAATATCTGTCAACTTGGAGATTAATTTTAAAGTTGAATTAACTCTTAAATTAATCCTTTTCTTTCGATTTAAAATTCTTATTTTTTTATATGTATCTTATATCCAAATAAATAAAAATAAACATTTTATTGTTATATTAATAGAGTATAATGTAAACAGAAATCCTGAGGGATACATACAATGAAGAGCACGCAATATAGTATCCTCTTACTTTCAATCGTTCTTAAATATTACTTAATGAACCAACCGACTGATTTTGTTAAACAGAAATTGGACGCGAGAACTCAAGCTGTTCCTGCTAAGCTAAATGAAAATGTAATGTTTCGTAGAAAACAGCAACGAAAGAGTGTATAAATCCACCACCGTAATTTGTCGATGGGTCGTATTTTGCCTCGTATTTTCCCCATCTCTATGAACAACGGGGGCGTTCACTTAACCATATCCGGGCACAAACACGGGCACAAATTTTTCGTTGCCGATTTAACTCCGCGTGCATGACCAACCGTGAATTTTTCCGCTCTCTTCCGTTTCCCCTTCCATTTCTTTTCTATCCTTTTTCTTCAGTCCCAAATGTTCACCTTCGCTCATTCAATATTTTTTCGACTAGCATTTAAAAAAGGCTTTTACTAGTCAAGTCTATTCGCAAAAGCGACCACAATTATAGTTATCGAAAAATACTATAGTTATCAAAAAATGTTATCGTAATATACTGAAATATTTTTGTATTATTTTTTCAATATTTTTGTTTCAATTATATAGCAACGCTATTTCTCACCTAATACATTTTCGAGGTATCTATGGTATATCTATGTAGTTAACCAAATAAAATGTTCAATTAAATGTCCAATTGATAGCTGAATCAACAACTACCGGCTAATCTTTATAAAAAATCTTTAATTCAAATCTTATCCTTGATATTTCCGAGAAGAAGAGAATAATCTTTTTCTCTTCAGTTATTCTTCGATAATTTGCCTTGTTGACACTGCATAATTTTGCGTAATTAAAATTGCAATTACATGATTCATATATTTTTTAAATTAAAGTAAATAAATAATATCCTATAAATATTGTACAGGCATTACAAATAATAAATAAATTATATTGTTTAAAGTAATTATCATATTTCATTGTTTATTTTTAAATGATTTTTGAGCTATCAACAAACAATAATGCAACATATATGTCTCGAATTAAAGAACTCCAGAGTAAAAATTTCCAGGAATACCACTCTTGAAAACATAGTAGAACGAAACAAAGATGAGGAAATTAGATACTATTGATTTTGTTGTACTTTTTACGTACAAAATATTTTCTCGTCACGATATAGTAAGAACGGACAATCCTTTATTTAAAAGTCTCTGACAATCCTCTATTATAATAATGAAATGTCATTACTATATAACAATAATATCACTATTAATAATCATTTTCTCATTTCAATCAGACACTTGAAATTTATAAATAACTTGTTCATTAATGTTCTTGGTAAAATGGTGTAATAATTTTGTTTGTGTTTGCGGATAAATTAAAACGAACAATGTTTTTTGCAAAAAAAAATAAATTTGCCAAAAATGTGTTGTTAAATGAATTGAAGAGAAACTATTATATTTTTTATTTCAAACGTGAAAAATTTTTCTTTTGATCATGCTGATATAAAATAAAATCTGATTAGTCGGAGTAAGTTCTATAATCAGGGAGAAAGAGAGAGAAATTAATTCTTCAATTAATTGCATAAGACATTGTCATTAATTTTTGCCGTTTCACTTTTGTTATTTCATTATAGTGATGATGACGAAGTTGAACTTCCGGCTGTTTCATAATTCGTTTACGTAAGCTTATAGTCCTAATGCTTGTTGTAGAAGGCAGTCAGTGAATGAAAAGCCAGTGCTGCATTATAAATGGGGATGAATTATGTCGTTCTTTCAGAGGGGAAGAGAGAGAGAGAGAGAGAGTAGGCAGCAGAGGGTTGAATTATTGCTGAGCATAGCGAGACCACCCCTACCGGATTTAAATTGCTGCTTCATTCGTTTTGCTAATTTTTCACTTTACATTGTTACCTCTTTGGATTTTTTCCGCTCTTTTTAAATCCCTCGATGTATCCGCATCACTCAACGTGCAACAAATTGATTGATTGATATACATCCATATGTGTTTTTAAATATTTATTAAAAATTTGTGCGAGAGATGGAGGTCGACGAACTTTTAATTAACAATAAAAAGGTTTTAAAATAGTTAATAACTAAAAAATAGCAAAAAGTCTGAGAATATATTCGCGCTGGATTTTCCCTTCGGACCGTTTGATATTTTGTGTATTGAGTATTAAAAAAAACATAAATATAATAATTTCTAATATCATCACGCATTCAACGTTATATAATATATCGCGTACGATATATGCGATATTGGTATATAAGGCCTTCTTTTTTATAATAATAATTTTTGTAGTTTTTAATGATGAAATAAATTTACATTAACAAATACAATCTACAAACGCAAACAAAAATATCGTAGGTCATCCGTCGGTGATCCACGCGATATAGTGTCCAAGTTTTCTAAAATTGGCGTGATATAAAACGTGTTAAAAAATACAATAAAAACCGATTCAAAAGAACGATATAGATTTATATACACACATAGCACTCGCACACACACACACACACACACACACACACACACATTTAAAACATACATGTAAAAACATTCATAATTATATACTTTCATCCTCTTTTAAAATTAAAAACCTTACACTTTTATTGTTTAATCAAAAAGGTTGTTCCACTGTACAATGTTATCGAAAAGGTTAAAATTCATCAATCATTAAAACTAACATGGAATATTAATATCATAGCGTGCATTATTATCGCTAAATATATTATAAATGTATGTCCTATTACAGATATTCGTTTAGGTAATGGCATCGCAAATTTATGTTATATCACAATGTCCTCTTATCATATCCATAACAGTTTTACGAATTCATTACGAATTGATTCACCGACCATTCCATTTTAATTCAATCTTACTACGTTGTTTGTCTTATTTTTTGGCAATCGACCGATTTTACAAATCTGATCGACTTTTGTGCAAAAAAGAAATAATAAAATTACACAGAAAGGATGCGAAGGAGATGAAAACTGGAAAACTCTGCGTGAAGAACAAATATTCAATTTTGATGCTGTTTACTCGTAGTTTACCAACTTTTCTAACTCTTCGAGATAATTTCTTTGTATTCATAAATCATTTTTTTCTACGTCAGATGCAAACTATCCTTGGAAAAGTTTAATAAGATGCTTGAATTCGTCGTTTGTAACTTTAACATTTACAGAACATCCGAATTTACAAGAAATGTTCTTCTGACAGAAAGTTGTTGTAAAATGTTCTCTCATCTCCCTCTCTCTCTTGCAATTAGAAAATAATTAAAAAAGATATTGTAATAAAGAGCGTCTTAGTTGTGTTGTATTTCGATACATGAAATCATTTCCCAAGAATCTAGATTCTAAAAAATGAATGACTATTGATGAATAGCTAAGAAAAATTTAAGTACAAAGAACAGAAAATTTAAATTTATAAATAAATGCTGTTTTGAAAAAAATAAATTATGTATAAATATATAAATAAGAGAATTAAAAAATGTGCATATATTAAAGTATAATATGAATATGTAGCTTCGTAAGAGAATCCTGATTGTAGTTTTAAGACACCCTGTATTGCTTCAGCTATTCCGGATCACGATTAATTTCCCGACCGAGATTAATAGCAAAACGGCAAGGACTTGGATAGAATTTACCTCAGAAAATTCTCAGTGGAAGCAAAGAAAGACTTATTGGCTCGAGAGAGTGGCGTAAAGAGAGAACAAAAACATGGTCTACAAAGGCTTATACACCTGATGTAAGGAGAAAAAGTAGGGAGAGGTGAGAAGGAAATGGACTGAAAAAAGTGGTGATGCACAGAAGTTTCAGGAAGTGGATTAGAAAAACAGTGAGTAAAGTCGCTGTTAAAATATCGGTAACGCTCAAGATGCTGGTAATAAGCATACGCAATTTACAGCTATTGAGAAAAGAAAAGAAGAGGAAAGAAGAAAAAAATGGATATATATCTAATGCTATAATTTAATTGAACCTTTTATAGCAATCGCACGAAAAAAAAAATGGTTTTGCTAAAGTGTCTAAAAATTTAGCTAGATACAATATAAACACAAATTTGAAAATAATTATAATAATATACAAATACAAAAATAATTTTATTAGGTCATCAAAATAACAGGGTACCGTACTCAAATTGATTTCTAGAATGACAAAACTTCACAGCAACTTTGCTCATCACGAGTTATCTACATAATTATTTTGATAATCCATCAAAATTATTTTCAAATCTATGTCTAGCCAAATTTTTAAACACTTTAGCAAAACCGTTCTTTCTGTGTGTAATTATTAATCGATATTAATAAATTTAGAATACGAAATTAAATTTATTTAATCTGTTATAAGAAATCTTTTAAAATAATTTAATATTTTAATCGAAAAGAAACTTTTTAAGAAAAGTCATTTAAAAAAAAAAAGTTTGCGCGTTATATCGAAATATATTCATACTCGCACTTGTATTGCTTAACATAAATCTAACAACTGTAATAAGTTTGATAAAGTTTGTATTGGAAAGTACAGTGGATATAAGCACAATGAGTTTTTATCGAGTCCACGTATCTTATATGTATAATATTTGACATTATTACTTTAAAAAGACCAACTTGCAAATTATGTTCTGTGTGTATATGTATTACGTTATATTGCTTGAAAACTCTTTAAATAATTCAGTAAGTGTTGCACTAGTAAATTGATTTTTTATTGTCATTATTCTTTTAAACAAACACCGTATTTGCAATATTAAAGCTCGTAGTAGTAACTTTACACTTACAAGAATAATTATTGAATAATACTTTTTATCAATACCTTTTTTAGCTATTTTGGATATTTTTCTCAATAAAAAAAATGTACAAATATTTCATGTAAAATTGTGATAAAACTAACTAAAAAATTCTATAAACTTCTCATAACAAGTACGCTATCGATATCGATTTGTTTTTGCAACTGATATAACTTTACTAATATCACACGTTTTCTTTATCGTTCTCACTTTTTTACGTATAACTAAAAAACATGCAATTATTCTCGCATTGCTGCTTTGAATCTTTATCTATGTGGACAAAAATAAAACGCAATGCATATCGCTACAGAAAACAAAGACATATTTCCCGTATTTCACAGATGATGCGAAAGTACAATGGCGATAAAAGGCTAGACGAAATATGGAAAAAGAGAGAGAAAGAGACTAAAAGAGAAAGAGAAACTAGGGACCAAACAGTTATCCTCCATGGGGGTACAGACCGCATTTAAAGTCTTTTATTTCGAACGTGACAACCGCGGTTGGAAAACAAAAGGCATGGGATGGCAGATCAAAGGGTTGAGAGAAAACTCCAACGGTATGTCGAGAATCTCTCTCTCTCTCTCTCTCTCTCTGCCTTTTTTTCATCCCCCCTCCCCCCTCTAGAGTAAAGAGCTCATCTCGGTTATCTTGTAATTTCTTCTCATTTCTTCGTTTTTATCACTTGCTCAAGTTCCTTAAGTTCTGAATGCTTCTTTTCTATTTCTATTATATATGTTATAGATTTTAAAAATAAATATATGTACACTAATTGTGAAAAAAAAAATTGTTAATTTGACTAAATTTGACTAAATTTCAATTTGATTGAATTGTTTGGTTCATTTACATATTTGACGTAAATTAAATATATATGTAGTTAAGTTAAATGTATAAATGCTTAAAATGAAGTTCAAGTGTCAATGTATCCAAGTCAAATACATAAATAATTGAATTGAAAAAAATTGAACATCTAGTTGAAACATTTAATCAAGTTGATAATTTTTTTTTCAGTATATCAACAGTATAAAAAAATACGAGCTATAAATCATTTGCAAGTGAGAAAGTAGATCTTCCATCCTAACGCCGTCATTTAACTTATGTACAAAGTTCTAAAAACAGAGCAAGTATGAATTGTTCATAGCGACCTACTCGTACCTATCATTCTTCCTTCGAGCCCATATGCGTGGAATCTCGAGGCATGGAAGCGCCACTTATGTCCCGTTGAATGATGCATCGGTCAATCAATCGGCCGCGCGCTGCTTACGTGCATCCCCGTGTGCAGCTGCTACGAGTGCATACGAGCGAAAAACTCCTATCCCGATAAAGCCGTCATGCGGCATGCGGTAACGGGGTTATCGATTCCGAGGTATCGCAATGACACGCGCAACCCTTATTTTAATCTAACCTAGAGAAACCTAAGATCGAATGAAGAATAACTGATAACAAAATTCAATAAATTAAAATCTTGGAAATTACGTGGTGCGTGTACATCGATCTGTCATAAAATGCATTCAATTATTGAATTTTCCCATTGCACCGTGGCAACTCGCATTTTGCTCGCGTATCTGCAGCGCCCGTCATCAGTTTCGTGTTAATTAAATCAACCATGATTAATTAATTCACTACGTAAAGACCAACGTAACAACGGACGGCGATAACAAATATTATTATCTATCGAATGCATGGGGGATGGTATCTATGTTAAAACTTTAATAGATTTAATCCTTATTTAATACGATCGAAGATTCCACAAAAATATGACACTTGATAAATTTAAGGGTCAGATAACTAAATATTTCGAGAAAGAAATTCTAACGATTAACATTTTTTTTACAATAAAATATTGAACGTATCACGACACTTGGGCAAAAAGTGTCGTGCTGATCATTTATCGCAGTTCCAGTTATAGCAGAGTTCTATGCTGTACAATCATTTTTAAAAATAGTTCTGGCGATTGCAATTTTTTAAATAACTTTTTAATATACGAATCTGCACGGCACTTGGACGAAAAGTATCGTGATGGCAAAAGAGAAATTGGGCTCGAAAACTAGACTATTTTCTAATAAAAAAATTCAGATAAAGTTTCATCGTTTGTCAAAGTGTACTAGTTTACATATTAAAAAATTATTTTAAAAAATGCAATCGTCAGAATTATTTTCAAAAATAATTGTACGGAATAGAACTCGGCGAGCCAGAACTGGCGAAAACTGTTGCTGGAATTGCGATAAATGGTCAACACGATACTTTTCGTCCAAGTGTCGTTAATATTTTATAAAAAAAAGGGGGAGGGGGGGGGAGTTAATCGTGTAAATTTTTTTTTTAATTACTTTGATAGTACTAATTGGAGGAACTCTTGTCAAATGTACTAATATTTAATGTTTTCTTGTACTTTAGAGGAGGAGGTATCGTGCCAGATTCGCAAAGTTAATACGGCATTTTTTCATTTTTGTTTTTTTAGGCTAAAAGATGCAAAACTCTTCGTTGTTTATATAAGGAACTTTGGAATTATGAAAAGTGCTACTGGAACTCTATGTATTTCTTTTATATTAACAGAATGTCGTGCCAACTTCACAGATCCTTACAACCATGGCATTTTCACCTTCGGCAAAACTCTTGAAATTACATTTGTACAACAAAGAAAAATTATATTTATCAAAATAATAGATTCGCAATAATTGCAGACGTTTGTCACGACGAAGAATTAGTCGACCCAAGTCTACAGCTTAGAGCTGTAGAATCAGCTCAGCTTTTACTTAAACTTACGTCCGTTCGCGCTTGATTGCGACACAATTTCGTCGGACTATTCAAGGTACTCCAAGATCTTCCGAGCTTTGGTTCGCTCTTGAATTCCTGGATACTCACGCTCTTAATCCTGTAAGTCTTACAGGGAATGACCTAACCAAGACTTGGCCTAAGAGTTTTGATTTGGTAAAACAATTTTATGTACATAATATTTCCCGAAAGCTAAAACTCAAATTTGAATTTTGCTTCAATAGCAATTTTCAATTTGCCGTTGGCGCAAAAATGTTTTACTAAGAAGCAAATCGTACATGTCACAAAAGTAATATATGTTAACATGACGATACATGATCATTTTTAAGATTTCAAATATTTCCAGAAAAAAGAAACTTGAAATACGTTGTTCTATTTATGAAAAAATTAATTCTTAAAAAAAAAAATTTTTTTGGCGAATACAACAAACAAGCAGATTTGGGCTAAAATACTTGTGCGCAAGTTCTTCTAATTTACGCTTTGTATTTCATTGTATTAAATTGTAAATAAAAAACTTTCCAAGTAGATATATTCTACAATCGTGTACAAATAATAATTTGAAAGGGACTTGATAATAATATTGACTTGATGTTAATATTAATATTTAAAATTATCTTTCAAAAATACACTATGCGCAACGATAAATGTTTCTAAACAATATGTATTTGGATTGATGGTATCAGGAATGCTCACTATTATTTTTGCTCATCTTATCTCCATGCCTGGCTAATTCGGGTCATTGAAAATTTTCCTTTTCGCGCCGTTAACAAGCCAAGCTGCAAAATTGTTGGTTGTAGAACATTCTCGAAAGCTGGCGGTAGCGACGACGGTGAGAGTGAAGAGAAATGAGGATGCAGCGTGGGGAACGAGGTTGCACAGCGCCGCTAAAGTTTGTTTTTCATCCCTCTAACCAAGCGGGAGTTCTCTAATTAAAGCAGGAGCGTTTGGCATTCGGCAATTAAAAAGCACGAACTTCAAAGGCCAATTGAAACGCAGCTCGATTTTACATCACCTGTCGTACGCAATCGTCGAGATGAAAGGCAGGCTACGCGAATGCGATGCGATTCCGATTCTTGCGCTCGAATGCATTGAAATATCCTTGAGTTTTCTTCCAAACTATATCTTTCTACCCTTCTTTTTCGCCTTTCATCTCTTTTTCATCAAACGTCATCTACAAGATGACGTTTGATGAAAAATATTATATTTGAAAAATATTTCGATATCGTCGCTTTCGATCTAATAAAAATGGAGTTAAATTCAAGTAGATCAAATTAAAGAGATAACAAGATTCGATACAAAACGTCTGAGAATTAGATGAAAAAACAATTAAAATCTAAATATAGTTTTTATATGCAGAGACAATAGTATTTTGTAACAATTAATCTATTCACAAAGGTGCCTGCTGTGAATCAGTCCTATTTACGTATAAAAATCCTTACTTTAGATATGAACATAAATATATGTACAAAAATATCTATTATTATATTCAAAATTATAAACGAATGAATAAGGAATTTCTTCTATATCTGAATTTTTCTATTTAATTTTAATTTGCACACGACAAACACGTGTTGCAAGTTAGGCGCCTCAAAATTAACCAAGATTCGAAATCCTCTGACATTACGCTGCTGTTCCTTTTTTTTTATCTACACTTTTTGTACTGCAGACAAAAAGAGAAATTTCTACTCTTGTATATTAAGAGGAAGAAATTGGTCAGACGTATAAAAACTTAAATACGACACTTGAGGATTAAAAAGTCACTATGTGCAAATCAAGACCAAGAAATAATTATTAATCATATTGCATATGTGTAATACATCATAATCGAATTTTTTATAAACTTTACTTGCTATTTGTAATTGATTTATGATATTACAATTTAAAATTTTGAATTCAGAAATACAATTTTTTATTTTCTTTTCGATCATTGATGTGAATTGAAATGCGAATGCAATTAATGTATATTAAAAACATCCAAACAAATTGGTGAGAAAAAAAGAAAAATCTACATCTCTATATTTATATAAATATTACGTAAATCGAGAACTTTGTCGGTAATTATTTGTTTAGAATAATTTACTCGTCAACAGATGAAAGAAGCAAGAGATTCGCAATCAGTTATGTAATTACTATTTCAGTTTTGTCGACTAATGTACATATGACCAAAAAACTCCAACAGTTATGTAAATTCACATTAAACTCGATTTGTATTTCACTGAATGCTCTTATATTATAAACACAAATACATTTGCATCAATTCGTATTCGGTACTATCCATAACTTTTTTGTGAAAAATTAAAATAACATTTAAAGGTACTAATAAATCGGCTTTTTGACATAACAACGTTTTGTTGTTATGTGCATTTCAATAAGAAAATTATTGTTTTTCAACTCTTTCGATTATCCTTATCTTATACTACAGCTTTATATGGTATAGCTGTGACGAAAAAAATGTAAACTTCCATCTTCGGTCATCGCTGTTCCTTTGAGTGACCGCAAACATCCATCTAATCGTGCTACCAACCGCGATCGCTTTACTTTCCCCGTTGAGACGCAGTCAGGGGATATGAATATTAAAAGCGGCTTTTCGCACTCTGATGAATATTGATATCGCGACACGAGCGCAGCGTATGCAACATACAACAACTGAAATGATCGTTTGACGGATCACCGAGAGCCCCTTTAGAGAGCCCCTCGCTCTTTCTCAATCGCTCTACTCGTATCAACGTAATCTATGCGACTACTTACCAACTATTATCGATATTATTCTATCATTGTCGCTTCTCCCTCGCTCCCCTCGTGTGTCTCAAGATTACGATAGCCGTTTCAATATCGCCGCTACTTATCGATATTTTAATGCATTCAGAAAAATTCCGCTAAAAATGTTTCAAACGTAATACAACTTTTAAAATAAAATGTAAAAATGTGCGCAGCTAAAGTGAAACTTGAACAATCATCCCGTGATAGTTGCAGTGTACCTATGTTCGATAAATAAGTATTCGCAGACACGTATACCATACACACAAAGTGCAAAGTAAAACATTTAAGTAATGAATAGGGCAGCTCATTACGGCGAGAATCGTTTCTTTTGGATGTCGGCGTCGCTTAGTTGGTCGATCGCGCCGCAGCCGAACGCTCTTTGTTCCCCCCGCCATTGTGTGTCGTGCGGTTATCAGGCGCACGGGATAATTCGATGCCCAGACACAATGGAATCGCGGATCGCTGTTGGAAAATCGTCTGCGATTCTGCACTGCGTTTCACTGCTTTTGAGACGCCGCGCCGCGCCGCGCCCCGCCGCACCCCGCCGCACCCCGCTGCACCGCGCGCCGGATTACTGATGCTGATTAATTAGGTGTTCCCTCTATATCTGTGGTCGGCATTAATCACATGACCATTAACCCGAAACATCGATGGCAAACTTTTGCTATTTTTACATATGTAATTGTATCTTTTTGTGCGCTTTCTGCAGGCAGGGAAGATTATGATAAATCATCTGTGTGTTTAAACTTTAGATTTGCATATACTACACATAAACTACTTTGTGGAAAAAAAAAAATTTGTAATAAGACTCACAAGTTAATAACAGCCAAATCAACTGTGGCACTAACACCCATTTTTATTTTACGCATTTAAAAAATAAAATACCTAAACATGTTTATACGATATGAAATATTTATATCAAAATAATTTCTTCTGTAATAAATATGAAAATATAATCGATAAAATTTTGAACTACCTACTCATACACAACGTTAACTCGTGTATAGAATTAAAATAAGCATAATGGATCTTAATTTAGATTAATTTGAAAAATGGCATCCAATAAAATTTCCTCAAGGAGAGATTTTTCTTGTATTTTGTTACAAATTACAAAGAGATTTAATCAAAATTCTGCATATAAATTAGAAATAAAATAGCTGTCGCATGTGTCAAGTATTATTATAATAATATATTTAATATATAATTATTGTAGTGTTATTTTACGCAATGAATTTATAAGTTTTACGCTAGTACCATTCGTGGAAGAGCGTGGCTGCAAGAGGCTACAAGTGACACAGTCCATTGCACTACATTGCGGAGATAGAGAATCTCCGATAATATATCATGTATCGTGACGCAGACTCGTACTACTCTGACTCGCGCTGCGTCAATGATGGCCATCGAGTCAATAGTCACTGCACGAAATAAAGACTACATATGTGTATGAAATTTGAAATTATTACAATTCCTTGCGTAAGATGATTGAAAATAACGCAGTAGAATATAAACTTTTTTATATTCCATGTCAAACTTTTATATAAATTTGTTGATACGAGTAATACATGTAGTACGTGCAAATCAAGTACTAGCATAATATCACACATGGCATAATACAAAAGAGAGAGCGAGAGAGAGAGAATAAAATAGCAAAATCTTCTTTTTTAATACATCATCTTGAATGATTTGAATATTGTAAAATACTTTTTATTCTGCAAATCTTTATTTGCGAATTAAATGCGAACAACGCAGTCGGTTGAGTTGTGTCAAGTTGCACAATAAACAGATGAATCAAACGTTTCACAGGCTTCCAAGAGCTTATGATTTTTGAGAATCATAGACAGTTTTAAGAATTTGCAAAAAGACTGAAATCTTTAATCTACTAATGAATTTTTCATGAAACACATGTGTGTCCTCTGCATATTACATCTTACTTATTCAATTCACCGATTCAATTTTACGCCAAGCTACTAACTTCATAAATCAGTAGTACATGGAAAATTGACATCGTGAAAGTATTTCTTGTTTGGACAAAAAAAAGAAGGTATTTCTCATTCACGTTACTAACGTTTGCAGATTATTATTGCGAAAGCATTTCAAGTTTATTTCATTATTTCCATTTATACATAATTTATACATAAATCAATTTTCAATCTAACAAAATTACCGAGTACGCGAGGTTCACCGCCATCGTTAGCCAAGTTACTTTGCATTTAATAGCGAACGTGCGATTCCGCGATGGTAATTACAAAAACGCGATATCTTCCGGTTGAACATCGGTCATTATTATGTATTACAATTGTAGCCGTATAACTGCAATTACGCACGATAGGAGCGATTCGTGTCTCGCCTGTATACCATAGCTTCGCCATAGGTCACTGTCGTCGCGTCACGTTATTCGCTCGACTACGAAACGCGGCGTTCGATAAGTTTTGTATCTAATTTCGGCTACCTAATGTAATTTCCGCGAGTTAATTGAGAACTGCCTTTTAATTTGCAATTTAATTCTGCAATTGAAAATCACTTGTACTTTTATTCAGCAATCAGCTCAGTCATTATTTAATAAATATAAAGGACGCGCGCGCGAGTCCAATACGTAATGTCCTAACGTCGAATTAGAAAGTTAGAAATGCAAATGCACGGCGTGGCCGTGAAAAATTAGGTTGAAATGCGAAACGTAGGTCAGTTTTCGGAGTTGCGACTTGCACTTATCTTTAGAGAGGCTCGAGTACAACACTCGCTATACTGACACGCTATACTGACTCGGATATAAGGCAGGAGCTGCGCGTTCTCTCGTCCTCGCGAGTCTTATATATCGTTCCACAGTGTCTCGCATGCCTTTCATTTCGTCCTTTACGGTACTTCGTCATGATTTACGGCGTATCCGCATGAGGAACGACGACGGCATCGCGCGCGCCTCGCGCTCGCTCGTCCGCTTTCTTCGTCTCGTCTCTTCCTTCCTTCCTTCCTTCCTTCCTCTCGCTACGGTTTCCGTCGCGCGTGAGTGTATCTCGCCTGTAATTTTCTCGTCGACAGTCGCGAGATGCCAACGAAAGGATGCTCCAAAGGACGCCTTTGACCCAACTTTGACGGAAGTCGTAGTGTCGCATCGCGGCTGCTCTCCTTCGAGCTCTCTCCGTCAATGCGGTAGCGATAAGATGCGGAGGAATCGCGTAAACGCGACAGACGGCCTTGAAATCCTGATTCCGATAATTTCGACGTTAATCGTCAACATTCAGTTTTCAAAGTATATCCGCAGGACATACACGAGTGTATCGAAACTCAAAAACTGTACTGTATATATAAATCTTCCTCCGCAGAGATCATCGTCTTCTTTCATTCATTCCCTTCTTAACGCAATTTTACCGATCTCCATATGCCAAATGACACAGTTAGTATAACTTTCTTATCTAATAATAAGTTATGCCAGTTCTTGACGAAAACCTAATAAACTAAGATACGAGAGCGTACACGACTTTTTCTGCCTTTAACTTTGTAGCTTGCACAATTTTTTTTCTTTTCTTTTTTTCTTTTTTTTTAATAAAATGATAATATTATAAATCTATTCAATAAATAATTTTTTCAAAAGAATAATTACACAGTTGAAAATGACGCTAAAATGAATAATCAAAACATTTCAAAGATTTAATTGTGCAGATATAACAATTATTAACCTAATGTAATAAAAGTATCAAAGTTTTAACTCAAATTAGCCTTATTTATATTGTTTTTGCATTGATATAAATTATACATTCTATTATATACGAAATATGTTGTAAAAATTAAAATCCTATAAATCCTATTCTATATAAATCATGTAGAGAAATTGATTTGTTGTATTGAGCTTTGCCGCTGTAATGTGTTAATTCACACACATACACAAACTTCCTACAAACGCTTTATCAAAGTTTTAAACAATTGCGAATATACTGTCATTACACATTACATAATCATTCCATAATCACTTTTTCGACAACTACAATCGACTCCGATCCATTGTTGCGTGAAATTGCTGTTTGTTTGCTGTGCAATTAATGACGAGGAGGTGAGCTAATTATCAGCACTGGCTGCAAAACGAGCGTTCTCTAATGTGCACCCATTGCTAATTAATTCCTAGCAACAAGTAATTAGATGACTTTTGTTAATCAACATCACGCGGCTACTAGAATTTTCGGCCGGGGTGTGTATATAAATTACTATTATACATATTTTATACATGTATGTAAAGTTGCACATTATTAAAATATTGTTAAAATCGATCTCTATATTCTTGCAACATTAATCGGGAATGTCAAACCTAAAGTTCGCGTACGAGTCATTATGCGATCTTAGCGAGGAGGGATAGATTACTTTTCTTAATTAAAAAGAGAATAAATTCAGTGAATATTGGAATTTCTTACCATAAATTTTATTTATCAAGTTGATGACCAAATTCTAAATAAAATTCAATCATTTATACATATACATATAAAATAACAAAGTGAGGATTTTCATCTTTCTCTTGTAAAAATTATAAAATTATATTATTAATTATAACAAAGAAAAAAGATTTTTTCAATGACAAATTAATTTAAAAAACGCAGAATAATTAACATTAGTTATTAAGAGCCAAATTGGTAAACAAAATTTTTATTTATTACACACACACACACACACACACACACACACACACTTGTATTGAAGAGTTTATGCTAAAAAAAAGTTGAGATGCAGTTTTGGGATACCGAGCAGCGGAAAATGAGAGACGCTACATTTTAGCTGATATATCTTTTACGTTGCATATATATTATAATTTGTAGAAGAAAGTCATAAAGTAAATAATTTTTGAAAAAAATCATAAAGTAAACAGAATAAACGCTTGCTGCCACGTTTATATCGCAGGACCCTTTGCCTTTGTGTCGATAGTTTGTAAAATATTTTCGTAGAATATAACCTTATATTCATATTCTTAGTTTCATTAAAACCGATCTCTCGATAACTTTTTCTTGTATTTTATTTAACAATGCTGATCGTAAAACATTTAGCGGTATTTAAATTTAGATTAGGATTAACTTGAATCGTTTTGAAAATTGTAGTCAAAAATTGTAATGAATTTTTCGTATCAGGGAAATTTTTAGAGTGAATATTTAGCTGGATTTTATAAAAAAATCGTTATACAGAAATGTTACCTCACCAACAATAAATTCTCGCTCGCTCTTTCACGCGGTCATAACGCGTTATACACGTCATTTGTTAATACAAATAAAAAATGTGTTATAAAAAAGTGTATCTGTGTTGCAGTAGTTGATATTTAAAATACAGACGCATCGTTTTATCTCACGTAACACGTCGCGCGTAATTTTCTCGTGTGCGCGACCATTACGCAAATGTAACGTACGCGCGTGCTTAAGCGATTCGTTCACGATGAACCCTAATCAAGGACATGCGATATTTCACAGACAGAATTTCCCAGATCCGACACTGAGATTATCGAACAGCGAATAGATAATCATTGCGGAAAAGTCACGCAAAGTTGGCCATTGTACCTTGCGAGGATCGTATCGTAAGAGCATCACCACGACTTTCACGCTTAACACACTAGGAATATTTTGTAATCACACAAAAGTCCTGTAGCTTCCTATTTAGTCGCCACAACTTATAGCTCGGAACATGTATTCAACCAAACACTTGACACTATTTCTATTTCATTATAAACTTTGCTTATTCTGTCGTCTCTATCAAAGTCTGTTTTTATTTTAATAAAATTTAATAAGAATTTGATTAGTGAGTAAAACGTATGCAAAAATCTTCTTTGTCATTTTTTAGTTGTCAATCAAATTCCAAAATTTGTATATGCAATTCTTCAATGATCAGTATAATTGCAAAAAATTATTTGCTGCATAAATTTACTCTGTCGAAATTTTCCATGATTTCTAAACACTACAAGTTCTTACGAATTTGTAGAATTAGACATTTTGTTTGTTAATTAATTCATAACGGTAAAGTTTTAACGTGCCTGACCTATCGGTGTTGCTACATCAACACAAATAATTTTATAAAGTAAGCCAAGTATTTCTCGTTAGATATTTCATGTAAAATTGGGGGCGAAAAGTGCTTCTTCATAGAAGAGACTCGAGAATCAGTCGACGCGCGACGCGACGGATTGAAAACGCGCTTCATTATTTGCTGCACCTTGTAAGTGGTTTTTTCGGGACACATAAAACTTTTAATAAAAAATATTTAATGTATATTTTTGAAACGGCAACCCTCTCGATGCACCTTGAGATATCTCGATTTCCGGTGTAAAAAAAACACACACACAAACATAGAATAGTGATCTACCACGTATAAAACACATAATCGACTCTCTTTTTCCAACAGACTGCATACCGCGGTGGCCCGGCGCGGGTGACGCGACGCGACGCGACACGACGCACCAATCCAACTAAAAGCCTTACTAGCTAGCGCTACTACAAATGTATTCTTTCTTGTTTTTCTCTAACCCTTTCCTAAGTATACTCGAGGGATGACAAACGACACAAATAGAGCGCGAATAAAGACGCGGAATTTAATGCTGCATATGTCAAGAATGTTTTGTGTCGCTCGGTACATCTATCTTCCGAGAAACGGATCCATGAGAAACTTGTGCGCAAAGTTGTCGAGGAACAATGCGTCACGAGTGAAATTGGTATATCGCATGTTTCCCGTATAATGTAGTTACCATATGATGCAAACTGCACGTTGTCCGTGTAATATAGATAACAATGCCATATTCTCAAGTGATGAGGACAGTGCTTTCCAACAATTCCGATCCGGCACAGAGCACGTATCCGTATATGTGTTATACACATACACTCTGCTTTTATTTAAGAAATAACGAAAGGAACAGCTAACAAATTATCTAAACAGCTTACCTTCTAGTTCGACGATCTTGCCAGCTCTCTTGAGCGCCTTCACCGCCTCGTCGTGCGTCGCTTCGCGTAGATCCTCGCCGTTTACCGCCAAAATGGCGTCGCCGACGTACAGTTGCTCGGTAGCGTCCGCCGCCATGCCCTTAAAGATCTTGGAGATGAGAATAGGCATTTTGTTCTCCTTGCCGCCCTTTATCGAAATTCCCAAGCCATTGTTGTCACTTTTCACCACACGGACAATGCGCTTTTGATTGGCTACCGAATCGGGCACATCTGGATCGTTTAAACTGTCCACATTGTTATTGTTGATGTTGCCGTTGTTCAGGGCGTTGTTACCGGTGGTGGTGGTGACAGCGGTGGCGGCGGCAGCAGCGGCGGCGGCGGCGGCGGCGGCGGCGGCGGCAGCGGCGGCAGTCTCGCAACTCTCATCGAGAGAAATGCTGAGATAATCGTCTTCCAAAGAGACGAATACGCGATACCACTGACCGCGCACTTGCGTTTCGAGAATACCGGCACGTCCCGATGTGCCTGAGGATGAGGCGCCTGTAGTCGTGGTAGTCGACGAAGAGGATGACGACGTCGCCGCGGTCACCATCGAACCGATGCCCATTACTCCCATGGCCGAAGAAGCTTGCCCGCTACCACACAACTCCACCATTTCGATTTCTTCGCAAGCTCTACGCTGCAACATATCAATAATGGCACACACATTACTTTTTCTTTTATTAAAAAATAAGTAAAACATTTGTTTTTTTTATAAATAAACAACCGAAAAGGCGTGTCATAATCGCGAGTTACAAGTGAAGATGAAAATGAATAACTTAATTTATACGAGTAGGGGAGACCGGGTATGGTTGTCTCACGGGTAGGTAGGTTGTCACAGCGGCCATAACAAAAAACTAAACAATCGAATGCGTTTATTGACTGACGTCGAAGGATCGCGATAGCAACATCTCCTTCCCTACTACGCTTCAGACTGCTCTGGAATACCGTAACGGAGACACGTGCGTTTGTTTTCTTCACACAGTAAAAGTAATTTTTTGTGCATCTGTGTCGAGTCTTGTAAGTATACTTAAATTTTGCATAGTAATATACCTTTTCGTGTATTTATGATGCTAAATATGTGTTTCATGATATCGTTATATGGTTTTTCAAATAAACATTTATTTAAACTTATTTTGGGAGGTTATATTCTACAACGTGTTTTGGGGCAGGTTGTCTCAGATTGACGGAGACTGGTTGTCACATGTGGCAACCCACACCATGCACGCGTGTTGCTTTTTTTGTTGATTTTTTGGAATTTTACTACATAATTGTTTGTTTGTTTCAGAGCTAGTCATAAAAATGCCACGGCATTATAAGAGAAAGTCTTCTCGAGGGCTTGTTTCACCAGCATTGATGCTGCGTGCTGCTAGAGAAGTGAAAAACCACTATCTATAAGGTCTATCGCGAAGGATTTTAACATTAATTATCACTCTTTAACAAGGTATTGTAAAAAATTTACTACCGAAGAGATAAGCAACACAACCGTATCAACATTATCCACAAAAATAGGTTATCAAAGGAATCGACAGATTTTTACCGATGAACAGGAAGAAGAATTGGAAAAATACATACTTCTCGCTTCAAGTATTTATTTCGGATTGTCTGCCAAGGATATTCGGAAAATAGCGTTCGAGCTTGCTATTTCTAATAATTTGAAAGTTCCAAAGTCTTGGGAATCGAACAAGCTAACTGGCTCCGATTGGTTTACGTCTTTTATGAAGAGACACCTTTCTCTCTCCATTAGAACACCTGAAGCCACCAGTTTGGCTCGAGCCACCAGTTTTAACCAACATAACGTCAGAAGTTTTTTTGATAACCTTGAATCAGTAATTAAAAAATATAATTTTCAATTACACGACATAGGGAACATGGATGAAACTGGGGTGACTACGGTGCAAAAACCGAATAAAGTTGTTGCTAGAAAAGGATTTAAACAAGTTGGTGCTATTACTTCAGCCGAGAGAGGTACATTAGTCACCTTAGCTGCTGCTGTTTCGGGAGGTGGTAATTCAGTTCCACCATTTTTCGTTTATCCGCGGGTGCATTTCAAAGACTATTTTATTAGAGATGGGCCAGTCGGCTGCAAAGAAGGAAGTAATCCTTCGGGTTGGATGACAGAAGAGCTATTTGTCGCTTTCTTGAAACATTTTCATAACCACGTGAAATCAACTAAGGAAAAATTATGTCTCTTGCTGTTAGACAATCACAGTTCTCACCTATCCATTGAAGGACTAAACTTTGCAAAGGAAAATGGTATAATAATGCTATCCTTCCCACCACACTGTACTCACCGCCTGCAACCGTTGGACAGGTCGGTTTATGGATCTTTAAAAAAATACGTTAACAACGCAATGGATCAATGGATGATAAATCATCCAGGACAACAAATGACAATATACGATATACCAGGAATAATTACGCAGGCTTTTCCTTTGGCAGCAACTCCATCCAATATTCTTACAGGGTTTAAAATCTGTGGGATTAGTCCATTTAATCGGGACATATTTCAAGAGCACGATTTCATGCCATCGTCTGTCACAGATAGACCACTAATTATGGTTTCTGATGACGAAATTGTACACAATGTTGCAGAAAATCAAAACGATAACTCTGACCTTAATTGTCGTATAATGCTTGAAGATCATAACACTGGCCCTAATGAATCTGCAAAGACTCCATATGATACTTCTGGCCTTGATGACCCTGTATTGACTCAAAATGATAACTCCGGCCTTAATGTTCGTGCAATGACACCACGAGATTTGACAAGCTGCCCAATGCCGGAGCTATCAAGCTACAAAGGAACCTACGGCGATCACTAATCCTGGTCCAAGTGGTTTAAGAAGTTCTCTGATAATATCGCCGCAAGTTTTAAAACCTCTACCAAAAGCTCCTCCGCGCAAGTCGCAGCGAGCTGATAAAAGGAAATATAAATCAGCAATTCTAACAGATACACCGGAGAAGACCTATTTAGAACAGAAAAAAAGGAACAAGAAGGGAAGAAGAAGAAGGTATCGAAACATGTGTTGAGTGAGAATAAGGAAAAGAAAAAGGTTTCTGTAGGAAAGAAAATTAAAAAGAAAGCAGATGACAACGACGAAGACGAGAAAGACGTTGAAGAATTTTGCTTGGTCTGCTTGTCTCCATATTCTGCTAGCAAGTCTAGGGAAGTCTGGATTCAGTGTCAGGATTGCAAGTTATGGGCTCACGAAGCATGTACACTTGGTCTATCAAATTACATTTGCCAAAACTGTAATTCGGAATATTCAGACTGATTTTTTAGACTGACTAAATATAATTAGTGAAGTCAAGTATTTTTAATTGAAAAATATTGCGTTCAAAAAGATTAGTGACTTACTATGATTATATTCATGTTATTTTCGTTACTAGAATTTTAAGTTCGTTGAATAGGAATTATTCGTTTAAAGCGAATTTTAGTTACTTTATTTTTATTTTATTATAAATAAGAAATTTTTTGTTTTATTCTTTGATACAATTAATTATGTACAACATTTTATGTTTAATAAAAATACTTATATGATTTAAGGAAGTGTTATTTTTATATTCTCCTCTTAATTGACTATGTGACTACCTACCCCAGATACTGTGACAACCATCCCTGACACGGTTAGAAGTCACACTTCTTTCTTTTCACAAAAATTATAATATTTTCTCAATCGATAATGTTACAGTAAAAATCTTTATTTCTTTTTAAACTAAAATAAATACACTTTCCATGAATATATAAATATTATTGCTAAACTAAGAACATGGGCACTAAAAATGCAAAAGAAAAAAAATGTGACTTCCAACCTCGGTCTCTCCTATATACGGTTGATAGCACTAGAGACATACACTTTTACTCTTCAAGTAAAAAAAAAGACATTTAGGAAATCTTTATTTATCTTCTGCCTCATTTGATTTTCAATAAAAATCTCGAGAAAAATGGCAACATATGAAATAAACGCTATAGTGCGTCGCGAATAAATGGCGCCCCGGTACTCGACGACGTGAATAAATCAATTGTACTATATGCTGGCGAAATTCGTAATTTGAAAATAATTGATAGCGGTCGACAGTGACGTGGCCGAGCTCTCTTTGTTTTCCTCCTACACCATTATTTCCATCAATCCAGTATCGCGCCGCAACAATAGCGTTACTACTGCTCGCGTAAAATGGTATATGGACGTAACGGAAAGCAAATAATTAGAAGAAAATTGCGTGCGCTTAAAATATATATGTGTATATGTATATGTGTGTGTGTGTGTGTGTGTGTGTGTGTGTGTGTGTGTGTGTGTGTGTGTGTGTGTGTGTGTATATATATATATATTTATACACAAATATGTTCATATATTTGTATATGATGTATGTATGTATGTACGTATATGTAATAGTTTTTAACTAATTCGCAGCCCATACACTTTGTTTTTAATTAATTCTGAAAGTTTTAATGAATCCAGTTCGAGGAGAATGTTTGGTTAGAGATCATTAGTTCGTAAAACAAGGAAACTGCAAGAAATCTGCAAAACAAATGAAATCAAGAATTCATGATTATAAAGTTCAGAATTTGATCGAATTTTGAGGATATCTAAAGTAGCCTGTTTAACGTTTAACGAAAAAAAATAACGTCATTTGTTTATCCAACGTAAAGAAACAGTCAATTTTACTAAGTCTTTAAAATCCACTCTTACAAAATCCGATGAAAGATGAATTATATCATTTATTATTTGTGCACAAAGTAATATTTTTGGCAAATGAGTATTCCCGAAAAGTCTCTACAGCTTCCTGGACATAGATCTACGCAAAAGTAATGGAATAGCGGCACTGGATATGATAAACGACACGACCGCGTTTAATACGGTAATATGACAACACGTAGATATGTGGCAAGGTTATAATTAAAGCGTTTGTCTCTGGGAATTAGTCCCCTGCGCTAGTTCCGTCTTCGTGTCGCTTACGTGAAAATGCGCAAAATATCTTCATATTTATGTATAGATGATGTTACATGCTTCTATTCCAATTAACATCTGACATCTTTTACGATTACAAATTCGTAATATACAGACAGAAGCAATTTACTAATTACTTTAATGAAGCAAAGATTGCACACAGCAAGAGTCATTTAAAAATATAAATAAAAATCTACAACTTTAAAGTAAATGTATCGGGCATTCTCATATTCCGAAAGGTCCAGTTTTATCGTTGGTCCTTAAATCTTTAAGGCTCCCATTCTTCCTAGTAGGATCTTTACTCCTTAAATCTGCTATCTTTTACACTTATTTGCCAAGAAAAAAATACAGAAACATCAATAGAATGCATAGAAATTTTCTTCTTGTTATCCTTAAAGCCTTGCATGCGTCTTATATTTTTCGATAATAATAGATATTGAATTACAGACTCTTTTGTTATTACTGATTCAAACTTTGAAAAGTATCGCGTATCACTACACGGCTTCAATATCACGAAGATAAAGATATTTTACTAACTATGAAAGATTATATATACTTGATACTTCCGTATACTTTGAAGCTTAATTGGAATAATATATGGTTACAGTATAAATAAATGTATATATATATGTCTGTTAAGTTAGCACCTCCACCACAAAAAACCGAAACGCCACCTATGCCAAAATTAAGTGCTTTTATGTGCTAATTATGTACCCAATTTGAAATTTTTGTGCTCGAGCGGTTTAGCAGGAAAATGAGATTGAAGGTGGGGATGCCAGCTTAACGTTAAGCCAGCACCCACTCATATAAATAATTAATAAAATAAAAAAATAAATACACTAGAATTAAGTGCTTTTTATGTGCTTTTCAACGATATATAAATAAATGTTCGTACTCAATCTCTTCGACCAGAAAATCGTTCAGAAAGTACAAATACACACTAATGGAACAAGAGTACCAGAAAAGTACCAGAAAAAAAACAATTCTGAAATCGATTATAGGCTTAAAATATTCTCCTATTTATGTGCTTTTAAAATATGCAAGACAAGATTTTTGTGCTCAACCCCTTGATCGAAAAACCGACCCTGAAGTGAGCACCCCACAGTTCAGCTACAAGAGTAAACTACCAGAAAGAAAGCAATTCTGAAATTGGTTGTAGGCTTAAAATATTCTTCTATTTATGTGCTTTCGCAATATGCAAGACAAGATTTTTGTGCTCAACCCCTTCATCGAAAAACCGACCCTGAAGTGCGCACCCTATCATTCCGGTACAAGAGTAAAGTTTCAGTGGAAATGCAGACATTGTATTAAGCTTACGATCTAGATTTTTTTTGTTTAAATTTTGCATATATGCGGTATTTAATTTAGACGTTTTAAGTATTAATTATATACTTATAGGTAAATCAGTAAATTCTGGTAGTTTACTCTTGTAGGTGAACGGTGGGGTGCTCACTTCAGGATCGGTTTTTCGATCAAGGGGTTGAGCACAAAAATCTTGTCTTGCATATTTTAAAAGCACATAAATAGGAGAATATTTTAAGCCTATAATCGATTTCAGAATTGTTTTTTTTCTGGTACTTTACTCTTGTTCCATTAGTGTGTATTTGTACTTTCTGAACGATTTTCTGGTCGAAGAGATTGAGTACGAACATTTATTTATATATCGTTGAAAAGCACATAAAAAGCACTTAATTCTAGTGTATTTATTTTTTTATTTTATTAATTATTTATAGGAGTTGGTGCTGGCTTAACATTAAGCTGGCACCCCCACCTTCAATCTCATTTTCCTGCTAAACCGCTCGAGCACAAAAATTTCAAATTGGGTACATAATTAGCACATAAAAAGCACTTAATTTTGGCATGGGTGGCGTTTCGGTTTTTTGTGGTGGGGTGCTAACTTAACAGACATTATATATATACTAGTATGCCAACCAATTATTTGAATAGTCATTTTCGATGTATTTTTGTTTATTGCACATGAATCTGCTGTCAAAATTTGGCTATTTACGTCGCAATTTAGAGTAAAATTGCATCAAAAAGGCTAAACATGATAAACCTTCAAAATCATCGCTATTCTTAAAATTGCAACGTGATAATCAAATTTGAACAGCAGATTTGTGTGCAGCAGACAAAAATACACGAGAATAACTATTTATAACCGTGACAAAATAAAGATCAAATTTTGTTAGATTACAAAATGGGAAAAGAATTATTTACAGGTTGCTACATTTCAAAAACTATATTTCGAAAAATTATATCGAAATAAACCACCAAAATGTACTTTAAGTCGAAACTTATTTCGCTTCAGTTTATCGCTTTCAAGATGTAATACTTTCTAACTTATTTACTCAATTATATATATATATATATATATATATATATATATATATATATATATATATTTATTTATTTATTATAGTGTTTTAAGTGTTCACAAAACAGGTCTAAGTGTAAACACAAAATTTTAGAGATCAATGTAAAAACTTAAAGCCAAACATTTTACTATCTTAAATATCCAAAGATTTTAATTTTTCTTAAAAAGAATCTAAAACGAAAATTTTAAGGTGTAAACTTTTAAACATTGAATAAATTTTTGACATATTTTAGCAAATAATTAAGTATTTGCACTAACGTAATCCATCCTAAAAGCCGTTGACAAAACATTTGGCAATATAACATGTAAATAGGCTTTTAACAGTACGAATAAAAATGTAAAAAGCGTTGCGTACCGAGCAGTGGGCACAGCACCATTTTAACCAAATTGATTCGCGCAAAGTATTAAAATGCGGAAACAGACGTCGCTTGGTCGTTTCAGTCGATATACGTATACGAATGCGGCCAACTGCGTGCCCATGCGTGTGGAAAGAGCGTGATGGTAGAGAAAAGAGAATAGAACAGAAGGTTTGAGAAATTTCGACTCAATGCTGAGTAATCGGAAAATGCATTACGTGCATGCATTATACGGAAATAAATGGCAACGCCAAAATGAAGACCTGAAAAATACAAGTCTTTTAGTTATTCAGATTTGTTATTAATCAAACTAGATGTCATTTAAAAATTATATTTAAAAAAACTTTCATTATTCGTTTATTCGCCCTTTATTCTCCTTGCTCGCAAAAAGAAAGCTTTCCATTTTCAATATTAAGTGCTCTCGAAAACAGCGTATTATTCACTGAGAGAAAGACAGGGAATAATTACTAATCATAGTATTATAAATGTAGTACTGCAAATCAGTAAGATTTTATTGATTCAGAGTTAGAGAATAACAATCTAATTCAATTAGATGCCTCTTCTCAACAACTCTTTTTAATTCTATATTTGTTCGTCTTGCAAAGTCTATTTGCGTCAGAGAATTCTAATAATTTGTCAATTAAAAAATGGCTAACAGCTACTCTCTCTAAATCTGAATCAGTGTAATCTTACCGATTTGCAGTATTATATTTATAACTGTGATTACTCACTGTTTTTTTTTTTTTTTTAGTGATGCCGATTAAGAGAGGAGGTACTCTCACTGTTCAAAATCAATGTATTTATTATCGTTGATACACAGTACATGTAGTAACACTGATTGATATAATTAAGTATAACACTGAAATCAGGCTATTCATTGCTTGTCTTTCAGTAAATAACACTGATTCCGATAAAAAGTAAATATTTAAAATATGTGTAACGTTCATATAAAATAATTTATGAAAATTGTTTCTGTTCTGTTCACCTACAATTGTTATTGCGTAATTAAATCGGACTTATGAGCAAGCTATAATTATGTAACATGGCTATTTTAGAAATTCTTTTTGCATTTCCCCTTCTTCTCTCTGTCAATAAATCACATGTAATAAGATATATATTTTCCGTAATATATTAAAATCACTAATTTTTCTCAGTGAAATATTTCTTTACATACCTTAACATATTCAATAAAATAAAAAACTCATTTATTTTATTTGCTTATATACTTATCAATCGATCCTGCTACATCATAGATGATGATATTGAACATTTGGTGATCGTTTTACAATAGATGTACACTAAAAATAAACCCGAGTGTTAAGCAATATTTCGATTCAAACGATAGCACGTCTTCCTTTTTTTCTTCCATCTCTTTCTTTCATTCGCATTTTCAGTTACATCCCCAATCTACTCTTTTTCTGTCTTGTTCTTTCTCTTGCTTTCGCTCACGCGCACTCAGTGGCCATAAACTACTATAGTATCCGACGCACGCTGAGGTTATTGGTTTTTCCAAAGGGCTTGACAGTGCCGTACATATACGTACTGCCGTACGTGCATCTTACCTCTATCTCGCAAAGATAAATTATATTCTTCAAAGATAAATATATCTGAATTTCTTTAATATCCGTGCAATTTTTTCATCAATGCATCCTACTTCGCTAATGTAATCAATGAAATTTCAGATAATAATGATACGCGAAGAAAACGGAGAGAAAATTTCCAAGAACGCATCTCCTTATTCATTTATAACGTAATGAATTTATTTTTCATAATATAAGCTAATATTACATTGGCACTCTTGTTAAGCGTGAATCTGGCACTCAATTTGAAAGGGAGAAAAAAAAATTACTCAAGTCTCAAGGAGAGTTTAACGCTTACTACGGATATAAAATACTAATATAAACTGAAAAATCATTTTTCTAACTAACTGTGAGAGAATTAAATATGTTTCTATATAAAGGATGCATGAGCACATATCTATATGAGCAACGTATGTACAGGATAATCACAGAACGCTTTAAATGCAACTTGAGAGAATAAACAACATTAATAAATTCTCCAAAAACATTTAAACAAGTCTGTATTATTATTACGCTTGCCATATTCGATTTTCATAGTTCACAGTTAATGTAGTCTCAACAGTGTGCTACGACGCAGAAAGAATTTTCAGACTCCATGTTTATGTAAATTTCACTCTTTTATCGTGTAGCATTTTCAGCGCATATTTTAACCACACACAAAGGTCAAAAGTAATAATTGTAAAAGTAATAATAAAAATAACAAACGTCTAACGTTTAAATATTGAGAGAATCGTTTTTTACATTTTTTTTTTATACTTCTTTACCATCATCCGTTTAAACTCTACAGGAATATAGTTTCTATAAATTCCAGATAAAAATAAACCATAATTGCCAACGCGAGTCTTCGCGATTATTAAAGTATACAAACATAAAAAAAAAACAACTTCCATATAAATTATAAATTGTATTAACAAAGTGTTGAAAGTAACGAAGACATTTCGAGCCTGGATCTGGATCCTCTTTAGTGTATGCATAAGTTTTTTCCGGTTTTTTGTTAAAAAAAAACACGTAATTTTCAAGGAAAATTAATTTTTTTTAATTCAAAATATTGGCCATCGGCTTCTACAGATTTCGCCCATCTTTCAGGTAATTTATGAATACCATGCCAGAAAAATTGCTTGTCTTTTGCGGCAAACCATTTGTCGAGCCATTTTCCAACTTCTTCGAAATTGCTGAAGTGCTGCTCTGCGAGCGCGTGCCCCATTGATGCGAAGAGGTGATAGTCAGATGGCACCAGGTCTGGGGAGTACGGCGGGTGCGGAAGGATGTCCCATCCAAGAGATTTTAAGGTGTCTTTCATTGGTTTTGCTGTGTGAGACGGCGCATTGTCGTGTAACAAAATCATTTTGCCATGTCTTCTGGCCCATTCCGGTCGTCTTTCGATTAATGCGTGGTTTAAATTAATCATTTGTTGGCGATAGCGTTGTGTATTAACGGTTTTGCCGGGCTTCAAGAGTTCAGAATACACAATACCGCTCTGGTCCCATCAGACACAGAGCATGGTCTTCTTGCCGAAGCGATTTGGCCTTGGTGTTGATGGACTGGCTTCGCCAGGTGAAAGCCGCGATTTTTTCCGCTTCGGGTTTTCAAAATAAATCCATTTTTCGTCACCCGTTACAATTTGATACAAAAATGATTTCCTTTCGTGGCGTTAAAGCAGCATTTCACAAGTGACTTTGCGATTTTCCATTTGACGTTCATTCAAATTGTGTGGGACCCATTTACCAAGTTTATTGATCTTTCCCATTACTCGTAAACGTCTGCTAATTGTTTCTTGTGATACATGTAATGCTTCTGCTAATTGCCGTTGAGTTTGAGTTGGGTCATCATCCAATAATTCCTGCAATTGCTCGTCTTCGCATTTTTGTGGTCTATCAGAGCGCTCACTGTCTTTCACATTGAAATCACCACTTTTAAATTGTCGAAACCATGTCTCACATGTTCTAATCGATGGAGCGTGTTCACCATATATTTCTACCAGCAAATGATGACTTTCAACAGCCTTTTTCTTTTGATTAAATAAAAAAAGCAATGCGTGCCGCAAATGTTGTTTTTCAGGCACAAAACTCGACATGATCACTGAACAATAAAACAAAGACGCTAGCTTTTGGCGGACTCAACTTGTGTGTGTTTGTAGTTCTATGTCAGACGAACAAAATGACGTATGTGTCAAATTAATACGCTGCGTACTTTTCGCTGGCGCCATCTCTTAGTGAAACCGGAAAAAACTTATGCATACACCCCTATATATATATATATAAAGAATATCATTTCCGATATTAAACATTTTTTAAGATGGACTTGTTTATCTAGTCTCTTTACTCTGACCATGTCAAATTCATGAACAAACTTGAGACGATATTCAATGATCATTGAATTTTGTGTTTCGCTTCTTTTGGTATTACTTTTATGTTCCTCGTCAATTCCGTTTTTTTAATTTGTCCAACGAAGCTTTACAATTTAAGCAGTTTATTTTGTAAACTATATTGGAACGAGACAGAAAAGGGAGTAAATGCTCTTTGTGTATCTTAATACAAATCCATTGGGTTTATTAATTCCAGAAAAAGCTAACTTGAACATAGAAATAGAAATGGAGGTTTTTGAAAAATTGAATAAAGTTCTTTATATCTCTATATCTTTTTGCGAAAAAAATTAAATGTTTACTTTTTTTGAAAACTTTTGTGACTAAATAATGATAAAATATAATTAAAAAAAAATAATAATCCATCCATATTTTTTCTTATGTAATCGTCTACTGGATTTTTGTAGCGTGTTTTTCACTACACCCAGTGCCGTCTTTAGGCATGGGCCCGATGGGCCCGGGCCCAGGGCCCCGTGTTAAAGAGGGCCCCACTGTTAAGCCGAAAGTAAAAGCAAAACAAAAAAATTTCCCAATATAATGAAATAAAAAATAATTGCTAATATGAATTTTAAGTTTTCGCACGGCGCGCCATGCTGCGCTGCATGTCTCCGCTTGAGAATCACACAGAGTTTTTATGCTTTGTTTATTTCAGCCAATAAGATTGTCTTAGCCGAAATCTATTTCTCCGAAATCGAATTCCCATTGGTTGAAAGGATTTTAGAATTAAAGCGCCATTCATAATGTGACGTTTATTCGCATGGATCGAATCTAGTAATCTCCAAAATCTAGTAATTTTCTATATCGCATTTACGCACTCATGTAAATGCAGCCTAATCGCTATGGACTTCGGAGTTTTTCCTGACTTCGTTCTACTTAGCCATAACAATTAACAATTTCAAAGTTGGTTGAAAGGTATGGTGTAAGATGCAAATGTGCAAATGTACTGAATAGCTGAATAATCACAAAATATATGCATAATAACATAGCTTTTTCCAAACTAAGCCGAATAAAAAATGAGATTAGGAGTTCTATGACTCACGAAAAGTTAAACTATTTATTATTTATGAGTATCGAAAGTGATATATTAATGAAGTTGGACTTTGAGGAAGTAATTGAAGATTTTACTCGTCAAAAATCAAGAAAGAAGCCTCTAATAAATGTTTGATGCAAAAGGCTGCCAAATATGTGTACATTCTCTTTCAGTTTTAATGCAATGTTTATATTAGAAATAACAAAAATTAATAATTAATATATTTATTTTATTAAAATGTTAATTCTTCTTTTAAAAATGTTTTAAAAAAAGGGCCCCTTAATTGGGCCGTAGGGCCCCTATTATATAAAAGACGGCCCTGATTACACCGTGCATTATTCCTTTCGATGACGAACGTTATCGTTACTACATTTCAACTGCGAACAACGAATCAAGTGTCGCAAATGTCGACTGGTTTTACGCGCTTGTCTTCACTTTAATTTAATCACGCCATCCGGTACATTTTAGCACCGTTTAGCCGGTGGCATATTTAAAGCCACACAAATAATCTCTCCATACTTTTTTACCCTCGAGAGTGTCATTCGACCCTGCACTCTTTTCGATCCTCTCATCTTCATCTTCGCGCGATACGTGCGATCGTCTGCATAAACTCACGTGAGGTGACCCGAACCCGAATGTTTCGTGAACTGATGACGATTCTAGGCCGCCGGATCGGCCTCATCATTGATTCGTTTTTATTCAATTTCATGCATCGCCAAGTCTATCACACGCCAACAAAACTATTGTATATTTTCCTATCAAACAAACTGTTGGCCGCTCTTCAGCTTACACTGCTTTACCGGCGCATTAAAAAACTTTTATTTTATGTTTAATTTAGTTTTCAGTTGTTAGCGATGGTGTTAAATCCAAATCGTACATAAATAATCGATACCACATGCAAGATATTTTGCGTAAACTGGATATAAAATTCCTCTCAATGTAACGTTTATAAAACTGTCAAAATAAGAAAGAAATTAATGATATTAGATTTCGAATAGGAGGCGTTACCACGATCAAGCTTATCTTTAATTTGTTTAAATGAAGTTATATAATTTCTTATTTTGCATAGAAAAGTATTAAAATTAATAAATAATGAATAATTTACGACATATTTCACATTTTATTAGGAAATATGCTTTCCGTGATTAGATATATAGTATATAAATGTATAAATTATTTACCGTTTTACGCGTGTGTATGGGCATATGACTTCCGGTAGACAATAAGAGGCTCGCCCGTTTCTTCTCTGCCTCTCTCTCTCTCTCTCTCTGCCTCTCTCTCTCTTTCAAAGTTGATTCTATCTCTTTCTCTCTTCTCTATTAGTCTATCTTTTCTCCTCACTCTCTCACTCTCTCTCTCTTAATGAATCCCGATCCTGCGTGACGTCCAGCGTGTCGTTCCTCCGTCACTCTCACGTGGCTTACGACATGCGTCACTGTCAGTTGAGCTAATACGATCCTCTATCTGCGCACGAGCCAATCACACAACCGGCCGTCGGCTCTCCTTTCAGCAGCCTCGACATGTTTTATCGTTCCTTCGGCGATCAGTCCTATCCCGATCACCCTATCTGTCTTTCCGAGAGATCGACGTCATCTACCAACAGTTGAATCTATGCATCGAAAATTTAGATAACCAAGTGTCACCTGTCCGCGAATGTTAGCGGAGAAAAGTACCCATCTGCAGGATACTGAATATGGACCAGTCGATTCGTCGTTGTCTCATCCACAAATGGACACCTACTTTTCGCAGAAACCTATTCTTGCGTTTCACTCTCAATCGTGCTGTAGTCGTCTCTCTCTCTCTCTCTCTCTCTTTCTCCGCTTGCGTTCACTTTCGCTCGCGAGAGCCAACTCCTTCTATGACAACATATCGATGTCGAATGTCATCGAGATACTCCACTTTTGATTAAATGCTCTACCGAACAGATAGTTTTTCGAATAAAGGTTGTTGTCACGATATTGAATTTTTAATTCCTAAATGTTAAAATCTCCATACATCAAACTTTTGATCCTTGACTTTTGGAACGGTTTGCTGATTATCATTTCACAACCTTGGAATGCGCCACATCTTGGAGATCTTCGAATAGTCCAACAGTTGACTATTTGAGTCTGAAGGCAAGTTGCTACTTAGAAATTTTTAATGTCCAAGTTTCGCCGCATTCTGGAGCATTGTCGAGTTTCTCACTCGTCAAAATTGTAGATCCTCTTTCTCTTTCTCCGTGTCTCTTTTCGGTTAGCAACTGATGTTAAATTTTCACTTTTAAATCTTGATACGTTTATACACAACTAAAATTCAAATTTATTTGTTCTTTAAACTCTGAGATTATTGAATTTTCAGTTATTTCGATGGCCAAACTTTTCAAATCAACTTTCAACTTGTAAATTTTCAAGATTTTCCAAACCAAGTCCTGAATCGTTTCGATACCTTTTCAATATTTAAATCTTCACGTTGATCAACTTGTGTATATGTTCGAATTACAACTTACATGAATAATGTATGGATAAAACTTGCAATCCTTTTTAGAAGAGAGAGACTCCCTCGGCTCTCAAATTTCAAGTTTGACAAACTCTCTCTCTCTCTCTCTCTTTCTCTCCCCCCCTCTCTCTCCACTTGTTTTTTACAATAACATACTCTATATCAATCCGACACGCACAATTGGCACAATCAATTTTTCAAAGTGTGACAGCCAATTCCTCGAGCATTTCGTCACCAATTTTTAGAAATCACCAACAACTTGTCGAAAAAAAAACAAGTGATTTTTCAAAAGCACGGTGCAATTGATTTATACAAAGATGCGAGCATCGATCGTTGTACTTAAGCGTCTCGCCGGAGTAACACGACGAACCAAATTTCAAAGACACGCACTACGATGCACGATCAATTTCACGCCGCAAATTTACGAAAATTCGCGTTTGAAAATCGAACGCCGTCAAGATTTAAACAACCGACGCGATGCGAGACGCACGACGCTTTGCGAGGAGCGACCATATCGGTAGCGCGAGTCACATAAAATCACGATATCACCTAACCTCACTCCGCGACAGCACCAAACGTACTGAGGTCTGAGATACAACGCAGTTGGTCGCCGTTGCTCGCCGCTCGTCTCCTCACCTCGCCTAGCCACCGTTCGCCACAACCCACAACCTGCCTGCCCGTTACCGGCGCTGCTGCCATATAGGTGGCGATGGGCAACGGTGAGGGCGGTGAGGCGGTGAGGATTGAGGCACGAGGCAACGCGATGGGAGAAGCGCGCGCCATACGATGACGTCATGTGATCATGAGAGGACCAGCAAGAATATAGTAGCTCGATAGTGACGCGTGGCGGCGCGCGATGCGGCTGAGGCGGGCGCGCCTCTCTTTTTCTGCGCGAGAGATGCAAAGATGCGCTCTACCTTATCAACGAACGCGCTAACGCGCGAACTCGATCGGCGTACGAGACGAAAACTCTTTCGAACGAAATTATTTTTTTAAACAATCTCAACAATAGTGCCTGTTGCAGCTGGATGCGGATGTGACGTCGGTTTCTTTTTTACTTTTATAATCCATTTATCAATGTGCCTGCACAATTGCATCTGAAATTGTCGAATCTAACATTAAACTGCACGCGTTAACTTTGCTTGTTTGGTAATAAGTGCAAAAAGAAATGTATAAAACGTAGAAACCCTTCCCCCCCTTTTCCTTTTAATTTTGTATACTTTGTTGTTTAATATATTAACATAAAAATATATTTTATTAGTTTATCAATTTATTTTATAGCTCTTTCTTTATAGGAATGTCTGAATTCTTCTACCTACTTATACAAAGTCCTATATAGAAAAGAGAAACAACATTTTTTATAAAGAATATAAAAAATGTATTTATCTGCCATAATATTTTGCTTTACAATTAACATTTAATACGGCAAAATTAGAATTTTCAGTAAAAGAACTTTTCTACTTTTTTTCCTCATTTTTCGTATTAAATTAGCATATTGGTTATGAAATTTCTCCAACAATTAGATATATTTCAATTGTGTTAAACTTTTATTTTAAACAAAAATACGCAATTGAATTAACTTATTATTAGATTACGAAATGTTTCAATCGACGAGTTGCAAAATAAATAAAGCAATCATTAAAGTTAAAATACATGTACACACACACACACACACACATATATATATATATATATATATATATATATATAACTTTACAAAATAGATGCACGAAATACGCAATTATTACTTCAGACATATGGACCTCGTTCAACTGATCCATAGACAACAATTAGTTACACGATATATATCACTAGTTGTCGATTCAGTTACGATGCGGTTAGAATGTAACACTCACTGTTTCCTAGCTTCACTGCAACTGCATCTGCAACCGTAACGCGCATCTAGCCTCATCGATTATTCATCAATCGATTAACAGGAAAGATAGGAAATTTCTCTTCTATAATTCCATTCATTATTTAGCATTTATCAGCGTCATTTACGAAAACTGAAAAATTTATATTGCACAATACAATAGTTTTATAAATTAACAATCATAATTTCAACTAGACCGCTTAAGTGAATTATACAATATATAATAAAGAAATGCCAATATGCTCAAGACTGGATTTAAATAACTACCTTTTCAATTTAGTTATGAGTTGTGACTGCGTCTTATTGCATTTTGTTGAATTTATGATTGTGTATCAAGTCTAACTGTGTTCTACTGTTCAGTGCACAATTGATAAAAATTGTAGCTAAAATATTTACATATAAAATATTAAGCACCAAGATTCAACCTCGATTAATTGACGTTTCTCTATTTATATTTTATAAATAAAATAAAAAAAAATGATAGGTAATATTAGATTAAATGTAAATTAAAATGTCATGTTGGTAAAAATAGTGATTAAATTCACAAACTGCTATTAATTACTAATAATTTATTAGCATTAAATGAAATGTAACTTACAATTAATACATACATACACACACATATATATATATATATATATATATATATATATAGTTAAAATTAAAGAATGTGGTTAAAGTACAACATAATAATATTAACCCTAATTTGTAATTAACTCTTTACCAGAAATAATGTCCTTTAAATATTGTAATTAATACATGATAAATTAATTGTACTGTAATGTATATACATGTGTGTGTGTGTGTGTGTGTGTTGTGTTGTGTGTGTGTGTGTGTGTGTGTGTGTGTGTGTGTGTGTGTGTGTGTACACATGTATGTATGTATACAAAAGAAAATACACATTTTTAATCATGTTTAATTGCTAATTATGTTAAAATTCTAACGTGCAATTAAAATATAATTTACGAGTAATCTACGAGTAAAGAAAACATACATATTAATATATTTTGTTTGTTTACAAGATGTAACGCTTTAAATAAATATTGGAACATTGAATATTTTGACACACATCAAATTTTAGTAAAAATTATAATTATCAAATTGAGGAGTCATATTTATAACTTTTACTCTTTAATAGGATAAACAATTTTGAATTCTAGAATTTAAATTAATAATATTAAAGCACGTTACGTTCATTACTTAATATCATTTTATTTACAGTGACACTTAGAATAAATCTTTAATTACTTTTATATCTTACTTTTTTTCGTTTATCTTTTCGTATCTTACAGGTACATAAAAATACGTAAATTTCCAATATATATATATATAGATATCTTTTGTTATCTTACTACCTAATGAATTTTCTTTCTACAAATAAGTGTTATTTGAAAAAATATACATATACAAGATATGTCATAATAAAAAATGTCATAATAAAAAATGGCAATCGTGCCATTATCGCGCAATTTTTCCTCTTAATAAATCATAATTTAATTCAGATTTCCTATATCATATGTCAGGTCTTGAAGATTTATCCGAGTCGAATGACGATGTATTAGCGATAGAAGAATACGGAAGCGAGATGAAGGTAACGAAACAAGGTTGGTGTTAATCTAGACGGAATGCTGACTAACTCTCTGTCTTTAAATTCTCCTTCTTCGTTTCTCTTCTTTCTTCTCCCTCCTCTTCCTCATTTCCTTCTTCTCAACAAGACCCCTCAAGACGCGATAACGAATCAATTGAGATTTGAATCGAGCCTGAATTCAAATAAGTAGAATATAGACGCCAACTAAATAGGGGTAAGAAACTGCAATGAAGATAACGAGCATTCACGAGGACCGTCAATCTACACGTTAAATTTCTCCACACTTTTGATTATTTTGTTACTATAGTTTTGTTAAGAAAGAATCAACGAAAAAGTAATTCAAGAACAATCTTGCACTGAAAAAACCTGATACTGAAATTAAAATATTTTGTGTCATCAACTTTTTAATTCCTAATAAATGAAACTCTCTCAGAAAGTCTTGTTTCGTTTTATCTTCACTTACAGTTAGATGTAAAATTCAAACGAATAATTCAACGATTTCAAGTCACCTATAGCGAAGCAAACTATTTTGGTCATAAAAAAAGTCAAATCATTTTGTCGTCAGTTGTAGGCTATCTCTGAGACGTGTCACGATTCTGGACACGAATTCTTGAAGAATCGGCTGTCGTGCCTTGCCGACGTCCATTACTTCCTCATGGTTCGCTTCACCGTGATCTTCGTAATCAGTAACACACTGGTTAGTGATTAAACTAAACGTGAACACGGTGAGATCGCAATGCCGAGCGGTGATCACCTCGTGAACCGTAGACATGCCTATAAAATGGGTAATATCGCGTATTATTATACATGAAAATATCTACATACATTTAGTGAGTTAGTGCAAAAGCTTTTTTTTGTTAAAACATATCAACACTGGCAGATACTACGGCGAATTACATATTAGAAAAATGACGTCAAGAGCTATCGATAAAAAAAAGAGTTAATAATGTTTGAATTATTTATAGTTTTAATTTGTGTCAGCAAAAATAAATCTGAAAAGAGAACATTTGTGTACGATTGTGATACATGAGTTTGGAAAAGAAATAAAAATAATAAATGCTGTAAACAGTATTAGTGATGCATTTGGGGTATTCCGAGGGGGAATTCACAACCCAAAATTTTGTACACCAATGCCGATTTTTGGCATTGCTGTAAAACACTGCCGACATTTTTGTACACTGCCGACAATGCTTATTGTTAGTCAATGCCTACAATGCCGTCAATCCTATATTAAAATTAAGGCAATGCCATGCAATTATGAACACTACCGCGTGCCCATTATCATACGCCAATGCCTGCACAAGAATTCTAAAGCTTTCCCGAAGTATTCAAAATTTTTGTGCTCAACTCCATGATCGAAAAACCGACTCTGAAGTGAGCTCACCACTCCCCAACCACTGACGACAATGCCGTCAATATTATAGGTCACTGCCTACTTTTTTCGGCAGTCCACTGCCGAAATTTTGTACACCAATGCCGGCTGTGAATTTCCCCTCGGGGTATTCTCAATGTATTTTTTTTTTTTATCTACCATTTGCTCTTTTCCAAACTTATAGTCGCACACAATTCTGTTTTTACTCAAATCCGTTGATGCAAAGTAAAGCATTGTAAATAAATTAAATGACATTAACTTTTTTACAGATGGTTCTCGATGCGTCAACAACATGTAATTTGCTGTAGTATTTGTCAATATTGTAATTACAAACATTATAAAAATTTGAGAGTAATATTATCTCTTCGAAAAGAGTCGAGATTTTTGCACACACGTAAGACATAGGAAAAATATAAATATTATAAAAAATATACATATAATTTAACGAAAAAGTGCAAATAAGTTAATAAGTAAAATTTGCAATATATTTAAAAAGAAAGAGTATAAAAAAAAGTAAAGAAAAAGAATTATAGCACCTCTAAATAGGACAGAATATGATTTATCAATGAAACAGTGTTTATTATCCTGTCTTGTAATAATTTCTTCTTTTAAGAATGTTCTGATTACTACAGTATAAAGCTAAAAGTTATCGAAATTTAAAAACTGAAGACTTCTCTAGGTTTATTTTTTTTTTTCCCTAATCAACAACAAAAATTTCGATCGCGAATGCCCAAATTTGGACTCTGAAATTAGCTTCAAAGAAAAAACAATGAAAAATTTGATTTATAATAGTTTTTGCAGCAATTATTATATTTTTAAAGAATACATAACTTTTAAACGAATAAGTGGATCTAAATAAATTTTTGCACGAATATTTATTAGAATTTTTTTAGTATATGTAAAAATTTTGATTTTATTGGTAATGTTACTCCTACATCAAATTTGCGAATAATACTAGGCTATTCTATTCTAAATTTGTACATTTTTGGTAACGTTTTGAGATATAAGCCATACATCCGTAAATCATTTCTTTCATTGTTAATAATTATATTTCTTTAGTTTTTTTTAAAGCAATTAAAACTATAACTGTTTTTAACAGTTTTATAAGAGAACTAATTTTATCAATACAGGAGGTCAATCCATTGCGTTGTCTCTTTATTCTACAGATTAATTGCCTCATACGATGCAGATAAGTGAGCACATAATTGCAAAACATGTTAAATCCGTCATAAGTTGTTTTGCAAAGAAACAAAAAACTCAATTGCTTATCTATGAAACAGCACACATGTATGATCTCAGATATTGTTGTGACATCAGCACTAAATGTCACTAACAGGATATTTTGTATAGTAATTGACATTTATTGGTATTTTTAATTAGATTGTCACTTTATCGATAACGACAACGAAATTCATTTAGTATTTTTCCATTAAAATATACAACATATACTACACTTCTTTGCGTGTATTATGTTTTTACATTAATAATTAATTGTATTGTTTCTATATATACTGTAATCTTATGCGACTAAATATATACATTTAGAATAACAAAATTAAGTATTTTTATCTATATTTTTCATGTGAGTGTATATTAATTTCTTATAGTCTTATATAAATGGCTGTAAAGAGAATATTTTTGTATCTTGATGTGTCATTTTCTTCTCGGTAAAATGTGCGATAACATTCGATAAAAATAAGAGACTTTCAGCTGTTGTCGTTACGGTTCGGTAATAAGAGTCATAAATACAACAAGATAATGCAAAATTATATAATTTCTTGGAAATATTCTAGACTCATAAAATGTAAAAAAAAAGTTTTTAACAGTAACAGTGCAAATTGTTGTAACAAAAATAATAGAAAAGTTTGTAAACGTTTTTAAAATGTCGAAATGTTTTTATGAATCGCTTATTTATGTCATGTAATACGTATAAAAATACAATATTAACAACTTTTTTATTTTTCTTTTTATAGCTATTAAATAATTATGGAATAATTTTGGAAGAGATGTATCGAGGACGATTCAATTAACAGATAATGTTTTCTAAATGCTTTTTAAATATTTATTCTTCATTATAACGTTTTTAAAATATTTGAAAGCATTTAAAAAACATCATCTGCTAATTGAGGAGTATTATAAGCGTATTAAATGATACGTTTAATACACTTGACTCAATTAATTGAGAAATAAACAACGTACCAACTGCGTCGACGCCGATCATTCGCAACATCTTCAACTCTGCCACCGTTTCGAAATTAGGTCCACCTAAACACGTGTAAACTCCCTTGTGTACGATATCGTTAATACCCATCTCTTCAGCTACTTGTCTACCAATTTCCATGAGCGTGGCGTTGTAAGCTTTGTTCATAGGTGGAAATCGAGGACCAAATCTGAAAAATGGAAAAAAAAAACATGTGTTAAGAACAGAAGAATACACAATAAAATAAATGATAAAAAAAAGTCGTTATTACTATCGTACAAATTATCTAAATATTTTTTAGACATTTATTTTATTTAATTTTTCGTTTTCTTTTCAAAGGAAACAGAGAGAAATACATTTCCTCGATTCGTTATAAATGAAAATGTCGACAAATTTGACGTTAAAAAAATGTAGAAATTTACATTATTAACAAATTTTAACGGCGTTTACGTCTTGATTTCTGCGAATAAAAACATTATTGAAAATCGCGATATCTTACAATTCAAAGGCTTTCCTCTTTAAAGAGGAAGAAATAGCACAACTCGTAGAAAGAATCGAATTGATTATGATATTGCATTGGAATAACAGATATATCAAATTGATCGGATTGATAAACTACAATATGTGAGCTGATTGACGTATTTACTCTGTAAAACAAATCTTTTTCTACGCTCTACCTTCTTATCTCTCTTTATCTATTGTACTTAATCTCTTCTCCATACGATGTTGCTCATTATCATCGTTTCTACTCGCTACATTTATTCAATCAACAATTCCGTCTTCTCCGAATCTTCTTCCAATCTCTTAAAAGAGAACGCGGTAATGGTAACAAGTTATGAAAAGAAGTTTACTTGTAAACTTTGCCAACCCTGATATATTGATAATGTTGTACGATATATAGATAATATTAGTAGATAGAAATTGACATCGAGTCAACTCATCTCACCTGTCATCATTCGGTCCTTGAAGCGGGTTGTTGCCAGCAAAACCCATCATATTCACGTGATCCTTAACTATCATGATGTCACCTACTTTGTAAGTGGGATTTAAACCGCCAGCAGCGTTCGTAGCGATTAAATGCGTCACACCTACCAACTTCATCACTCTCACCGGCATAGCACACTACAAATCATACCGTCATATATCTTAATAAATCTGCAGTATCTTAATTCGCGTTTTATACTTGTTTTAGAATAAGATTGTGTAATTATAGAAGCCAATTATACCTTCCAAAGTGGATAACCTTCGTAATAATGAAATCTGCCCTGCATGCACATGACTGGTACGCCTTCGAGATAACCAAAGACCATCTGACCGGTATGGCCCTTTACCGTAGATACCGGGAAATGTGGAATTTCTTCGTAGGGAAAACATTGCTTGTCCACGAGGGATTCCGCGATCGAACCTGGACACAACTCGTTTTGCTCATATGATCCTGTTTAGGAATAAACAAAGCTGTGATAGGATAAACCATCACCGGAGATCCCGCAGAATTGTACCGTTTAGAATTGTTCAACCAAATAACAAACATGCACTCACATAAACCATCTGTTAAATCCAATAATCTTCAATCAACACCTTTCTCCGGATTCACCTTATAGCATATACAAAACTTATCGTTAGACGTTAGACGACTAGAAAGTTTTTTGCAAAATTATTTATACTTGTTTCTAAGTACCCAGAGAATGAAACACACAAGGAATAACATTATTAAATAGTTTGGTAATTAAATATATTTAATTGTAATATGTATACCTCATCAATTAATCCTTTCGCGAGGTCACAATAATTCTCAAGAAAAGATAAGTTTATTTGTTGCTGAAAACTCTCTTATTATATCTAATAATTTTATTTTTAACTGTGCATGCGACACATATTTTGCATAATCAAATGGCTATTCATGCTTTAATGATTCGCTTTACATACGTACGTACGTACATACGTACATATATATAAAATTTAACATAATTAAAATTATAATAGGAAAATATAGATTGAAAATATTACCGACACGTGAAAACACAAGCAATTAAAGGTAAGCCTTACTCGAACATAGCTGGATTTTTGTACTGATATTTTGTGCACTGATTTTACTTTTTTAAATTTATCAAATTAGACACCATATAAATTTTTGATCTTGAAACACAATGTTCAAGTTGAACAAGAATGATAATATCACGATATTAAATTGATAATCAATTTAATAATAATGATGCTAGGTATCTATTACCCCTTTCACCCCAAATATTATAAAGAATTTATTGCAAAAAATAGGCGCAATTTGATAAACTTGAAAAAGTACAATAAAATTGCTCAAGTTTTTTTTTTTACATGTTGGTTTACATTCTTTTATTGATGTTGTTGTTGTTGTTGTTGTTATTGCACGTGCCTTTGACATACGTACCCTTTTAAACATTACAATTGTTGTAAATATCACGATGTGCCTTCCCAATGGTTCAATAACTAGATAATTGTAAGATATCTTGGAAAGTTGGGAGGTTTTCCAAGTTCGTTTTCTTCGAGGTGTTATTTTTCGCAATAAATTCTTTGTACAGTATTTGAGGCAAGGGGGTAATAAATGCTTGCCAACATCATTACATTATCAATTATCAACATTATCATTTTTGTTCAGTTTAAAACTGTGTTTCAAGATAGAAAATTTATTCGCCGCGCATTTTAATAAAGTTGAAAAGTTACAATATTTAAAATCATACAAGAAATATTAGCATAAAGATCCACTTGTGATCGAATAAAGCTCATCTCTAGTTAAAATTATTACGTGACGATGTAATAAACAAAATTAGATGCAGAGCTGTGTTTAGCATAAAGTGCTATATACCTAAGCGTGAAATCATGCAGGACGTGAAATACACGTGTAAGCATGAACTCGTAATTAGGCAGATATTAATAATTTTACTATAATAATAATTTTCAAAAAACAAATAATAAATAACAATGCGTGGAGATGTGTTAGGTAACATTTAAAAATCATTTATCCTAATTTTGTTTCGCGAACACAACTTATTCTTTTAATTATAATCTGTAGAGCTGTACAGCTGATTTTTGATAAATTAACTTCAGAAGCAACATGTAGATATATCAAAATAATTAATTAATAATATGTATGAATTATAATATTGCATTATTCTCGTTATATTCTCAAGTTATTGAATACTTTTGAATAATGTCAAATACCAAAACTGTTGTATTTTATCCAAAATAACAACAAATCAAATTCTTTTACATCTCACACCATTGCTACAACGCCAAGTAAATACCAAAGGCAATTAAGTATCAATTAAATTTAATTAAATAAACAAACGCCTAAGATACATAAACTTTCATAAATTAAATTCACAAAGAACGTTGTTACATATTGATTATGCAATTATTGACTTTAGATTATTAATGGATTCGTTACGTTGATTTATATCGGCAATGATTAAAATTATATTATTTAATGGTCCAATTGCAAACGAATCGTGCACACATACATATAATTTAATGTAAATTACAAGAAAGATACTAACCCATGTGTGAAGCTGGCACATCATTTGGTGGAAAATCACTAAACATTGACAGTTCTGAGTTTATTTTCAATAGTTCTACAGTTCCTGATAGATAAAACAAATAGTTCTGGCCTTTAAAGCGAAAAAAACGCATAGGACAAAGTGAGGTGCCAGGTTCACGCAGCACCTCACTTTGTCCTACGACATTTTCCAGACCGAATTCTTGTAGGATTTTAAAAGATCTATAGTTCTAGATGAGTTCTAGAAAGAGTTCCAGCGTTTAACATAGTTTTTTTATTTTTTTTTATTTTTTTTTTATAAAACATTAATGTTATAATATTATAAAATAGAGTTCCGTGTACAAAAAAATATTTTTCCTACAGTTCTCAACATATTGAAGCGCGTTCCGAAGAGTTCCGGGCGATTCCGATATTAGTTAATTAACAAAAAATTAATAACTCCCGAAAAAGTCGATTTTCCGCACATATAGGTGAGGTGCTGGACTTTTTCGAAGAGTTCTGTGTACGAAAAAATATTTTTCCTACAGTTCTCAACATATTAAAGCGCGTGCCGAAGAGTTCCGGGCGATTCCGATATTAGTTAATTAACAAAAAATTAATAACTCCCGAAAAAGCGATTTTCCGCACATATAGGTGAGGTGCTGGACTTTTTCGAAGAGTTCTGTGTACGAAAAAATATTTTTCCTACAGTTCTCAACATATTAAAGCGCGTGCCGAAGAGTTCCGGGCGATTCCGATATTAGTTAATTAACAAAAAATTAATAACTCCCGAAAAAGCTCGATTTTCCGCACATATAGGTGAGGTGCTGGACTTTTTCGAAGAGTTCTGTGTACGAAAAAATATTTTTCCTACAGTTCTCAACATATTGAAGCGCGTGCCGAAGAGTTCCGGGCGATTCCGATATTAGTTAATTAACAAAAAATTAATAACTCCCGAAAAAGCCGATTTTCCGCACATATAGGTGAGGTGCTGGACTTTTTCGAAGAGTTCTGTGTACGAAAAAATATTTTTCCTACAGTTCTCAACATGTTAAAGCGCGTTCCGAAGAGTTCCGGGCGATTGCATAATTTATTAGTTAATAATAAATTGTTAACTCCCGCCAAACACGTATTTTGTCATATATGGGTGAGACGCTGGTCTTTATTCGAGAGTTCCGTGTACAAAAAAATATTTTTCCAATAGTTCTTAACGTAACAAAGCGCCTTCCGAAGAGTTCCGGTCGAGTGCATAATTTATTAGTTAATAATAAATTGTTAACTCCCGCCAAACACGTATTTTGTCATATATGGGTGAGACGCTGGTCTTTATTCGAGAGTTCCGTGTACAAAAAAATATTTTTCCAATAGTTCTTAACGTAACAAAGCGCCTTCCGAAGAGTTCCGGTCGATTGCATAATTTATTAGTTAATAATAAATTGTTAACTCCCGCCAAACACGTATTTTGTCATATATGGGTGAGACGCTGGTCTTTATTCGAGAGTTCCGTGTACAAAAAAATATTTTTCCAATAGTTCTTAACGTAACAAAGCGCCTTCCGAAGAGTTCCGGTCGATTGCATAATTTATTAGTTAATAATAAATTGTTAACTCCCGCCAAACACGTATTTTGTCATATATGGGTGAGACGCTGGTCTTTATTCGAGAGTTCCGTGTACAAAAAAATATTTTTCCAATAGTTCTTAACGTAACAAAGCGCCTTCCGAAGAGTTCCGGTCGAGTGCATAATTTATTAGTTAATAATAAATTGTTAACTCCCGCCAAACACGTATTTTGTCATATATGGGTGAGACGCTGGTCTTTATTCGAGAGTTCCGTGTACAAAAAAATATTTTTCCAATAGTTCTTAACGTAACAAAGCGCCTTCCGAAGAGTTCCGGTCGATTGCATAATTTATTATTAACTAATAAATATTATTAACTAATAAATTATGCAATCGACCGGAACTCTTCGGAAGGCGCTTTGTTACGTTAAGAACTATTGGAAAAATATTTTTTTGTACACGGAACTCTCGAATAAAGACCAGCGTCTCACCCATATATGACAAAATACGTGTTTGGCGGGAGTTAACAATTTATTATTAACTAATAAATTATGCACTCGACCGGAACTCTTCGGAAGGCGCTTTGTTACGTTAAGAACTATTGGAAAAATATTTTTTTGTACACGGAACTCTCGAATAAAGACTAGCGTCTCAACCATATATGACAAAATACGTGTTTGGCGGGAGTTAACAATTTATTATTAACTAATAAATTATGCAATCGACCGGAACTCTTCGGAAGGCGCTTTGTTACGTTAAGAACTATTGGAAAAATATTTTTTTGTACACGGAACTCTCGAATAAAGACTAGCGTCTCAACCATATATGACAAAATACGTGTTTGGCGGGAGTTAACAATTTATTATTAACTAATAAATTATGCAATCGCCCGGAACTCTTCGGAACGCGCTTTAACATGTTGAGAACTGTAGGAAAAATATTTTTTCGTACACAGAACTCTTCGAAAAAGTCCAGCACCTCACCTATATGTGCGGAAAATTGACTTTTTCGGGAGTTATTAATTTTTTCTTAATTAACTAATATCGGAATCGCCCGGAACTCTTCGGCACGCGCTTTAATATGTTGAGAACTGTAGGAAAAATATTTTTTCGTACACAGAACTCTTCGAAAAAGTCCAGCACCTCACCTATATGTGCGGAAAATCGGCTTTTTCGGGATTTATTAATTTTTTGTTAATTAACTAATATCGGAATCGCCCGGAACTCTTCGGCACGCGCTTCAATATGTTGAGAACTGTAGAAAAAATATTTTTTCGTACACAGAACTCTTCGAAAAAGTCCAGCACCTCACCTATATGTGCGGAAAATCGACTTTTTCGGGTGTTATTAATTTTTTGTTAATTAACTAATATCGGAATCGCCCGGAACTCTTCGGCACGCGCTTCAATATGTTGAGAACTGTAGAAAAAATATTTTTTCGTACACAGAACTCTTCGAAAAAGTCCAGCACCTCACCTATATGTGCGGAAAATTGACTTTTTCGGGAGTTATTAATTTTTTGTTAATTAACTAATATCGGAATCGCCCGGAACTCTTCGGCACGCGCTTCAATATGTTGAGAACTGTAGAAAAAATATTTTTTCGTACACAGAACTCTTCGAAAAAGTCCAGCACCTCACCTATATGTGCGAAAAATCGGCTTTTTCAGGAGTTATTAATTTTTTGTTAATTAACTAATATCGGAATCGCCCGGAACTCTTCGGCACGCGCTTCAATATGTTGAGAACTGTAGAAAAAATATTTTTTCGTACACAGAACTCTTCGAAAAAGTCCAGCACCTCACCTATATGTGCGGAAAATCGACTTTTTCGGGTGTTATTAATTTTTTGTTAATTAACTAATATCGGAATCGCCCGGAACTCTTCGGAACGCGCTTCAATATGTTGAGAACTGTAGGAAAAATATTTTTTCGTACACAGAACTCTTCGAAAAAGTCCAGCACCTCACCTATATGTGCGGAAAATCGACTTTTTCGGGAGTTATTAATTTTTTGTTAATTAACTAATATCGGAATCGCCCGGAACTCTTCGGCACGCGCTTCAATATGTTGAGAACTGTAGAAAAAATATTTTTTCGTACACAGAACTCTTCGAAAAAGTCCAGCACCTCACCTATATGTGCGGAAAATTGACTTTTTCGGGAGTTATTAATTTTTTGTTAATTAACTAATATCGGAATCGCCCGGAACTCTTCGGCACGCGCTTTAATATGTTGAGAACTGTAGGAAAAATATTTTTTCGTACACAGAACTCTTCGAAAAAGTCCAGCACCTCACCTATATGTGCGGAAAATCGGCTTTTTCGGGATTTATTAATTTTTTGTTAATTAACTAATATCGGAATCGCCCGGAACTCTTCGGCACGCGCTTCAATATGTTGAGAACTGTAGAAAAAATATTTTTTCGTACACAGAACTCTTCGAAAAAGTCCAGCACCTCACCTATATGTGCGGAAAATCGACTTTTTCGGGTGTTATTAATTTTTTGTTAATTAACTAATATCGGAATCGCCCGGAACTCTTCGGAACGCGCTTCAATATGTTGAGAACTGTAGAAAAAATATTTTTTCGTACACAGAACTCTTCGAAAAAGTCCAGCACCTCACCTATATGTGCGGAAAATCGACTTTTTCGGGTGTTATTAATTTTTTGTTAATTAACTAATATCGGAATCGCCCGGAACTCTTCGGCACGCGCTTCAATATGTTGAGAACTGTAGAAAAAATATTTTTTCGTACACAGAACTCTTCGAAAAAGTCCAGCACCTCACCTATATGTGCGAAAAATCGGCTTTTTCGGGAGTTATTAATTTTTTGTTAATTAACTAATATCGGAATCGCCCGGAACTCTTCGGCACGCGCTTCAATATGTTGAGAACTGTAGAAAAAATATTTTTTCGTACACAGAACTCTTCGAAAAAGTCCAGCACCTCACCTATATGTGCGGAAAATCAGCTTTTTCGGGAGTTATTAATTTTTTGTTAATTAACTAATATCGGAATCGCCCGGAACTCTTCGGCACGCGCTTTAATATGTTGAGAACTGTAGGAAAAATATTTTTTCGTACACAGAACTCTTCGAAAAAGTCCAGCACCTCACCTATATGTGCGGAAAATCGACTTTTTCGGGAGTTATTAATTTTTTGTTAATTAACTAATATCGGAATCGCCCGGAACTCTTCGGCACGCGCTTCAATATGTTGAGAACTGTAGAAAAAATATTTTTTCGTACACAGAACTCTTCGAAAAAGTCCAGCACCTCACCTATATGTGCGGAAAATCGACTTTTTCGGGTGTTATTAATTTTTTGTTAATTAACTAATATCGGAATCGCCCGGAACTCTTCGGCACGCGCTTCAATATGTTGAGAACTGTAGGAAAAATATTTTTTCGTACACAGAACTCTTCGAAAAAGTCCAGCACCTCACCTATATGTGCGGAAAATCGACTTTTTCGGGTGTTATTAATTTTTTGTTAATTAACTAATATCGGAATCGCCCGGAACTCTTCGGCACGCGCTTTAATATGTTGAGAACTGTAGGAAAAATATTTTTTCGTACACAGAACTCTTCGAAAAAGTCCAGCACCTCACCTATATGTGCGGAAAATCGACTTTTTCGGGAGTTATTAATTTTTTGTTAATTAACTAATATCGGAATCGCCCGGAACTCTTCGGCACGCGCTTCAATATGTTGAGAACTGTAGAAAAAATATTTTTTCGTACACAGAACTCTTCGAAAAAGTCCAGCACCTCACCTATATGTGCGGAAAATCGACTTTTTCGGGTGTTATTAATTTTTTGTTAATTAACTAATATCGGAATCGCCCGGAACTCTTCGGAACGCGCTTCAATATGTTTAGAACTGTAGGAAAAATATTTTTTCGTACACAGAACTCTTCGAAAAAGTCCAGCACCTCACCTATATGTGCGGAAAATCGACTTTTTCGGGTGTTATTAATTTTTTGTTAATTAACTAATATCGGAATCGCCCGGAACTCTTCGGCACGCGCTTTAATATGTTGAGAACTGTAGGAAAAATATTTTTTCGTACACAGAACTCTTCGAAAAAGTCCAGCACCTCACCTATATGTGCGGAAAATCGACTTTTTCGGGAGTTATTAATTTTTTGTTAATTAACTAATATCGGAATCGCCCGGAACTCTTCGGCACGCGCTTCAATATGTTGAGAACTGTAGAAAAAATATTTTTTCGTACACAGAACTCTTCGAAAAAGTCCAGCACCTCACCTATATGTGCGGAAAATCAGCTTTTTCGAGAGTTATTAATTTTTTGTTAATTAACTAATATCGGAATCGCCCGGAACTCTTCGGCACGCGCTTTAATATGTTGAGAACTGTAGGAAAAATATTTTTTCGTACACAGAACTCTTCGAAAAAGTCCAGCACCTCACCTATATGTGCGGAAAATCGACTTTTTCGGGTGTTATTAATTTTTTGTTAATTAACTAATATCGGAATCGCCCGGAACTCTTCGGAACGCGCTTCAATATCTTTAGAACTGTAGGAAAAATATTTTTTTGTACACGGAACTCTATTTTATAATATTATAACATTAATGTTTTATAAAAAAAAAATAAAAAAAAATAAAAAAACTATGTTAAACGCTGGAACTCTTTCTAGAACTCATCTAGAACTATAGATCTTTTAAAATCCTACAAGAATTCGGTCTGGAAAATGTCGTAGGACAAAGTGAGGTGCTGCGTGAACCTGGCACCTCACTTTGTCCTATGCGTTTTTTTCGCTTTAAAGGCCAGAACTATTTGTTTTATCTATCAGGAACTGTAGAACTATTGAAAATAAACTCAGAACTGTCAATGTTTAGTGATTTTCCACCAAATGATCGTGCACACATACATATAATTTAATGTAAATTACAAGAAAGATACTAACCCATTCCTGAGCCGCATATAATCCCTATTTTTGGTCTAATCCTGATGCGATCCAGTAGGTATTGCGCTGATTCTTGTAAAATTTCGAAAGTGTACCTGAATGAGACGTACAATATGATATACATTTTATATTTATCGTAATAAATGTTAACATGCTAAATTTGATATTAATTCAAGTAGGCATCTCCATATTGATGATACTTATACGTAAATCCCGATAGCCAAATATTGCACAATAATTGCATTACGAACGAAATTTTTTATCATTTTATCATTATCTGAAAATTGTTTCAAATAATTACGCTGAAAAGTCATAACGCAGCAGTTTTGCGAAATAAAATTTTCAAGTAATGTTTGTCAAAAGTTAAATTTTTTTCTGCAATATTTCTATATTTTCTAAATATTTTACATAATTTTACATAATTTTAAACATAATACAACTAAAGATTTTTTTCTAATTATTAAACAGTTTCTTTAAATTTAATTTTACATTTATACTTGTTAATTGCGCAAAGTTATCAATATTTTATAGAAAGTTAATATTTCTGCATCTGTTTTTGTAAATAAATCTACATAATTGCACTTGTAATTTATAATTTCTATTCAAGATTTCCTCGTGTAACTTAATAAATACACGTATCGATCTTTATTATTACAATACCTATTATTTGTATACTCGTTACTTTTATATTATTCGATCAATAAAATTGTAAGTACTTGAAATATACTTGAAACGACACGACGACGTTGTAGTTTCGTCTACGTTAACATTCCAATGTGTATCCGGTTGTCAATTCGGTTTTTTGCCACTTTTTATCTTTAATTTTCTCAATTTCTCAAAATCATCATCAAATCGTAAATTTATAAACCAACGAGCAAATTGCGAGGGTTGCAGAGGGTAACCCACCAGTCTCTCTGGTCCCCACGCGATTGAACATGGCGCCAGTAGTCGCCTTCTCTGTGCACCGATATCACAGAGAGACATATTAAAGCGTACTCAACAGATTGATACTGATTAAGCGGACGTCGTACCCGTTGCTTTAGCTTACACGATCGCGCAGCTATATTAAACGTCCCATCATAATTGCATGTAATTGCGTACCTAGGCTTTGCGGTAATGACAACTATGGAGACCAGCCACCGCCGTGGCGCGCGGCGTGTATAATTTGTACGACGTACAAGTAGTTTCAAAAGTTAAGAGCGATTACTTGTGATACGACGAATTTAATGTTTAGCTAATTAATAAATACTACAGTAAATAACGCGTTATCTCTTGCGTTATTCACACACACACACACACACACACACACACACACACACGCACGCACGCACGCACGCACGCACGCACGCACGCACGCACGCACGCACGCACGCACGCACGCACGCACGCACGCACGCACGCACACACACTCGTGACACTCACCAAGCCCTGCACTCATTTACTTTAACGCGCATGCATACCATATAATCTCTACATGAAAGATTTAAAAAATTTTTTAATATTCAAAATTATATTAATACAAAAAATATATATCACATTGCACGACTCTAATAAAATAACAATTGATCAAAATTTTCTATCAAGTTTCTCTATCACGTACATTTGTAATAAAAATTTTCCGATCATCGCAAAAGTTTTTCGAAATAAGTTATTTTAAATCTACACCTTGGAAATTAAAATAAAACATCCTTACGTTGTATGAAAATAACATTATTCTATTGAGTTATAAGTGCGCCGCGCGATTAAACGCGATTTGCATCGTGTACGCGAATAAAATTGGTGCGCTCAGGGCCGTGATTACACGTGCGCTTGCGTTTGCGTATATCATTACATTCACTCTATTAATTATCATAGATTATCGATTCCCAAAGCATAACTGATCTTGTTTTTCAACTTGTTACGCAAATACTGTGCTACAATTATTGTGATTTCAAATTAAAATATGAATTTTTTATTTCTGTTTATACATCATCATAATTGTTTCTTGTAAAAAACCTGTTTTTACGAAACCTGATTTTACTTCCAAGTACAATTCCAGATAGAATATATGAAACATATAATAGGAAAATATTCACGATTGCGAGATAAAAATAGATATCGCCTTGCTGTTCTCCTTTCAAATCGTTACGCTTACCTGGTATTTAATAAGTAAGATAAAGATATGAGACAAACGTAGGCATGTGTACGCAATTTTTCAATCATCATTTTAGGTGAAACATTGAAACGTAACAAAGAGCATACAAATAGCTATAACATACATACTGATCAGATCTGAAATTAAGGCTCTTAAGGCAATTTAAATTATTTAGTTCATCAAGCTTCGATGCTTATCAAATTGTCAAAGATCGTAGAGAAAAAAAGTAATAAGAAAATTTAAATATTAAGTTAATATTTATTTGAAAATGAATAATTAGCGCGATCATAATATTTTTTAATAATACTGTAATTTAAATTATGTAGGACTTTTTCATAATATAAGTCACTATGGTTCAATAATTTTTCTAAATTCTTACAGCTTCGAACTTTAAATCCTGTCGAATCTTGTTTTGGTAAATTCTTAAATTAATCAGCTCTCTTACAATTATTAGATTCTTTGAAATTGAAATTTTTCTTCAAGTTCAAGACTTTGATTTCGTTAAATTGTGAAAAATTTTATGCCGTTTTGCATTTTGTGAAATTACAAACATCAAAATGGTCAAACTGCGCGCGGCGGCCGCCGCGTTTAAATTATAACAGTTCACTTGGATTGTTACGTGCGCGCTCGTGTGCGTGTACGCGCATGCACGATAGATGAGTTCTACGTGAATTCGGCATACACGGTGTAACGAAAATACCGAAAGAGAAAAAAGACATGGAGAAAGATTGTCATAAATATATCTACGAGACTACATCACTACAGACTGTGTCTCGCTATACTTTAATATCATGTTAATAACATGATATTCGATATTAAAAAGTAGAAAGTGTTTCCTTTCGTATCTTATTTTGTTAAACTTATCTTTTAACACTGTAAGGCAAGAAAATGCCATGCTTCATTTTACTTTATTATTACTTTTAATCTTTCATTTATAGCGTTATTAATACATTAAAGGAATGTATTATGTATATACATTTCCAGCGGTTTGGGAAGCACGTAGAGATCACTGTTGTATTCACCTCTTTTTTTCACTTTATTTCATTCGGAAAAATAATTTTGGTACCCCCTTTAAGAAAAAGAAATAATAAAGTGTTTCAATAAACTGATTACTATATCAGTAATCGTAAAAATGATTACTATTCAGTTAACTGATGAAATATTATATAGTAATCAGTTAATTGAAACACTCATCGGTCTTTTTTTTTCAAAGGACGGGAAAAATGTTAAAACATTTTTAAACAACCGTTGATTTTATCACTGTGTTGAGCCATAACTACAAATTTCTCTCAATCTGTTCTTATTAAAACCATGACAGTGGTTTTACTTGCAGTGCAGAATAAATGAAATTTCATAGTGAAGGATATCATTGTAGAGCGTTTATGAAGCGAAGTATTAAGTATTGGATTAATTGTAAGGCTTAAAAATGAATGTCTTTCGTACTCTTCTAATGGCGATTACTGTAAAGCCGTAGCCAGTTATATGTATATATATATATATATATAAAACACATGAGTTTTTACGTTTTATGTTAATGTTAATAAATAATAAGGTACTTGAGTCGAATAAAGCCCAATATTAAGTAAGGCGGCCCACTTTTAAATTTACCATTTAAAAACGCCCTTTATGTTTGAATGAAATATATGCTTTAAAGATACGTCATAGGAAGTAGATAAAGTAACAAAGTGAATAAATCAGCCGTTTTTATAAAAATTGTTGTAAATTTAATAAGTATACATTATTTTATGGTTTATTACAACATATTATGATATTATTCAACTTTCTTATAAATAATGTATTATGAAATAAGGCCCACTTATACATTTATTGTTATAGCCATTGTCATTTGTTTATTATGTATGTAGCTTGCAATAGAGAATAACGATTTTTTTATGACGTTAACTTTCCGTAAACTAAAATTGCATTTGTCATATAGCTAGAATTCCTTAAAATTAAAAATAATTGTTATGTTTTACAGTAAATAAAATAAATCCTAAAGGATTTCGTGTTTGTGATTAATAATCATTTTAAAAGTGAGTTGGAAAATAATATGTTTAATTCCTTTGTTATTTTCAATTTATTTTTAATTTGGTTCTTATTAAAAGCACAAGAATTTAATAAGGCCCAATGTCAGAGTTAAAAAAATTTCTGTTTTGTTTATTTAAAAACATTTTATATAGAAGATAATTTTATTTTGTTATAGGATTGAAATAAACATTTTATTCTCATTTAGTTTATTTCAATATATTTATAAATAGAATTTATAAAAAATAAAACAAGTTAGGTGGGCCTTATTCGATTCAGATACCTTAATTAAAAAATGCTAAATAAAACAATTGCAAAATAATAATTAACAAATTGCGTACATGTGTGTGTGTGTGTGTGTGTGTGTGTGTGTGTATTTATTTATATTTGTCTCACAACTTTCTGTACTTAAAAATACCAGTTAAGGACAAATGTGCAACAAGCTATTATATAATTCTGATACTTGTCTTATAGTGACAATAATCATTATACATGTGTAACTCACTTGGAATTTAAAAAGTATTGCAACTTTAACAAGTATTGCAACTTTTTTTTTGCTATAAAAAAGTATGTAACGTAGTTTATAACGGAGATTTTTTTTTCAATCTGATCATAGATAGTGAACGCGATAGTTAATGTCACCGTCACAGACAAAACAGTCGAACTAATGTGTCATTCGTAATTGCGGTATAACAGTCATTCAAGGTAAATGAATCAATTTGTCCATAACTAATTTTCTCCTTGAACAAAGATACGCGAATACGAGGAAAACATTATGACGAATTGAAAGCAACTTTTTTTCATTTGGCCAATATACATTCCATTTTCTTAATTAGCATTAAAGATTAATCTTTAAGAGACTTTTATTAGAAAACACGTAAATTAGGCTCTGAAAAATATAAATACAATAATTCCTACGGAAGCCGACACAATTAAGTTACGAGTATACTGAGATTTATTATCAATGGTAACAATATCAATGTAATTATACAAATTAACAAATTATAAACTTACACGTATGGACGGCTGGGGAGAGTCAAAGTTTGACGCGTGTAGAAAAAAAATTGCCGAATATCTTGCTTGTGGATGACTAATTGATTTATTAAATCTTTAATAAACGTAAAGACTAATATTGTGCTATTAGTCTGAACTTTTAGAAATATCTATCTCATTACTGACTGGGGCATTTCAGTATTGATCGATAGATAAATATGTGTATATTTTGTACACGTATATAATTTCTTACGCAAATAACAACTTTACACTTGTGGGTATATTTTGTAGTTTCTCCAGCAAAAAGGTTTCACATTTTTTATTTTAATTATGAGTATTGTACAACACGTATTATAATTTAACCGATATAGCTGTACGATACAACTTTTTCTCGAGCACCACGTATATTTGCGAATGCGTTTTGCATAAACGCGTATATGTATTCCGATGCATGATTTGTAATAGCCCTGAAGCCTATGTTACGCATTTAGCTTAAATCTGCTACTATTTGAGCTTGCCGGTAGTTTAGCAGGTAACCGCATCGTTTTGTACCAGTTTCAGAGCGAAATTACATCGAATTATAGTGAGCGCGCCCGGAATACTTCGTTCATTCGATTTGCGCTATATTTGTGAGAAGTAGAATTAACTCAACTAATTTCGCAATATTGGTAATCGTCGTCGTATCTAGCAATAGCCAGCAATAGAACAAATCGTTTGTACAATGTACATATTTTCCAAAATATCCCGCAAATTCTTTCTCTATATATTCTGCATATACTGCATTTTACAATTGCTCCACTATCTCTCGTGCTAGTCAAGCAATTCGATATAGTTGTGTAAGTTTAAAGATTTTTTTTTTTTTCTATTTCTCCGCTTATATAGAAAAATTATTTTGGAAAAGTGAATCTTTTAGCCAACACACTCGTCGCTCGTCTAATATTGTGCGTGTGATATTATCTTTTAAATAACTTTTATTAGAATATCTATTGTAAAATTTATCTCATTGGGAATATCTATTCTTTTTGTCTCGAAATAATGTGTTTATACCGACTGTTTTCGACGACGAGCGCGCGTCTTACGATTACAGTCTTACAGTCTTGCACAAGACCTTCGGTGTTCTGTTGTTAGTAAAAGTTCAAGTTTTCAAAAGTAGTTTATTAATGATGAATTTTTCAACTCGATGGGATTTTAATTCGCAAATTAATTAGAAAGAATTTTTATGTCAGAGACATTAGAAATTTCATGGGACGTGAGACGTAATTTAAATGTGTTATTTAATTTTCAAAGGACTTACGTGTGTTGCTCGTGCTTCACATTCGTTTGCGGCACATTATCGTTATTGGTCAATGGTGATTTGGCAGCCACGGAGCTGTCGTGACCATTGGCGGTTTGTGGAAACGACATTTTCAATCAGCGAATGGAACGAGAGTCACTTAAAATCGAACGATGACGATTGATAAAGATTAAAGATTAAAGATTAAGAAGAGACTAATCGAACCGCGCGTATACGTCGCGTGCTCACGACAAGTGGCTCGCGAGACTTTCGTCAGCCTATTTTATAGAAGAGTTCAAATGGAAGTCAAAAAAAATGTGAACGCGAATGAGTCTACCAATCATCTTGGACACGCACAAGTGCATCGACCAATCGACGAACGCAAGCGAGTCGTGGCGCACAGGGTGCTTGCGCCGATTGCGAGGATAGAAGTGGGGAAGAGATGTATACGATGATAACCCGTTACAGTGGTACGCAAGTGGTCCAATTATTGTTATTTGTTTCGACAACGACGTTGACGTCGGCGAAGCGCGAAATCTAGCGCGACGCAATGTCGGAATAATATTTCAGTTGACGAACAAACTGATTAAATTTATCTCTAGATGAATATAAAAAAGCGTATCCACGTGATATTAAAAATTAACAAGTATAATTTGGAAGACCAAAGTCTTATACATTAAAAAAAAAAAAAAAACATTTTTATTCATCTATTTCAAAATATTAATCTATTGTAGTTTACCAAGTATAAAGCATAATGATATTAGTACTATTAATTATGGATTCAAATTTATTTATTATCTTTGATTTTGTGCAATTAATAATTTTATTATCTTTTAAGTGAATTGATAAAAACACGGAATTAATAGATGACTCGACTCAAAAATTGACTTTAGAATTATAATGTATATTTTCAATTCAATTGTACTCTCCATTTATTTCCAACATATTTATTTTGTTTTGTGTTTTCTCTTTCAATTTCTCTATTGAGAAAGATTTTATGAAAATCCTTTTTTATTGAAAATAATCTAAAGCAGATAAAATGGAGAGAGAGAGAGAGAGAGAGACATTATTCGTGCTCGTAATTTTCTTTCAATCGTGGAACATTCGACTGATTCTCGCTGGAGAATATCGAGCACATCAATAGACGAGCACAAATAAAATATGACGTATGACATACGTGACATTTTCAAGAGATGTTAAATAGCTACTATACTTTCGAATAAGACATATATATGCACGACGAAGCATACTCCAAGGGTATGTTTGTCTCTATTTGTACTTTTAGAAAACTCATGTTAAATATTAAATTAAATCAAAGTAAATTCTATTATTGGTGTTGTATTAATTAGCTCTCTTAATTCAAATCTCTATTTATTAGAAAAAAGATCTAGTTTTCCTTCTATTTTCTCTGTATTTAATCGTAGACAATCTTGAATTTTTTAATTGCAATTTTTTTTAGAAATTGTTACAAAAGTGCTGTAAAATTTTCTCGTTGGACGTTAATTGGACTAGTAAACGTAATATAATAATAAAAAAATATTTTAATTCGTTGAAACATTGACAACATGTTCTTATCTAATTAAAGTTTTAAAATAGCTTTCCAAACAAATCTCACTACTGTCTTTGACGATACCGTAATCCATGTAGAAAAATCGTCTCACTTAAGAAAAAAAGATTTGCAATATACAATGGAATATCTTGCTTATTATATCATTCCTATTATTCATGTCCAACTCCTAAAACGCCTTCCCGTACAAGTCAGCCCTCTGTTTTCTTGGTAAGTCTTGGGCATAAGAACGAAAATTCAGCATATACAAATTGGAGCATAAAATTGAACGTTAAGAACAGCTGCATTGTATAGATAAGATAAGAAGTCTTTGACGAAGTAGATGTAAAATAGAATAATACCTTCGTTAATATCTCTCGAGTCATCCTTTTATATTTTAAATACTAGATATATCACAACACATACACATGTACACATTGTATTTTGCTTTGACAAAAATAGATAAATTATACTATACAATAAGAGATATAGTAAATCACATTAAAGAGAAATAGTTGTTTCAAAGTTGTTGAATCATTTACGACTATAAAGATATTACGAACCAAATATAAATTTTCGGGAAAATGTACTTGAAAAATTTAACAGATAAAAAGATTTAATTTTTGAGTTTTTTAAATGACTTTTTCTTTAAGAAGTTTTTGGCCATTCTAATTGATAAAATATTAATAAAAAATTGAACCATTAATGATAAATGATTATTTCTTAGCAAAGAGTTTTAAGAAAAAATTAAATGGAATTATTCCCAATTCTGTTAATTCATCAAAAAAAGGAAAGCCAAAAATAAATTTATTTTAAGTTTGCTGAAAAATTTATAATTTTTTCAGAAATTGTTCCTACAATGGATACTATAGGTATATTGAGAGATTATTTAAAATTATATATTTTAATTTTATTAATAAATTGATTACAAAACATAAATGAAAATCAACGAAAATGTTATTTAAAAAAAGGCCAATCTGCATATTAATGGATTTCAATAAAAATCTATTTCTAGTTAATAATACATAAATTTTTTCTACACATTCTATTTATTTGTAGAAGGTAATATGTTGAAATTTTACAATGAATTTTACATACAATTTTAAACGATTTGAGTAGCAAACAACAAAATTAAAATATTGGAATTTTTTAAATCTGCAAATAAGATTCCAATTGTTTATTTAAATAATTAGAATTTAATTTATTTGAATGTAAAATAATTAAGTAAATTTGGATGATTTTAAAAGAAAATAAATAGTTATATTTGTATTTTAGTTTATCATCGCTATTGATTATAAACTAATCTTATCTAAATTTTTTTCTAAATGTTCTTTAACGTCTAAATTCTAAATCGTTTAAACGATCGAATCTTTGATGACATTGACATTGCATATCAATTAAGTAGCTTGGTCATTATATATTTTGTTGATAAAAACAATATTTTGTTCAAATATTCAAATCTGAAATCTTGACGTTTTGTATAAACATTACTCGACGTTATAATAAGCTAAACTCCAGCGCGAATTAATTAATATATTATGCATAATTTTGTTCTCATATTTTTTTTTATTATTATCAAGTTTAACAAAATTGCAAATTGTATATCGCGAAATATATTCTTTCATTCTGGCAAGGGCCTGAAAAGGTTTTTTTTTTTTAAATCAACGATATTACATTGTTAAAAATAAATTGACTCGATTCAGATTGTCTGTTGCATTTGGCGATTGCAAAGTCAATTAGCATTAGTTTCAACGGTGCCATAGTATTTACACGAATGCATTCTTAAATTTATTACGTGATAAGTTACTGGAGGTCAGCCAGATAAGCCAGAACCCCAACGAATCTGCGTGGATCACACTTGAGTCGAGATTGATGGTCTTGCTTACGCTTTCGATATTTCGTAACGACGCGACGTCTGTATTGCGTTTATCTGCTGACTGTGATAGAACGACATTAATCATTTGGAATTGATTCTTAAATTTTTTAATTTTAAACAAGTTTGAAGATCTTGTCGTATTTATAATACTATATACTTATTATAATACTATGTTCTTATACGATATGGTTACTGAATAATGTACATATAATTATATGACATAGACGAGCTATTGACCCGTGAATTAATCGGTACGGTCGAGAATTGATCAATTTACTTTATTGAATAAGCGAATTGTCGAATGTGCGGTGCATCGAATGCTCCGTACTAAATGGAATATTCTAGCAACATGACTTATCACAGATAAGGATTTACATTTTGGCTGATTTCTGTCGTAACGTATATTCTATATGTATAAACGGTTCATACAATTTTAACCTATTCTATACGTATAAACATTTTCATACATTTTTTTAATTTATATTTTTCTATGTAGAAATACAGGACACACACACACACACACACACACACACACACACACACACACACACACACACACACACTTTTGCTCTTTTACTCTTTTTATTAAATAATAAATAAATTAATAAATAATTAATAAATTTTATTAAATAAAGTATTTAAATAAAAGACATAACCAGGATTAAATACAAGTAAGGACAATTAAACAATGACAGCGCAAAACAATAAAGCCGCACATTCGTGGTTGAAAATAAGTATACTTACGTGAAATGTTATTAACTGTACGAATCAACTCAACAACTTGCACTGAATAAAGATGGCATTAACTTTGTGCAGGAGTACTATTTATGCGTGCTATACATTATGCAACAAGTAGGAACATTCGTAGCAGTCTCATTTACCCTCGGGCTAGCCTGCAGATGCAGATAACAGTCATGTATCTACGATTGTCTCTTCTGACTAACTCCTCTGACTACCACTTTTCGTTCCAAGCATATATTTTATCGATAGTATACATATAAAATATTCCAACGATATAATTCATTCAAATGGACTAACACGAAACACTAACCATAAGCAATTTATTTTTCTTCCTTTATTTTTTGATTAGCTTCGTTGGCAAAGCATTTGCGCAATTACATGTATAAACATCATTTTGTAATTTCAAAACAGCTTTGTATCCCTACAAACTGTTCTTCCTTTTTTTAATTAAAATATTTTCAAGTGAATGATCTCTCATTGAGATTTTTTTTTTTTTGTGAATTAAACCTCACGTATTCTATTATCTTACAACAAGATAATACTTGTGTAATGATAATTTAATCAAGAGATTGAATACTTTGTATCTCACATTGAATAATTAATTTGATTATCGTGTTACAAGAGATATTATTAAATGCAATATGAAAATGTGAGCAGATATTTAAATATTATAAAATTAGCATTGATTAATCAGATTAGTGTCAGATGTGCGAGATTATGAAAGAATTTATTTAACTTGTAACACAGATACGTTCGAATTTGAATGAATGTAAATCTTATATATATGTGTACTTTTTATTTGCATTATTAAAAATAAGAACTTCCTGCTGACATAAGACATAATCTGTTATTATACATATTAAATAACAACGTTTTAAATGAACACTAGAATTAGATTTACACAGTTAGAAATATTTTACGAGTTAAGAAATATTTGTTGCATTTTCTCATTCTCGAAATGGGGCATAAAGAATAATACTACATAGCTCACCGAGTACACAAAATATAACAGCATGCATTATAAATGTAGATGAGAGTCCGATATTTCTTGAATGTCGTTAGGAAATAAACTCGTAATAATATGTTTATTTAGGTCGCGATTGTATAGGAAAAGTATAGCAAAGATAGATAAACGATGTTTATACGCCTAAACGAAAATGAATTGAAATGGATAGAAATGAGTTGTTCATTTCGACATTATCGAATTTGCGCTTCAAATTTCTTGAATCCATTTAAATAAACCAGAAATAATATAATGGGAATATATATTAATATGAATTAAAACCCGAATTTAAATTGTATGTGTCAAAGCTGTAGTGCTGTTTTTTAATGTATATCGTAATATGTAATTGAAAAATACATATATTAACGAGAAAAAGACTTATTGTTAGGCATATATTTGACTCGTTTCGGCCTTTGTACTATTTCATTTTATTTCCATTGTTATTACAATAACGAGCCATATTTCAAAAAATTTTTATAAAAATGTAAAATAAAAACACTAATTGTACCTTTATACATATAACAGTAATTTTTTATTGTAATTTTTTAATATCTCTGTACTCCTCTAAATATTATATATATATATATATATATATATATAACAAATTTAAACATTATTTCTAAAACACTTTAAATTTTAAGTAACTTTAAATTCAATGTAGGAGAGGGGTGCGGGGGGAAGATGAATCGAATAGATAAAAACATCTGATAAATTGACTATTCGTTTTTGTCTATTTGATCCACTTCCCTTCTTAATTACCTGCATTATCTTGAACACGTTTTGAAGCACGCACATTAAAATATTTAAGAGATTCATCTCACTCTTGACTTAGCATGGAAAAGAACCATAAAATCGTGGACGTTATCTACAGGATTCACAGACATTGGGTGCTTTCCAGCTACGACACAAGTCGACACTGTGTAACACAGTGTCCATTAGTGTGAGTGAAACAACTAAAATTTTCTCTCTTACACTAATGGACACTGTGTTACACAGTGTCGATTTGTGTCGTAGCTGGAAAGCACTGATTGGCTACATAGTTCAATGTCCATATTTTATGGACTAGAGACGCTCCAAGATAAAGTGGCCGCTCTCAGAGTTGTCTAGAGTCTTTGGTTAAACTGGATAAGACCCATCTCTGGACCGTCTAGGCGACTTTTGGTTCTTCGCGTTGTATTTGCTTCGCCACTTTCGGTTTTATATGTGTTCTGTGCTTTTGGTAGTACCTGTACTAGCATTAGAACGACATAGAGAAGAAGAAAAAGAATCTTCACGCAATTTGCGTGTGTGTCAAAGTGAAAATTTTCTGAACCACAGAAAAAGTGCTAAACAAACAAAACTGAAACAAAAATAATACCAATTATACGTCAATCCTACAAATAATACAAAAGAATGTTCTTTCTATATTTTCTACAGTATATAAATATACTCAATATCTAATAAAAACTTTTAATGCATATATAAAGGAAAAATCTATTGAACGACTTATAATGTTAAACAAAATTCTTTAACATTGTTTATCGATCATTCTGTAAGTCTTTGATACCTAAAAAAAATATATCTATTCAATTAAATTGCAATTAGTCAAGTTTGGTATTATTTGCTATCGTTATCAATCACAAAATGTTTTACAAATATACTAATTTTAAGTAATAATGTGGGAGAATATAATCAATACATTATTTGATATAATTAAATAAGTTTCTTTCTATTATTTTCAGATCAAACGTATACTACTTAATCCATTGTTTTTGCATAAAGATCTGAATTTTAAGATCATGTCAACGTTGGAAGATAAAATTTTGGATGAAAAGTTGCATTATTACTGTAGCAGTTCCAGTGAGGATGAAGAAAATGACTCTGGAGATTCTGATGAATGTAATGATGTAAAATACACAGATGACACTGCACAATATATCGCGCCTTCATATTCAGAATGGGATGGAACTTCTAGTAATACAGGACCTAAAGGTGTTATAAAGGTATAATAATAATAATAATAATAATAATAATAATGATAATAATAATACATATATATCTTGGGTTTGTTATAATTATACATATCTTAATGGAAAGATACAAAAAACTAAAAGACTTAATTGTGAACATGTATATACACATGCTTTTATATGTACACACATGCACGCGCATACACACACCTGCATTTATATTTATTTTCAAATATTAAATGGATATAATGAATGTTAATTCAAAATATGTTCTTGGAAGGATTGGCAACGATATAAGCAATTGGAAGCAGAGAAGCGAGAATCACAAGAGAAAGAAAGACTGCAACTGATTAATAAACTGAGTTTAACTTGCCGCAGTGCTTTGGACGAAGAAAAGGAAAAACTGAACGAGACAGATCCAGAGTTGGCAAATTTATTAAATGATGAATTTCTTCTAGAATATCAGAGACAAAGAATGAAAGAAATGCTTGCTAAAACAGAGAAATTTTGTTTTGGCAAAGTTATCGATTTGGACAATACAGATCAATTTCTACAAGCCATTGATGGAGAAGATAAATCTGTGATCGTTATCGTTCACATTTATGAAGACAATGTATCTGGTTGTGAAGCTATGAATGGATGCTTGATATCTCTCGCAGAAGAATATTCTTATGTAAAATTTTGTAGAATTCTAGGTTTGTTAACTTTGAGATTATATGTAAAGATATTCGACAAGTGATTTTACTGTCTCCTATTAATGCCAATTAATTAAGCAAAATTAAGTAACGTTAACTATAATTAAATTTTCAAATTGCAAGAAACTTATTTTTCATTTGTTTTTACATCAAGCTAGATAGAATACAAAGTTTGATTGTTTACATCTACATTTTTTAAAATTTTTAGAAAAACTTTGTTTCATTATATTGTATTATTGTTTAAATATCCTTTTAGGTTCAGTTGCAGGTCTTAGTAAACAATTTAAGGAATTTGGTGTACCGACATTGCTGGTATATAAAAACGGACAAGTAATAGGGAACTTTGTCCATGTCACGGATCATCTAGGAACAGATTTTTACTCATCAGACGTGGAAGCATTTCTCATAGAGCATGGGATTCTCGTCGACAAAAATTGCATACCACTTATCGTTTTGAAAAATGAAATCGAAGTTTCCGATAGTGAATAAAAAAATCATCGTTCTTTTTAAGCTACTCTACTAATATACTTTTATTAATTCAAAGAAATGCTAAAATTAAAATTATCACATCGATTTGTAGAATATTTATCAAAAGATAATCGAATGCAAGTTATAAAACATTTACTTTTAAATCAGATACATATTGTTTTGATTATAAATTATTGTAAATCCTTCATTTACAAAACTATTTTAACATGTCCAAGATGTGTTTTTTCTTCTTTATTGCATTGCAGAGCTGCGAGTAGATTGACAACACCTCGTCATATTCTGTATTTTTCAAATTATCGTATAACTTTTTCAAATCTTCTTTTTGGCGGATTTCATCTCTAACTACTTTTAACTTGTCTTCTATTAATCGATTTAGCATTTTAAAAGCATCAACGGTAGTCGAGGTTTCTTTGAACATTCTGATTGTGCAAGAGAGCTTTGTTATCTTTGCTTGCAGTTCAGCAACTTGCGCCTGTAGCAATAAGTATCCTGCCTTTTCTAAATACGCTTGGCTCATGTTTTCATATTTCAGCTTATTCCATTTGTCCATTAAATTTATATATTTCGACAAATCACTTTCGCATTGCAAAATCAAATCTTCAATTTTATTCTTCCATTGTACTGCTGGTACATCGTAATATTCCAAGAATTTATTACGCATGTCACATTCGTTGTTTTTTAATGCTTCCTTAGCATTTCCTCCTAAGGCTTCATATCTTATAACACAGATATTAAAACTTTATTAGCATATATATATATATATATATATATATATATAATTATTATTATAATTATAACTTTGTGTACATCGAGTTGATAGTCTTTCCTTTTATATATATATGGCAAAACTCACCTTAGCATCATATGATGTATAGTTTCTCGTAACATTGTCTCAATGCAACATTTCACCTCTAATTTCTCATCAAGATTTAAGTCACACGATGGCAAATCAATAATTCCCAAAAGCATCAATTTATCTTGCATATGTTTCGTTGTTGAAGGAAGATGCATATACTTATCCAGTTGATAAATTGAGAGCATTAATTGTAGTTTGTTAGCTGTGTTCTTAGATAAAATATCTTTATGATTCAAAGATGCTTCTTTCATACACTGGTACATAATATTGATTTTAACGTGTTCACTTATATTTTCTTCGCATAATGTCAAAGAGTTTATCGTCTTCTCAATAGCACTTGTTTCTCGAGTTATCGCAAACCTATTATTACTTCTTACTGCATTGGAATAATTATCTAATAAACTTTGCAATGAATCCACTCTACCAATAAATTTATTACTGGACTGGGAAATTGCCGAAATACTAGAAATATCTAAAAAACAAAAAAAAAACTATAACACTGCAATTTATAATATAGTATATAGAGCTTTATATGTAATATAAAAATAAGTGTGTGTCTGTGTGGGCCTTAATAATTTATAACTGAATACTTGATTTAATCGTATCTGCTTTAATATAATTTTTTGTTATAAGTAAAAATCTATCACTTACCCGATATTTGATGCAAATCACTAAAATAACTCATATTTAATATCTGTATTAGAGGACTTGATCATTTAAATAATAGAAACAAATACAACAATAACAATATAATCAATCTCTTTTTTTCTTTATTGTAGTTATTTGTTACTTTTCAAGAGCAATATTTTTAGGTTTTAATAATTATGTGATGCAATCTGTATAATTATTTTGTATATTTATTCAACTTCTTTTTATTTTTTGGTACCAACTCTCGATTGGATGAGCGGGAGTGATACGATCAGTAAGCAAAATTAGTTTTAGAAATCAAAGCACGAAGGACAACAACGGTTGTCCTAAATGGCCGATCGTGATGCAATCGACGGTTTAAAAAAATATCAGTAACGGGCAAATACATCCGAACACATAGGCGGTCTCAAATGCCCAAGCAAATTTTACATTTATTCAAAAAGTTCAAAATAAACGTGTGTTGATCCATAAACTATGGATAACTGTGAAAGCTGTGGACTATCAAATAAATGAAAATAATGGCAGTTATGAGCTTTCTACGATAAGCTATTAGTCGATGACAAGTTGTAAGCCATAAGAATTGACCAATCACAGACAAATATTCTCTTCACATTCATAAACTAACCTCAACCTTCCTGAACTGTTTGATCTGTTTGTAGAATTTGATACGCATTGAGGCCTGTTCTTTTTAGCTGAACTGGCTGCACTAGTTCAGAGTTTATCTTTCTTCTTTCAACGTGAAGAGAAGAAGATAAACTGTGAACTAGTGCAGTGAACTAAGTTCAGCTAAAAAGAACAGGCCTTTAGTCAGCATTGGTACTTGGTACTGATTGGTACATACGTATGTACCGAGCGTACGGAGTTGATATGGCGATGGGCGACTTGCCTAAATAAAAAGAAATGTTTATCATAATATGCCATAATTTAATTATGTGGCATGAATTCATCCGCTGTTTTAGTGTCTCTGTGCGTTATTCGCATCGAGATTTGTGATTCAGAGTTGGAAGAGACTGCTAGTAAGCATAAACTTCTCATTCGTATCTCATTTGCATAATATTTATTATTTGCTATATTTCATGAGTCATTAAAGAAGTTAATGTTTCTATGATTGCACTGTATATAATTTACAATATTTCTATATAGGTTGTATTTTAGAATGTTTAAGATATCTATAATTTTTTTTAAATGATTTTTTTATTTTTTTATTTTTACGAGAATACAATTACTCTAATTTCTTTCATATTCTGCTCAAATAAATTGATAATGATCAAATAATCGATTAGATATGGTAATTTATAAATATTAATAAAAAATAATAGGTACCATGGCTGCGAAGAAGACGAGAGGCTGCAGAGAACCAAGGGATATCAATGTGGAAACTTATACAAATGTGACAGAAACTACATCTCCGTTATTATCAAGCCAAAGCACAAGTAAATCGCATTCGTTCTCAAGAACCAATTCTGAAGAGACATCATTTGTGAATTCTAACCAAGTAACGAGTTCTGGTTCAGGAGAAATAACTGGTGCTGCCGCTTGTACCTCACCTGATCAAATCAATTTTATCTCAGGGAACCCCTTTGTCGAAGTTACCAAAGGTATCCTCCATCTCTTCAAGGAAGAGTAAGTCATTTCTCTCCCTCTTCTCTTTTCTTTTACAAATTATTTCGACTTCTTCAGCTAATGGGTGCTTTCCAGCTGGAGCTTACTTAATAGAAATCTAATTTAAAGCTTTGTTCCAAAAATATATGATATTATACTACTGACTGGAAAGCACTACAATAGCTGCTAATATTATAATAAAATATATGTTACTTTTCTCAACATTTTCACTAAAGGTAATGTTGACAAGTGGGATGCTTTTGGGATAATTAACAGCTTAAAGTACGATTTTAATTACTCTTATAAATGATTTGATTTTTTGATTACAGTGAATTGACTGAAATGCGTTGTGCGGCAGATCGCAGTCATACTATCTGTATTCTGTCGGTACCAGCAACAATGACTTGCCACGATCTTTTAACTTTTACAGCAGCTTGTCATCAGGATATACAATACTTTCGAATCCTAAGAGACGGCAGTCCAAACCAGTATATGGCTCTAATCACTTTTAGATCATCAGTGAGTAAACAGATATGTTACTTTCGATAAGTTTTGACAAATTGCAAATACTAGACTTTACATATAAATTTACAGAATTTTATTAAATTAAATATTTAAGCTAATAAAAGTAATTTTATTGATACAAAGAATTTTAATTTAAAGACATGTTAGCCAAAGCAAAGCTTTTATGACATTTTAGAGTGCAGCGAGTGAATTCTATGAAACTTTCAATGGTGCTCCTTACAACTCTCTAGAACCAGACATAGTTTGTCACATGGTATTTGTATCACGAGTCGAAGTAGGGGACAATGGAATGCCTCTAAGTGGACACACAGAGTTGCCATCGTGTCCCGTTTGTCTTGAAAGAATGGACGAGAGTGTGGATGGAATTTTGACGATATTGTGCAACCATACTTTCCATTCCAGTTGCCTTGTCAAATGGGGTGACACATCCTGTCCGATCTGTCGATACGCTCAAACACCAGAGCCACTGGCAGACAGTCGTTGTATGGAATGTGGTATGTATTGGGCTAGTTGCTTCGAGTTATTGAAGTTTGAGTTTAATTTAATCTTGTATTAAATTCATCTCTTTTAATATGCTTTATATAAAATTCTTTAGTTGCAGATACCAGCAACGATGCATTGTGGATTTGTTTGATCTGCGGTCACGTAGGCTGCTCGCGCTATCATCAGGGTCATGCGTTCGAACACTACCGAGATACACACCACTGTTATGCGATGCAGCTGGGTAATAATCGTGTCTGGGATTATGTAGGTGACAATTTTGTGCATCGCCTATTGCAGGATAAAGATGGTAAAATGGTGGAAGGTGGTCACTCGGCAACCAAGAGTGAAGGTGCTGCTGTGGAGGATAAGGTAGATTCGGTACAATTAGAGTTTACATATTTGCTAACATCACAGTTAGAAACGCAACGACAGTATTATGAAGAGAGGCTCAATCGTTCGGAGCAACGTTCCATAGCAGAGATTACCGAATTGAGGGATAAATTAGAACAAGTGCTCGAGGAAAATTCGCAATTCAAGGTACATGATTCTTAAAAATGACATTGTAATAATGTCCTTTTTATTTTTCATCTTTTCTTTTTTTTCCTCTTTATCCTTATTTCTCTTTCTCTCCTGATTTCTTTTCGCTTTCTTATTTTCCTTTTTCTATATATTATTTTTCTTAATACTATACTCCCCTTAATCTTGCTCTAAAGGCAATGTTTTTTATTTCATCAGAAACAATTCGCGACGCTCAATCGCGACAAGCAAACACTGGATAAGCGTCTGCAGCATTCCACCAATAAATTGGCACAAATACAAGCAGAATTGGCAGAGGAAAAAGATCTGAGAAAGGCTCTACAATCGAACCAGACTTCGTGGCAGGGAAAATGCAAGAAATTGCAAGATGAGTTGTCAACCAAGGAAGCAGAGATCACCGATTTGAAGGAGCAAAACCGGGATCTCATGTTTTCTCTCGATGCTCAAAAACAAATCGACGAGTCCATCGATCGAAATGAGATTGCCACCGGTCGTATCGTTATTCCTCCAACGCCTAAAGATGGAAAATCGTCAGGATCTCGGGGACATAAAAATCAAAAGAGGTATTAACTTTAAAGATCATTGAACACTTAGCTTTGAAATTCATTGATTTATTTAGATCCAAATTTTTCTAATTTCTTCAATACGCGAAAGAAAAGAATGTTAAACGTAATATTCTAATATCAATTACAAGAACGATTATAATGAAGGAAAAATGCTGTAAAAGAAACTATTGAAGTTAATTTTTATAATGTGTGAAAACGAAGTAATCTACTTTGTTATAACAATTTTACCAAGTTGCTTATTTTTATTTGATTTGCTGACCTACTGTAACATAATGTAAATTTTAAAACTAAAGCTCTTGATTTGATACATCTTTATTAGATTGTCAGAGGCACACATATGAAATTTATATAAACTTTCTTCTTGTATTATATCTCAAAATAAGTTGTTTCGCATATCTCACGCCTCATATATTCTCGTCCTGTTTAAATCCTGGATTATCATATTGAAATTGATTCGACTGGGAATTCGACTGTCCTGGTTGAAAAATCCGATTGTTTGAAGATCTTAAATTATCAGCATCATCATAAATTTCGTATGATTTCTGAGTCTTCGTCTTCCTTTTTGCTAAAATTGTTGATCGCCTCCGTTCAAAAGCACTAAACGCATTTTTCGGCATTTGCGAGGACATGCGTTGTGATAAACCTGTACAATAGGTAAGAGATATTCCGATAAAAAGTAATAAATAAAAGTACCTAATGTGATAATTAATGCCATTACATTAACTTAGAAGTTGCTTTCGTGCCAAAAGGTGTTAAATAATTTATAGGAGCCCCATATGCGTTCAAGATGTAATATTTTTAAAGCAATTAATACATATTAATGTGTTAAAAAAAAATTAAATATTTAATAAAACGTCAATTATTAACTGTAATAATAAATAAATTTTATAATATATTTTCATCCTTAGCTTTGTCAGAGAGAAGCGAAGAAGACAAAATAAAGACTAAACATGTCAGACATTTTGTTATAATGTACAACGTGTTTAAATTTTCAATCTTCATACTTTGTTTTTCAATATTTTATCATCTTTTGCTTATCAGTGGATACTACGTTAAAGCTGCGTTCAACAAAAAAAAGCAGTTTTGCTAGTTTAAGATTTTTTTAATACGATTTTTTAATAGGCCTACTGTAGGCCTATTCTGTAACACTTTAGCGACAATTTGGCAACCGTTACAGTGTCGTTGCGCAGCTTTTCTACCATGTATAATATCTGCGCAACGACGCTGTAACGATACCGAATTGTCGCTAAAGAGTTACAGAATAGGCCTACTGAACATATAAACCAATCATATTAAAGATTTTTACAACAGTTGCAACACTCTCTCTCTCTCTTTTTTTTTTTTTTTACTAAACGCAACTTTATATTTGTTTTAACTAAAAGTAATTAAACTACCTTTTTTAAAAAGCAAACGTAAGCAAGAAACAATAAGTCGATAATGTGACCTCACTGCTTTATAGCAGCTCTTCTTGGAAGCAAATAGAAATCAGTAATGTTCGTTTAATAATTGCTTATTCGCGATATTTAATGCACTGTCAATTTCCGTATCTTTAAATTCATATCTTTCTCTTAATTTTTTCTCCTCTCTCTGTGATGAGTCCCACAATCCCATTTCACATTTAGTAATTGAATTCGTATAAAACAATATTATGGACAATTTAGAAAATAAGTGATCTGAACTTAAAATCTTTCGAATTTTCTAATCCTAGACCATGAATAGTATCCTCATTAAAATACTGATAGGCGTATGATATAAAGCATATAAATTTCGAATAGCAAAAGCAGTTATACCTGAACTTGGATCATGAAGCTTTCGTCGAAAGAGTCTTTCAAAGTTTCCCAATATCTTCAATGAGCTCTTGGAATTTTCCGTTAAGTCGTGTGTGTTTTGCTTAGGAAAAGTCACGGTGCTTCGTCTAAATTCGAATGTCATGTCATCTTCCGCCATACGTTGAAGCATCTCTGCTATTTTATCAGCATGCTTTTCGAAAACGCTGTCTTCTGAAGAAGTTATCTGAGAGAAAGAAACAATAAAGAGAGGGAGAGAGAGAGAGAGAGAGAGAGAAAGAAAGTTATTTTTTAATTATTTATTGTAAAAAGAAAATTGAAAAGAGAATTTTGGCTTTATCTTATTCTCTTAAAATAAACTAGCTTTATATCTCCAAACAATCTTCAATAAATATGTTTACAAAAAATCATGGAGATTATATATACATTATTTTTCATTACATATATGTATTGTGAAAAGAAAAGCGTTTTATTATCAATGAATGTTCTTTCTTCTTTTTTAATATTACCTTAGTACAAGAAGGAAGTTTTGTATTAGCGAGTACATGGGAAAATGTATCGAATCGATGAACTAGCATAGCGCAGAATTGTATACCTAATATGCTGATGAATGCAGCTATAAATAGACATCCTATCGGCTCAAGTCTCAAGTATTCTTTAGTTAAATGTACCTATACAAAATTAATACATATAATTTTAATTTTTCAACATTGCAATTTTTATAGTGATACAATAATTTAATTGTTAAATATTGTAACATTCTTAAATGACCTTGTAAAATTATTACTAATGAAATTAACGAAATTTGGGACATGATAGAGGATCATCATCATCATTGTTGTCGACGTCGTTATTATTATTACTATTTTTATTATTATTGTTATTGTTTTTATTATTATTATTAATATATTTACCTCAAATCCTTTTGAATTGTACGTGACATTATACTTCATTCCAAGGGGCCATTGCAAATGCAATGTATCTTTATTTAGTTGCATAAGGAATACAATTAGCACAAACAAAGCATTTAACATAAAGAATTTTAATAAATACGCATCACGAGAATTCATTAATTCTTGAGTTATCTTATTCTGAAAAGAACGTATAAAAATTAAGGAGAGAATAGAGTGAATAAATGCGCGCGCGTTTTTACTTTGCTTATTTTCCTTTCTTTTTTGCAAAAAAAAAATAAATAAATTCAACTCACTTGACTTTCTTCATCGGTTTCAATAGGTCGCAAATATTTTCCAATCAGATCTTTCCAAAATTCCTCCTCATCGTTCGATAGAAAATCTACGACTCCTCTTCGCAGTCTTTCATCCTGAAGCCAGTAAGGGCTGATGAGGAAACTAGCCTGATCCTGACTCGAGGTTGCGGATACTTGCGTCAGAACGTCACTTTCATCGTCATCGACATCCTTATAGATGACATTTTCCTGATCACTTTTATCGGCTATGTGTTGTAACTCGATTTCTTCATGCATTTCCTCTTCTACCGTCTCTTCTATCGGAAAATATGGTCTTGGATACATATTAGCATTAGATGTTGATTGGGCAACATTGCTAGTCTCCATATTTACTGTATGTAATCTATAATTATCAATAATTACACATCTGTGTTGTAGAATATAAACCTTAGGAATTAAATGAAATATTTATTTTAATTTGAAACTCTGGTGGTAATAGACTGATAAATAAAATTATTACATTATTAAAATTATTACAAATACACATTATATATAAAATGAAAAGGAATATTTATAAAAATTGAGTGTAACAATGTTTCTCGATGACTGAGTTTCATAACGATTATAAATGATAAATCCAACAAACCTGTCTAATAAATTCAGACGTTTGTTTATCTGTTGTAGGGACTCGTTAATTTCATTCAACCGCTTCTCTTCATAACTAATTCCAGAATGAATGCAGCAGACGCATTTAAAAAGATTTCCCAAGGAAAAATCGACACTACCTTTTTCAAATTTGTCTTGCTTATTTTTTTTTCCTATCATGAAGCCGGATAAATTGCTGATTGCTGCAGATCTCTGCTCATCTGAAGAAGTCTTTTTTCGTTTCAATTATATATAACATGATCATTTTTCAAAAGGTTTGAATTATATTTCGTGCGCGCACGCGTGTGTGTGTGTGTGTGTGTGTGTGTGTGTGTGTGTGTGTGTGTGTGTTTTTTTATACGTATATATGTATGTACGTGCGTGAAGAAGCAAAATATGTTAAAGAAGTAATTTGCCAACTGTTTTTTGCAGTGTATTTAGAGCTTGTATCTCTATCCGACACATCACAGAGCATGCTCTGTAATGTTGATAAGAAAACACAACTAAAAGAGTCCCCTTTCGGTTTTAATAAACTTTGAATATGTTAAAAAAATACGTTTATAACATAGACAGAAATAGGAGACGCGTATTTTTTACACGTATTTCCTTATTCGCGCGTTATAATGATACACACTTCGTTGGGGGAAAAAACCGATCATTTTTTCGAAACAAACATCATTTTAACTGTTACCGAAATTAAAAAAGTCTCTTTATTTAAAAACTTTCATATTGTGTTTCCTTGTAAGTTAAATCAAAAATAGACAACAGCCTTACGACATTCAATTTCTTCGAATCACGTGTGCCCCATGTAACATTATGTACGTTGAAGACGGAGAAGATGATTAACAACATGTACATGGATGGTACAGTAATGTAATAAATAACACCACACAATAGACAAGTCGCTTCCTGAGGATGTAACAGACCAGCGACTGTCATTTGGCAGGCGACAATAAAAAAGAGCAGACTACTGGGTGCGAGCCATCCATCTTCGGCGATTTGTAACATAATTCCTACTAGGACGACTATCATCACTAGGCCATATATAGCGCTGATAATCTCTGCTACTATTAACTGCAAACCGACACCAATAATGTATTATCGATAGATGTATGTATAATATTGTAACATACGATATAACTCCATTCAACAATTGGCGATATTAATTTAGCACAGTCGTAAAAAGTATTTTTGAAATCATTTTTGGTAAAATAGATAAAATTGATATAAAACAGTAAGTGATTTCTCATATAAAATCCACTTATGGAGAAGATAAGTAAGTTAAAAAAAATAAATAGAAATTTAATTGGCAAAGCTATTTGTAACTTCTCCCTCTCTCTCTCTCTCTCTCTCTCAAGATTTATTTTTTTTTTTTTATAATTGATCTACACCTAAATTTTTTTTCTTTCAAATATCCTCCAGAATTTCCATTTTTCAAATTAGGGTTTAATCATTGGAATCTCTAATACCTGCATGCGCTCCTTGCAGGTAAAGCACACTCCAACAAACACGCCAATTGGAATCAGATTGTACCAGAAACTAGTCCAATTGTCGATATGAAATGCAGCGACGAATGCACCAACCAGCATCAAAAATATCGTGCCTGGTCCCAAAATTGTACTTCCTTCAATAAATAATTTTTCATGATTTTATTATAAATTATTATAAAAATGTTATTAATCTATACGTACCCATTAGAATCCACTGATAAGCAATGTACAACCACGAGATATCGTTGTTCACCTTTCTCGTCTGTTTAGCAGTCATCAGTAAGTCGAAAATATTTGCGATAGTGGAGGGTATCCATCTACGTCGTTGTATATAAAAATCTTTAAAGAGTTCTGGTGCGTGTGTATATGCATCACTCGCTGCTGAGTATTCGACCTGATAGAAACGAAGTAATCTTAAGAATATGTGATTTTAAGCTATATCCTTGTACATTGTATATGCGAATTACATTGTGTCAAATTTGAATGTTTTTTATATACGTAACATTGGTAAAAATACATTTTTTCCACAATTTTTTTTTCTTTTTTTTTCCCGAAAGAATGACCATTAGATATCATAAAATTTGATGATAGCATCAAAATTCCAATCTGTTTGTTAAATTACAAGATACAAATGTTTAAATTCAGATAAGTTTTGAACAATGCAATAACACATTTTTCGAAATTTTTTTAAAGATATTGTCTTTCACTACTTAATATATAATTAATAGTAAGTGTAATTCTGTAAGTGAAAATAATGACTTACCCGGGAACCCACTTGGAGAAGCAATGTACAAAGCCAGCGATCCTCACCTTGGTCATATTGAATGTAATGTCTGGCTTCAGTAGATTTAGTAGCATATTTCGCCATTACATTGGGCTGCTGTAACGCTTTTGCTCTAAAGAGTGAAAAACAGCCAGGACTACACAGAACACAACCGATCGTATGTTCCGTAGATTTTTGTAACCAGTGACCAATAGCGTACTCAAATTTTTGAAACCAAACCATTGGACCTAACAACAAACAGTAAATCTCTTTGCGATATGATCTCTATACGAAAATCATACTCTAGAAATCTAAAATCACTGTAAAAATAAAACTAATCTAGCCTTCTGTCTGTCGATTGTTGAAAGATCTGATACCCTGATTTCTCAGATCCTAGACACACACACACACACACAAATGATTAACACTAATCTGTTGCGTACCGTACCTGATCCAACCGGGTGTATTCGACCACACGCAGCGCCGAGATCTCTATCTTTTTTCATCAGATCTACCAAAACTTTAACAGCGGCCGGTCGAAAATCGATATCTCCATCCAATGTAAGAATATACGTGTTCTCAGCAATAGTTTCTTTACGATCTCCGTCGATCGGTAATCCCATTAGGCGATAGCCCAAAAGATAGTACATATACATGACCTGAAAAGATTAAATAAGATATTTCTTGGCTTTTCTTTCGAAACTTTATATAATTAAAGTTTCTCTCTAATAGAGATTTAATATGCATTTATTTTATCTGTTTACTTATTCTCGTATTTATCACACGTATATATTATACGCGCGCACATTTTCATAATTTTTATTAGAGAAAAACTTGATGTACATATATGTTTATACTTCATACTTGACTCCACCGTTTTCTGTGTCTGATCTTGTTTTTGTCTTTCAGGTGAACTATCAACTTGGTTTTTCCTGGTAATGTCCACACGAGACGACCCCCATAAGGTGTCGGATATTTAGTAGGCGGTGAAGAACGCATCCACAAGTTCTCTACATTTCTTTGGACCGTCTCCACCAGCGTTATCACATATTGATTGACTTGCGTCTCATTTTCGTCATGATTGCACAAACCAACGCAGCCGTGCATGCAACAAAATGCATCGTCGAAGAAGATGTGTGCTGCCCATTTTCAAAAACGTACAACAAATATATTTAATAATATTCTTTTCTCTCTTATTTCTCTCTCACTCGTGAAATTTTTCAAAAATATGTATAAACTCATTTCTTTTGTGTATGAAAATAGAAATAGTATTAGATAAATACTTATAATTTAATAAGATTTGTTAAATCTTGTTTTTTCATTTATGCAACGATATCTCAATGAAAAGGAAAATTCACTCGCACGCACGCACGTAATTTATAATTTATTACATTACAAATATAGTGTTTTTAATCTTTTAGGTATAACTTTCTGTGTGACGTCGCGGGACTTACTTTCCAATTCATAATAATCCTCGATGTGAACCTTGTAATGTTTTTGTGTGACACGCATCGCGCACTGATCCTTGTCTAATCGCAGAATACTGCCTATCAAATGATTCATCTCGTTCTTCTCTTCGTGCCACATTGTAGCACACGCATAAATTCTCGTGATTCGATCCTTACGTTTATTGACTGCCGTATCCAGGTCATCTTTGTCAAAATCTTGTTCGATTGTTCCAACATCCAATTTAATGTCGGTAGCTTCGAATCTTAGATCACCATTCTGAAATTCCAATTGACTGTAATAATAAATGTAATTGCGACAATGAACAAATCGAATAACAGTCATTTAATTCTTTACTGGAAGATGAGCATCTTTGTTTTTCTCCTCTTGATCTTGGTCGATATTTTCATTCTGTGTCCTTCTATTTAAGGCTAAACATTGATCAATCATAAGCGAATCATAAGTGATTGTGGAAAAAATCTTTTCCGCTGGTGCTAATCTTTCGTTTTCGGTGGTCCACAGATGCGTCGTGATCCATATCTGTGATATGAACCATATCAACCAGAACCAAGTGTACCACCTAGAAAGAAATTCGTTCCAATTTCCAAAGAGAAATTCCTCGAAAAAAAGATAATCCGAGGTAACGTCGTGAAAGGCACAGATGTCCCTATTCCTCGCGGCACACAGTGTCACGATCAAACATACCGCTCCCAGGCTAACCAGATTTATTGGAAACGCAAAACCAAATTGATGCATATGGGTTCTATAAGCAAATTTGCCTGAAAATCAAAATCGAAGAAATCAAAATTGAAATTTCAACAATGGAGAGGATTTGATATACTCAAATTATATCCATTCGAATGCGCGACGAGTGAAAGTGTTGCACTGTTGTATCATTACACGTTGATATATTTTTTAAATATCGCTTACAATTTGTGACCCTTTCAGATTTTTGCGGGCTTTAGAGTTGTATTGTATAAAGCTTTCCAGTCTTTATATTAAATTTCCATGTATAAATTATAACGTATGATATATATAGTACATGTGTACGCTTAGCTATTTTGACTTACAAGATTGATACATCGTCATGGCGCAAGTAGCTTGAATCGCAAGAATGTAAAGGGGTGTGGATACAGTGAATTTCAGAGAGAAGAAATCCCTTGCCTCTAGTCCTTCACATACGTTAACGATGAGAGCACCCGTGATAAAAATAAATATTCTCCAAAGGGAGACATATCCTTGTACGATATGTTGACCTGATTGAAGATCTTCTTTAGCACGGGATAAGAATCGCATCAAACCTGCTCAAATTAAAAAAATCGATGGGAGATAACGATTTATCTTTTGATAATCTCGATGCGACACTTTATTCACGATATAATTACTCAATCGTGTCATGTAAGGATTAATTTAATTTATTAATTGTAATAAATTAAATTAATTTAGAGATAAAAACACTAGCGATATAAAAAAAAAGGAATTTGAGAATACATTTATCGAGATTACCAGATAAAACTTTTTCACATTCTTTCAATCTCTTTTCTCTCTTTCATCTTTCCTTTTTACATACATATTTTGAAATTATCTACAGTAATCTACACGATCGGTACGTACGACTGTTGCTGTGGGACGGCACAAAGTTGCTCCACCAGCGGCTTGAGCACAACACGAGAGCAATGGGAGAAATCCACATTAGTATGTCGTCAACATCGTGCTCGATATTAAGAATCAAAGGCCACAACATTCCGCTCACTTGGCCAATCAACGCCAATGCGTCAAAAATTCTTAGCAATTTTAATTTGTTTGCCGATGCATTTTGATTTTCTTTCTTTCGTGAAAGTAGATCTATTAATAATCATCAATGTATGTTTATATAACAAATGAATTTTCATGAAATCGTATAATGGGAACAAAGGTCTATATTTTTGGTCCTTTTCAATTAAGCGTTGATCAATTATCAAGTATTAAAAGTAGTTGTATGTGTAACATGTTGCATCCAGATCCGAGTTGATCGCCGCTAACAAATTCAAAAAATGCATCAAACTAGTAAAAAATAACATTTGTAATAAATCTCTAATACTGAAGCAATAGTCTAAAGTAATAAATGTATTAAAATGTAATATAATAATTTTATATTATGCAATTATATTAACTATGTTAATTTATCAAGATGTGGATCTGATGATGAAAATTTTATTCCAAGGTCGCTGCCGGCGAGCAAAATTCATATCTTTCATCAGAAAGACAAAAACGATTTATATTATAGATACTTATTTGGCATTCAACGTGTTAAAAGTAATAATAAGTAGAAATAAACAAAAGTCTAAGTAAATTGCTTTAAAATTAAGATATATTACAATTACGACAAGAAAAACATCGAAATTGGCGAAATTAAAGGCGTTATATCGATCTCAAATTAATTATGTGCACTTACTCAACAATCCTGGGACAAAACACAGGCAGCAAAATATGGCGGCGCCTTGCACCGCATCGATTCGCGGTAAAATAACAAAAGTTAACAGCACTAAACCAATCGTGTGAAGCGTGTCTATCAGGATCATAAGTAAAATATTTCGTTTCTTTGGCATCCTTGGTTTCCTTTTGAATAGATGGTGCAACAAGGTATTTAATACTCCGATGCATTCGGGAACGAGAAATATAAAAATCAGACACCATGTCCATCTTATACCATGGCCATCTTGCGTATATTCGGTAATAGATTCCTTTAGTTCTAAGGAATATAGGAGTTTGAGGTGAAAAAATATTGTATATCCGATAAAAAGAATTTATTTCTAAACTTTTAAACGTAACGTGTAACGTGTGTGTACGTAACATATAGCGAAACGTGATAGGATATATAATACGATAATATGATAAATAAGCGATAAGATAATTATCTTTAAAATGTTTCTTCGAATACTTCGAGAAGTTTTTAAAATGTAAATTATCTTTTCTAAACTAAACTAATTTCAATTTGACCCAACAGCATACGAATATTTAATCGTTTTCAATTATAAATACATATATCTCTTACATCTTTTTTTAGAACAGAGTTTTTATTTAATTTTCCAATTATTAAATTGTGATTTAATATTTATTAAAATTTTAATGAAATTTTGAATCGCTCGTGAAATTTTTCCACTAACATTTCATACGTACGCAATCTTTAGTGCAAACATTTTGTTTAAAATTTTTTAATCTTTTAAACCATAAGACAAGCGATAAATTTGACAAGTTTCGCGCTTTATTTCCGCGATATAAGAAAAATATGTGATTTTTTTTTATTTGTACTACACTAAATTGTTCTAAATTAAAGTCTTACCTCGACTACGATTACAAGAGGGCACCGATTGATTCTTTCGTAGCTGAGCGGTAGCCAGTAGAACAGCTAATTTAGACACGATACCACTGCATAAAACGATACTGAATAACAATCCATAAATCAACATTTTTAAGATCCAAATGACAATCTCGAAAAATCTGTTATTTCGCATAGATCCGCTTTCTGGTGGAGGAGGAAGACATTCGAATACGTCCCATGGTGGGACGTCCTTCTGCGAACTGGAAAGTATGTGATCCGATAATAAGTTTAGCATTTTCCAGCAGTAATTTCTCTATATACTCACTACTATCTGCTTACTATTATTTCATTTTTTAGACTTTTTTCCTATTTCATACCTTCTTGCACATTTTACATTTTTATACATTGTTTTGCAGTCTTATTCCTTCCTCTTTTTCTCGACATACACTCTTTATTCATTTCACGAAAACAAGATTCATTCTCTCGCATCTTTGCAATAGATGATCAAGCATCATAATATCGCACAAATTCAAGAAAAAAATGATAACTCTGTACAGTGCAGTGACTTTATATACGAGATATACATAAATCTCGAAAGTCTCTCTTTCTTTCGAAATCCCATAACTTGGTAAAACAAAATTTATAAGAATAACACTGACGTTTTTAAAATGTTAAAAAGTAAAAAAATAGAGTTCGCAAAATGATTTGTAATATAAATAACAATGAATTTTCCTATACAAATCTGCCAAATATCATAGTTTTCTTATCGCGTTCTCGTTTCCAAGTTCATTTATTTAACTAGGTTCATTATAGTTATATAATTTGTAATTCGTTTTATTTATTTTTAAACGGGTGTTTTAAACGATATTCAAAGTTTTAATTCTCCAAACACATACCTCTCTTCTTCAGTTTCGTCGAATTCGGAGCTACTATCGTCGTAGTAATTTTCAAAAACACTAATCCTCGGTTCGTTTTCTCGGTTTATCGACAACATATTTGCAAATCTCGCGACAACTTATGATCGCGACAACCGCCGAAATTACTATATTACACACGCGAGTTTTGTAGATGCGTCATTGATCGACAAAGTATTATCATCGGTGCCACGGTGATAAGACTAGATAAGATTTATAATAAGGGACCAATTTAGAAAGTGGAGTACCAGCGAATTTCCGTATATTGTCATTTAAATATACTATAATTATATTATGGTGTAGAGCTAATAGTAAGTCGTTTAACACGGACTTTTATATTACATAAATTTCTAGAACATGTAACAACCTATGCCTAAAGGGTATGTTGCATATATGTATATAAACATTATTGAAAAAAAAATATATTCTACAACTGTATGTATATTATTTCCATTCTTATTTAGTGTTCCATAATCAACGTACATAAATCCAGGTTGTGACACTTGATTAACGTTATAGGAAGAACTTATAACTTTTGTTATATAATATTGCAGAAAAAAAAACATTTGTATGATATAACTATACACTGAAAACCAAATGGTAAGAAAATAGTATGTATCTCTAATGTATACCCTATTTATTAATCTGTCGTATCAATCATGTGTATGTGTTTATTGTGTGATGCCAATAACACCGCAAGCAAGACGAGCACCAGCATTACCAGTTGTTTTCGACAGCTCGTGGGTAGTCTTTCCCAAATCATCAGGATCAGCATGGACCTAAAATTTAGAGAAAATGAATATTTATTCTCTCTCTCTCTCTCCCCCCCCTTCTCTCTAAGACAGATGTAAAAAGAAAAGGAAAAATAAGTAAGAAATTCCTTAATTATGTAACAAATATTTACAATCAAATATGAATTAACTTGTTTGCATTCACACATAAAATTAAAGTTTTTCATTAGAATTTATTTCTAATTTTGTTATATAATGTATTAATAATTATATAGTGTAAATATGCAAGTCTCTTATAACATATGAAAAAATAAATGCATAAATGATATTTACTTTTGTAATGCTATTAATGATATTAAAGAATAAGAATTGGAATGATTTATACCTAGCAAACAAAAATGAATTGAAATGGTTAGAAATAATTTTATTTAGACATTTTCGAACTCTCTCTCTCTCTCTCTCGTGCGCTTCAGATTTTTTGAATCTATTTGAATGTCTAAGATAATAGGAATATAAATTCCATTCGAAATTAAAATAATGAATAGCTCATTTTGTACTTTAATCCATTTGAGTTCATTGGAATCCAAAAATACTCAGAGAACAAACTCAAATAAATTAAAATAAATTGCAATTTTTAATTCATTTAAATTTATCTTGTTTGCTAACTAGACTATAATCTGACAAGTACAAATTAAACGAGACTTAAAAGTTTAATATATACCACAAGAGTTCGTCCAATGACACTGTGCGGTCCGCAGAGTTGAATCATTTTGTCGGTGATGTTAACATTTGCAATGCCATCATTACCAGCATCTACGTTTCCTAAATCACCAACGTGACGCACCTGATCACTCGGACCACCATGATCTTTCTTCAATGGATTGAAATGAGCGCCCGCACTCGTGCAACCTGTAAAAACAGATGAGATAAAGAGTTACTTTATGTTTGAAAATAGTATCATTTTGCACTATATTTCATTTCACATAAAATTTCTTTTTCTCGTAGAAGATAGGAACATAGTGTTAATAAACTTGTATAAAAATAAATTATTTAATTAAATCACTAAAGCTAAAGATCTTTTAGCAAATTAAATTTTAATGTACAATGAAGCATTTTCATTATTCAGCATTGGATAAATAAAAGTCAATTTCTTAAAATCTTTTAAATATTTTGTAATAAACACATTCAAACTCAAAATTTTATATAAGAAATTAATTTTACAGTTGATTTCTACCTAAATTGTTACATAATTAAGATTGCATAATAAATAAGAAATATAAATGAAAAATTAATTTGAATTTATTAAAAGACCTATAGCTAAAAGATAAAATACAAAACTGCTTGTGAGACATCATATACATTTTCTATTTTCTGTTCTCATTCACAAGTAAACGGATATCCTTATCTTACGTATTCTTTCTCAATTAGCTTGTTATCAACTTTATAAGACAAAAATTAAGACAAGTTTGATAAAAAATAATGTACTTTCAATCAGCTTTTGTAAATTTGAAAATTACTTACTATTTAAATTACAAACCGATAAATTTTTATTGAGAAAAATTATAGATGTGTAATAAATTATATTTCAATTTTAAATTATATAACTGATATATCTGCATTATATCATAAATAATGCCATATCTCGTAATATTCTTAGGTTTGACAATGAGTCGAACTTACCATTGGTATTATCACCAAATTCATGAATGTGAAATCCATGCTTGCCTGGCTGCAGGCCAGAAACCTGTCCAGTCACTCTTACTTCATTCGAGCCTGCCTGCAATGCAAATTCAACTCTTACTGAATTTGTCAGGGAATAAAATTTAATAACATTTAATAACTATTAGACCATTAAATCTTGTTAAACTTTCTGTAAGAGGAAATTTGATGTAACAAATTAAAAGATGTCAACTATTTTGGCACAATTCGTTTCCATATATATAACATGTAGGATGAGTCGAGGAAAAAGCATATCATATCGCTAGATGAAAAAAATTTAAGCGTGCAATAAAAAATATTTGTGTGTGTGTGTGTGTGTGTGTGTGTGTGTATACATATATACAAGCGGATGTTTGGAAAAATTTAGCGGAATGGATCTGAACTGAATTTTCAAGAAATTGTCAAGCTTACGCCGGGCAGCAAAGAAACGAAGATTAAGAGAAACATTTACCGGTTGTTCAAAATACAACGTTCCTCTGACAGGTTCTCCCTGAAGGACACAGACCGCTTTGACGATCGACATCGCGAAAGTATCTCTGTCTATTCGAGCAAGTCCTCAAATCCCGAATGGATAGTCGACGACGAACTACACGATTCACGGTTTACAGGAATTAAATAAATTGCTGAATCACGAATGAAATGAGAAAAAAATCGCTGACGTGTAATACGTATATTACTGTCGCTGGCTATCGCGATTGTGTTGGCACCGTTGGCTGATAGGCTGATACGCGAAACACGACAAATTTTAAATGGTAAACCAACGACCAACCAATGGGACCAATGGTTGGAATCGTTAGAAACGATCAGACGACAGCCACGCTCCTCTGTCTGCTCTGTCTCTTGTCACTGTTGGCAGAGAGGAACCTGAGAGCGGCCACGGCGGTCTTTTTTCTATAACGCTTCGAAACTCCCGTACACTAGTGACGCACATCTATTCTGGCCAGAATGGGAACTACGTGTCACATCCATTTTGCAACCTGCCGTTAAAAACAGTGTGGATGTTAGCACGGACAACAACCTACATCCATTTCTCGAGAGATGGATGTGGGTTGTTGTCCGTGCTAACATCCATTTTGCTGTAAATAATCTGACGCGTATCGCGTGTGTTGCATCCAGAACAGGGGTCGAGAATGTGCACAAATGATTAATTACGTCTACTTTCGCGTAATTTTTTATTTATTATAGTCTGAATTATTTACATTAACATTGATATTAATACATATCAATACGTTTATGCCCATATTTTGCACAATCATATTTTTACTTAAAAAAGATGTTTAATAGTAACAGAGAGAATTTAGTTCTTTAATAAAGAAACATTTATTTTACTTAAAAAATAATTGTAATTAACATCGCATCATATGATGAAGAAGAAATAAATGTCTTTCCACGAATAAATATACCATCTTTTTATTTTTACATAATTCTTTATTATTTAAATGTCTTCAAATTATGCTTTTGAAAAAATTACAATTTTTTAACACAAACACAATTTTTTATTTCAATTTTTGCCCAATTCGCTTAAAATATTATACATGAACTCCATTATAATAAATAAGAAATAGTTACAATTCTGTTCTTCCAAAAGCTATGCAATAAATGCAATGTTTTATTTGAAATGTGTATAACGCAATATTAGGACAATATTAACTTCAATTATTACATACTATTTTTATTTTAACCTGCTCACTCTAATATGTAAAAATCGGCGGGTCCCGATAGCGCACATCCCGATAGCAACAAACCACTCACAATGGCAGATGCCTAGAGATTTTCCGTAGGTTGGGTTAGATAAGTCAAGATGATTGGTTGGTGGGCTATTGGGATGTGCGCTATCGGAACCCTCCCTGTAAAAATCATTGTCATTGAAATACAAAATTTTTTTCGAAAAATTTGTGTGTATAGAATAGAGATGATAATTCTGTAATACCCAAAAGTCAGATGAATACAGCTAAAAAAGCAAAAGAAAAAGAAAATTCATCCAGTTCTGCGAATGTTTCATATATTAATGATAAACAATCACTGAAACCTCTAAAGGATCTACTCATGGAATCTATGTTAGGAAAAGAGATTTTAATCTCATTTGAAGAGAATGAGGTTATTCCAGACAAATATAGGAATAAATTATATAACATTATCATAACAGATTTGGAAAATAGATCTATAAGGAAAATACTTGAAAAAAGTGTGTACTAAATTTAAGATGAAACTCTATTGATGTTAGGCAAAAATGAATTATTTGTAAACTTTTTTTAATATTTAGAATTTAAAACATATTTTAAGAGCTATAAAAATTCTAAAAATTAATAAAGTTACAGTTGATCAAATAAAAAAATTTTTTTTTGTACAATTTTAGTTTTTTAACAAAATTTTTTTTATATTTCTTGAAAACAAAATAATGACTGAATGAGAATTACAAATGTAGCAAATCTTTTTGACATGTAAAATATTAAAAGACTTTATACTGACACTTAAAAGATGTATAGATTTAAAACAATTAATAGATAAAATTGTTTTAAAATATTGATTTTATATTGTTTAATAGTTTTATCTGAAAATTTTTAGATTAATTCCATAGATTTTTATTTTTACTTGTATTTTTTATTTCATAGATTAGATAACGCGCTTGCAAACACGATTGTTAAAATGATCGTCGATATATTCCCATCTGAAGCAGCAAATACGTATTTTATGTCATCAATAAAAAAAAAATTCTCTTTGTAATAAATCCATTCTTGCTCGTAGAAAGTTAATTAGTATGTGGCGAAACTGTCAGTGTCAATATAAAAAATTGCATAGAAGGATAATAGATGAAGAAAAAACAAACGATCGAAGTATAGAGCCCGGTAAGGTAACTTTTTTGTGAACAAGATAAAAAATAAACTTTGAATTAAAATTAAAAATATATTTTATTTTTAACAAATAATTTTTGAGAAGCACAAAGGTGCATCATATTCTCGTAAAAATTGATTTATATCTTTCTATATTATATAATTTGTTACCTTGCACATTAAAAACTTTCATTATCATTTTTTTGTAATAACATAATTCGTATACATATTACATCTTATAGAAACAATACAAGATGATATTCAAGAGGCGTTAGACTGGCTAGACAAAAATCAAGCTCCTTGGGACATGGTTTTAGACCATTGGAGAAAAACTTCTGCTCATCGAACCAAAGCTTTAAAAGAATCAAGTGACACTAATTTGGTGGATATATTTGAAAAATGGAAACTCTATAAGCACCCTAGTGGACATGAATTAATTGATACTGATATTCAATGTCTAAATTTATCCAAAGTAAATTTGGATAAAGATGTTTGGTTTAATTTTTTTGATACTTTGCTAAAGCACGCCTCTCTTAGCTTCAAAGACGAAACAGCAAAGATGCTTCTGGAATCTATGAAATCTAAAGATGTTTCAGACAGTAAATACATGCAGTTTATTTCTAAAAATGTATGGAAGTTTCTAATTTTTTATTAAGTTTCAAGTCATTAATTTATATTACAGATGCATTAGTGGCCATGAGTGTAAGTTTACTCCCTCACTTGTATCCGCCAAAACATATGAAAAGAATACGGAATAAGAGTTTCAAGCCTTCTATTGGACTTGCAAAAGAGACTATATTAAAATTTGCAAATGTTAGTATGTATCTATTTATAACAAATTATTTACTATTGGATTTATTTTAATTTAATAATGTTGAGAATTTAGATTTAAAAATATTTTAAAGTATTATAAATTTATGTAAAGTATGTAAGCAATTAACTGTATTAATAACCGTGTATTTCAATGCATATTTTTCAATATAATTATTTTTTTATGTATTATGTATTTACACGTATTTATAAATTATGTAATAGATTCTTGGTGACATGGTAAGACTAAGGCAAGAAGCAAAATCGAGGGCGACAGATCTTAAACTTCCAATCCAACCCTTTTTAATCATCGTGGGATCTATTGAAGACGTACAAGATGTTTATGTCTGTGTTGACAACGAGCTATACAAAGTTCAAGGACTTCTACAAGGTCTAAATATTTGTTTCAAGACATTTCATGTATTCAATCTGCAATATCCTTTGGCCAGTGAACACATATGGATATTAATTCAAAAGGGAATCTATAAAATCAATTTGCCCTGTGATAAGCATATCATATCTATTGAACATGCAGTAAAACAGCTAACTAAGGGAAATACCGAAGAGGAACAAATGGAATGAGTACAAAGAATTATTTTAATATAAAATGCACGAAAGAAAATATTTTCTTGTTTTTTTATTACAATATTTAGTCTTGCGATAAGTCACGAAATATATAATAATATACTGTAAACTGAAAGCGCCCGATATAATATCGATATAATATCATTTATTATGTTTATTTTATCTTGTATTTATGTAGATTTTAAGTTTATGTTAAATTGCGTTTCATAGAAAATGTTTTCTTGCTTTTTCTGCTCCCATTTATTCTTTAAAACATAAAGCATTTATGAATTATGAGGTGCAATGTAATATTACAGATTGCTTTTACAAATTTGCTTGTGTTTGTTCATTAATGAAACATATAAAAAATGAACATTCTGTACAAAAATGGTCTTGTGAAATAACTGAAATATCAAATAACGCGAATAAAGATGTTGTACATTTAATTAAAGAAACAAATACAATAGAACAACATAAAACTATTCTGACTGAACCATTGAAAGATCTATCGGAAACGTTATACAATAACGAAGAATTCAGTATTGATTATTTTAAAAGTAAGGTTTTCAATTTTGCTCTTTGCTTGGTAACGCAACTGTATGCCTATGGAAGTTTAAACAGAAAAGTAATCCATAAAATTATTATTGATATATGTACAACGTATATTAATAATTGTTTAGATTTTTTGAAATGTAAATTTCAAAATACTGAATTACATGATATGTTAGATGTGATGAAAAATGGTTTTAACATATTTAGAACAGAACATTTGACATTAAAATTTTTGAGTAAAATAAATTGTTTTTTCCCGCCAAAGAAAGTCATTATTAGATCTTTTTTAAAATATGGTAAATTAAAAAGTAAAACATGTTTCGTAATCCGTAAAAGAACATTGAGCATAATACCTATAAAATTAGTATTAAAAAAATTTTTAGAGATGCCAATGGTTTTTTCTGCAATAATGAAGTTTGTAGACAAATGTAACAGAAGTTTGGTCATTAATTCGGTAATTAAAGGTGATTTTTGGAAAAAAATCGTAGCTAGTCAAACTGATAAAATTATTTTTCCTTTAGTTTTGTATTTTGATGACATAGAAATTAATAATCCTTTAAGGACGCATAGAACCGTCAACAAGATAGGCGCAGTGTACTGTTCTATTCCAATTTTACCCATCGAATACGTTAGTAAATTGGAAAATATTTTTTTATATCAATTACATAATTCTCAGGATCACAACGTTTTAGGGAATAAAAACATTTTTCATCTCATCATAAAGCAAATCATTGATCTTCAAAATAATGGAATTATTATCAACATCGATGGAGAGGAAAAGAAAATTTTTTTTGTTTTAACTTATATAGTAGGTGACAACTTAGGACTGAATACAATTCTTGGTTTTTCGAAAAGTTTTAATTCCTCATACTGTTGTCGAGTTTGTACGCTTTCTAAAGATGAAATGGTAAAACAAAAAAAAGAAAAACCAGAAAAGTTAAGAACAAGAGAAAATTATTTTACACATTGCAGTGAAAAAACTTTTGGAATTAAAGAAAATTGTGTATTTCATGTAATATCAAATTATCATGTAACTCAAAATTTTTCAGTGGACCCAATGCACGATTTATTCGAAGGGATATGCAGATACGATTTGGCTAAAATTTTGAATAATTTTATTAATAAAGAAAACTTTTTTACCTTGGATGTTTTGAACGAACGAATTAACTGTTTCAATCATACTGCCGACTCTAATGTTCCACCACCTATACAATCAGATTCCATTAAAAAAGAACTAATTATATTATCAGCATCTGAAATGCATTATCTAATAAAAAATCTCGGTCTGTTCGTTGGTGATTTAATTAAAAGTAATAATAAATATTGGCAATTATATTTAATAATGCGTAAAATTGTGTGCATAGCAATAGCAGATGCTATTAACGAAGAAATTATTGAAATTTTTGAAAAATTAGTTTTCTAATATTTAACATCCTATAAATAATTATTTAAATGCAACTTTAAATTTAAGCATCATATTTTCCTGCATTATCCTCGAATTATGCGTTTATTTGGTCCACTCAAAAATATGTCCAGTATACGTTACGAAGCCAAGCACAAGCAAATAAAAGAAACTAGTAAAATTATCACCAGTCGTAAAAACCTTTCATATAGTTTAGCAATAAAACATCAATTACAATTTTCTCATAGAATAGGTCGTAATATTGGATTTTCTGATGATCTTTCTTATGGTCTTTCTTTTGGAAAACTGAGATTAACAAGTTAATTTGAAAAATTTAAAGAATATTTACCTTCAAATGATTTTATAAATTTTAATTGCTACTCTTGGATAAGGATAAATGGGACGCGTTATGAAGTAAATAATGTTATTAATTATAATACAAACAACTTTGACGTTTCTCTCGGTAAAATAAAATTTATAATAGTCAGTTTTGTAAAAGAAATTTTTTTTTTGTATTGCACAATTCAAATTGTAGAAAACTGTTTTCATTTAAGCGCTTTTGAAATCACAGAGACAGAAGTGGGGATTTGTGAACTATAAAAATCTTTCTGATAATAGAGTACAAAATATACATACAATGTCCGATCTTAAACTTTATGTACCTTCTAATTGTTTATGGTGAAATTGTTTAAATGATTGAAGACAAATAAAAAAACATTTATAATATTTTAAGCTGTTTTCATTTATAAACCTTTCATTGCGACACATATATACTTAATTATAGTCAATCATTTGTTTACTTTAGAAAATTACATTTTGTTTTAAGATGTAAACGTTTTAATAGATGTAAATAATTTTTTGTTTGATAAGATAAAAATTTGTTTGAAAATATAAAATTATTTTATTATTAAATTTAAATTTAGTAATTTATTATTTGTTTTAAGTTTACATCTTTTCATTGATCAAATAAATTTTTACGTAAACAAAATAATTAAATTGATATTACATACACATACTTAATTATAGTAAATTCGTTATATACATATAATATCAATTTAATTATTTTGTTTACGTAAAAATTAATATGATCAATGAAATTTATATATTGGAGCAAAATGTTTTTCTTCAATAAAAAGATGTAAACTTAAAACAAGTAATTATTTACTGAATTTAAATTTACTAATGAAATGATTTTATATTTTCAAACAAATTTTTATCTTATCAAACAAAATATTATTTACATCTAAGACAAACACATCTTAAAACAAGATCTGATTATCTAAAATAAACAAATAATTGACTATAATCAAGTATATATTAATTTAATTTAATTTATTAATCGTAATAAGTGAGCATTCTTAAGTAAATATACATTTTTTAAACATATTTTGTATTAAATCTAAGAAATACATTCCTTGAAGTAAGATCTAATTTCCAAAATAAAGTAATGAAGCATTACAATTAAGTGCACATGTATTTAATTTTATTCATCATTTGTTATAATTGCACATTTTTAAGTAAATATCTACTATTTTTAAGTTATTACTTAGTACATTTAATAAATTCATTCTTTAAAGCAAGATTTGATTTTTAGAAATGAACGAATAATTCACCATAATTAAGTATATATTCATTACATTTTACTTCATCAATTGAAATAATTGTGCATTCTTAAGTAAATACGTTTTTTTTTTCAAGCTATTATTTATTAAATCTAAGAAATTCATTCTTTAAAGCAAAATCTGATTTTCTGAAAATAAAGAATGATTCACTATAATTAAGTATATATTTATTACATTTTAATTCATCAATCGGAATGATTGTTTACGCTCAAGAATATATTGCTTTTTTTTAAGTTATTATTTATTTGATTTTAGAAATGCATATCTTGAAACAAGATCCGAGTTTCTTGCATGAACGAAATATTCACTGTCATTAAATACATATTCATTAAATTTTAATTAATCACTCGGAACGATTGTGCATTCTCAAGTAAATATTTATTATTTTTAAGTTTTTATTTATTTGACCTTAAAAATGTATATCTTGAAACAAGACCTGATTTTCTTGATCAAACAAAATGTTTACTGCAGTGAATTCAGTATTCAGTGAACTTCAATACACGGTCTTTTATTTCCTTACAAATATTTATCTATTCTAAGTAAATATTTATTCAATTTAAATATACATTTTTTTAAGGCAAAGCAATATTTATTTCATTTGAAATAATATATATTTTCCTTGAAATATTTTTCCTTGGTTTAAGTAAATATTCCAATTTCCTTGGTTTAAGTAAATATTCCATTGCTCCACAGAAGCTGCATATCTTCATTCTAATAAATTCTTTCGTTGCGACTGTTCAACGAAATCATTTACTTTGATCAAGTAATTTTTTGTTGATATTAATAAATTTTTTTTTCAGTGTAGAAAAAGGAAAGAAGGAAGGAGAAAGTATCGAAGGAGTGTAGAATGGAAATAAAATTGAAAGGAGAAAGTAATTGTTTTTGTTTTTTAAGTAATTGTTCTTGTTTTTTCAAAAGAGCTAAAATGACATTGCCGAGATTTGCTAACGATTTATTGATGTATTTTGTTTCTGGTGTGGCAGCATCTTAATAATTTTCTCGTTATAAATTTCTATGAAGCTTGCTTCTATTTCGCACTTATAATTCATAGCTTCCAAATCCTTTTTTGCTTGAAATATATGACGTATCGTTCTAGGTATCATGCCTTCGGTCTTACATCCACATTCTTCTTCCATAGTGTACGTTTTTCCAGAACCAGTTTGGCCATAAGTAAACACGCAAATGTTATATCCATTAAATGCTGATTGCACTAAAAGGGATAATTCTTCAAATACATTCGCTTGTGACGCGTTGGGTGTAAACATTTTATCAAATGAAAATTCTTGCTTTATCCCTCGCGGAGTATCACTGCAGCTAATTGCATCTGATCTATCCGATTTACTCACTTAAATAGTTATCTATAAAACTTATAGAACACAGGCTGTAACAAAAAATATAGATAGTAACAATTAGGTTTTGTATAGAAATTATTCAAATTTTCTCATTGTTTTTCCTATCTAGCAGCGCCATGCTTTTGTGCATTAACAATTTTTTGAAAATACAAATACTACCACTTGGGTTTTGTAGAAAAAATATATTCTCTTTATAACAGGCGCACTTTAAAGATTTCATACATTTTTTCGAACAAACGCATATTATTTTTATTAGATTACACAATTTCAAGATATTTATTTTAAGTAAATACCACTTAGGTTTGAATAAAAGATTTTGTAAAAAATACTAATACATATCATTTTGATTAAAAAAATTAAGACTTTTAGACGCATGCACACAAAAACAGGCGCCGTTTTTTACCTTTTTTTTGAAAAGGTAAATTTTGTACTGATATCACGCCTTTTTGTAATGTTAAGCAATATATTTATTTTTTGTGATAAGTCATGATTTCAACTTACAAGTAAGATTATAATGTGTGTGTGTGTATGTGCGCGCGCGCGCGCGTGTGTGTGTATATATACCAAACAAATTTCAAAAACTGCTTACGTGAATATAATTAACGTCAGCTCCCATCCACAATAAATAATATGTCTCTTGTATAGACAAGATTATATATTATGCACTTTTTTTCAGCCGAATTTGTTTGTCTTGCACAAAAGCGCGTTGAATAAGTGTATTATTAATAAATATGTACAGTTAAAAATATATAATTTGCATTAACTAGAGTCAATATTATATTATACTCCTACGAGTGCTACGTATAAAATTTTTTACAGGAGAATTTCTGAGGGTGACGACCAAGGAGACGTATCTTACAGAAAAATGTAGAGAGATTAGAATTTGCATCGCGATATCTCCTAGCGATTTAATCCATTATGATAAAAGTTAGAACTCTTCGGGGGTTATCAGAACACAGAGATTTTGGAGAAATTCGCAAAAAAAGTTTTACTCAAAAATTTCGAACTTTGACTCATATAACTCTTTCGTTTTTCACTTTAGCGATTCGATCCATAATGATAAAAGTTAGAACTCTTCGGGGGGCTATCAGAACACAGAGATATTGGAGAAATTCGTAAAAAAAATTTTACTTAAAGATTTCGAACTTTGACTGATATAACTCTTTCGTCTTTCACTTTAACGATTCGATCCATTATGATAAAAGTTAGAACTTTTCTGGGGGCTATCAAAACGCAGAGATATTGGAGAAATTCGCAAAAAAAATTTTACTCAAAAATTTCGAACTTTGACTGATATAAGTCTTTCCTTTTTCACTTCAGCGATTCGATACATCATGATAAAAGTTATAACTCTTCTGTGGGCTATTAGAACACAGAGATAATAGAGAAATTCGCAAAAAAAATTATCCTCAAAGTTTTCGAACTTTGACTGATATAACACTTTCGTCTTTCACTTTAACGATTCGATACATTAAGATAAGAGTTAGAACTCTTCTGAGGGCTGTCAAAACACAGAGATATTTGAGAAATCCGCAAAAATATTTTACTCAAAAATTTCGTACTTTGACTGATATAACGCTTTCGTTTTTCACTTTAACGATTTGATCCATTATGTTAAAAGTTAGAACTCTTCTCGGGGCTATCAGAACACAGAGATATTGGAGATATTCGCAAAAAAAATGTTACTCAAAAAATTCGTACTTTGACTGATATAAGTCTTTCCTTTTTCACTTCAGCGATTCGATACATCATGATAAAAGTTATAAGTCTTCTGTGGGCTATCAGAACACAGAGATATTGGAGAAATTCGGAAAAAAACCAATTTTACTCAAAAATTCTCGAACTTTGACCGATATAACTCTTTCGTATTTCACTTTAGAGATTCGATCCATTATGATAAAAGTTAGATCTTTTCTGGGCGCTATCAAAACGCAGAGATATTGGAGAAATTCGCAAAAAAAATTTTACTCAAATATTTCGTACTTTGACTAATATAAGTCTTTCCTTTTTCACTTCAGCGATTCGATACATCATGATAAAAGTTATAACTCTTCTGTGGGCTATCAGAACACAGAGATATTGGAGAAATTCGGAAAAAAACCAATTTTACTCATATATTTCGAACTTTGACTGATATAACACTTTCGTCTTTCACTTTAGCGATTCGATCCATTATGATAAAAGTTAGAACTCTTCTCGGGGCTATCAGAACACAGAGATATTGGAGAAATTCGCAAAAAAGATTTTCCTCAAAATTTTCGAACTTTGACTGATATAACACTTTCGTCTTTCACTTTAGCGATTCGATCCATTATGATAAAAGTTAGAACTTTTCTGGGGGCTATAAAAACGCAGAGATATTGGAGAAATTCGAAAAAAAATTTTACACAAAAATTTCGAACTTTGACTGATATAACACTTTCGTTTTTCACTTTAGCGATTCGATCCATTATGATAAAAGTTAGAACTCTTCTCGGGGCTATCAGAACACAGAGATATTGGAGAAATTCGCAAAAAAAATTTTTCTCAAAAATTTCGAAATTTGCCTGATATAAGTCTTACCTTTTTCAGTTCAGTCATTCGATACATCATGATAAAAGTTATATCTCTTCTTAGGGCTATCAGAACACAGAAATATTGAAGAAATTCGGAAAAAAAACAATTTTACTCAAAAATTTCGAACTTTGACTGATATAATTCTTTCGTATTTCACTTTAGCGATTCGATCCATTATGATAAAAGTTAGAACTCTTCTCGGTGCTATCAGAACACAGAGATATTGGTGAAATTCGCAAAAAAAATTTTACTCAAATATTTCGAAATTTGCCTGATATAAGTCTTTCATTTTTCAGTTCAGCGATTCGATACATCATGATAAAAGATATATCTCTTCTGTGGGCTATTAGAACACAGAGATATTGGAGAAATTCGCAAAAAAACCAATTTTACTAAAAAATTTCGAACTTTGACTGATATAACTCTTTCGTCTTTCACTTTAGCGATTCGATCCATTTTGATAAATGTTATAACTCTTCTAGGGCCTATCAGAACACAGAGATATTAGAGAAATTCGCAAAAAAGTTTTTCTCAAAAATTTCGAAATTTGCCTGTTATAAGTCTTTCCATTTCCAGTTCAGCGATTCGATACATCATGATAAAAGTTATATCTCTTCTTAGGGCTATCAAAACACAGAGATATTGAAGAAATTCGGAAAAAAAAACAATTTTACTCAAAAATTTCGAACTTTGACTGATATAATACTTTCGTCTTTCACTTTAACGATTCGATCCATTATGATAAAAGTTAGAACTCTTCTCGGAGCTATCAGAAGACAGAGATATTGGAGAAATTCGAAAAAAAAATTTTCCTCAAAGTTTTCGAACTTTGACTGATATAAGTCTTTCCATTTTCAGTTCAGCGATTCGATACATCATGATAAAAGTTAAATCTCTTCTGTGGGCTATCAGAACACAGAGATATTGGAGAAATTCGCAAAAAAACCAATTTTACTAAAAAATTTCAGTCTTTGACTGCTATAACACTTTCGTCTTTTACCTTAGCGATTCGATCCATTATGATAAAAGTTAGAACTCTTCTCGGGGCTATCAGAACACAGAGATATTGGTGAAATTCGCAAAAAAACCAATTTTACTAAAACATTTCGAACTTTGACTGATATAACACTTTCGTCTTTTACTTTAGCGATTCGATCCATTATGATAAAAGATAGAACTCTTCTCGGGGCTATCAGAACACAGAGATATTGGAGAAATTCGCACAAATATTTTACTCAAATGTTTCGAACTTTGACTGATATATCTCTTACGTCTCTCACTTTTGCGATTCGATCCATTATGATAAAAGTTAGAACTCTTCTCGGGGCTATAAGAACACAGAGATATTGGAGAAATTCGCAAAAAAAATTTTACACAAAAATTTCGAACTTTGACTTATATAAGTCTTTCGTTTTTCACTTTAGCCATTAGATCCATCATGATAAAAGTTAGAACTCTTCTGGGGGCTACCAGAACACAGAGATATTAGAGAAAATCGCAAAAAACGTTTTATTCAAAAATTTCGAACTTTGTCTGATATAAGTCTTTCCTTTTTCACTTCAGCGAATCGATACATCATGATAAAAGTTATAACTCTTCTGTGGGCTATTAGAACACAGAGATATTGGAGAAATTTGGAAAAAAACCAATTTTACTCAAAAATTTCGAACTGTGACCGATATAACTCTTTTGTATTTCACTTTAGCGATTTGATCCATTATGATAAAAGTTAGAACTTTTCTGGGGCTATCAAAACGCAGAGATACTGGAGAAATTCGCAAAAAAAATTTTACTCAAAAATTTCGAACTTTGACTGATATAAGTCTTTCCTTTTTCACTTCAGCGATTCGATACATCATGTTAAAAATTATAACACTTCTGTGGGCTATCAGAACACATAGGTATTGGAGAAATTCGGAAAAAAACCAATTTTACTCAAAAATTTCGAACTTTGACCGATATAATTCTTACGTATTTCACTTTAGCGATTCGATCCATTATGATAAAAGTTAGAACTCTTCTCGGAGCTTCCAGAAGACAGAGATATTGGAGAAATTCGAAAAAAAGATTTTCCAAACTTTTCGAACTTTGACTGATATAAGTCTTTCCTTTTTCAGTTCAGCGATTCGATACATCATGATAAATGTTATATCTCTTCTGTGGGCTATCAGAACACAGAGATATTGGAGTAATTCGCAAAAAATCCAATTTTACTAAAAAATTTCGGACTTTGACTGATATAACTCTTTGGTCTTTTACTTTAGCGATTCGATCCATTATGATAAAAGTTAGAACTCTTCTGGGGGCTATAAAAACACAGAGATATTAAGGAAATTCGCAAAAAAATTTTACTCAAATATTTCGCAATTTGACTGATATAAGTCTTCCCTTTTTCACTTCAACAATTCGATACATCGTGATAAAAGTTACAACTCTTCTGTGGGCTATCAGAACACAGAGATATTGGAGAAATTCGGATAAAAGCCAATTTTATTCAAAAATTTCGAACTTTGACTGATATAACTTTTTCGTCTTGCACTTTAGCGATTCGATCTATTATGATAAAAGTTAGAACTCTTCTGGGGGCTATAAAAACACAGAGATATTAAGGAAATTCGCAAAAAAAATTTTACTCAAAAATTTCGCAATTTGACTGATATAAGTCTTCCCTTTTTCACTTCAACAATTCGATACATCGTGATAAAAGTTACAACTCTTCTGTGGGCTATCCGAACACAGAGATATTGGAGAAATTCGGAAAAAAACCAATTTAACTCAAAAATTTCGAACTTTGACTGATATAACTCTTTCGTCTTGCACTTTAGCGATTCGATCTATTATGATAAAAGTTAGAACTCTTCTGGGGGCTATAAAAACACAGAGATATTAAGGAAATTCGCAAAAAAAATTTTACTCAAAAATTTCGCAATTTGACTGATATAAGTCTTCCCTTTTTCACTTCAACAATTCGATACATCGTGATAAAAGTTACAACTTTTCTGTGGGCTATCAGAACACAGTGATATTGGAGAAATACGGAAAAAAACTAATTTTAGTCAAAAATTTCGAACTTTGACTGATATAACTCTTTCGTCTTGCACTTTAGCGATTCGATCTATTATGATAAAAGTTAGAACTCTTCTGGGGTCTATAAAAACACAGAGATATTAAGGAAATTCGCAAAAAAAATTTTACTCAACAATTTCGAATTTTGACTGATATAAGTCTTCCCTTTTTCACTTGATCAATTCGATACATCGTGATAAAAGTTACAACTCTTCTGTGGGCTATCAGAACACAGAGATATTGGAGAAATTAGGTAAAAAACCAATTTTACTCAAAAATTTCGAACTTTACTGATATAATTCTTTCGTCTTGCACTTTAGCGATTCGATCTATTATGATAAAAGTTAGTGCTCTTCTGGGGGCTATAAAAACACAGAGATATTAAGGAAATTCGCAAAAAAAATTTTACTCAACAATTTCGCATTTTGACTTATATAAGTCTTCCCTTTTTCACTTCAACAATTCGATACATCGTGATAAAGGTTACAACTGTTCTGTGGGCTATCAGAACACAGAGATATTGGAGAAATTCGGAAAAAAACCAATTTTACTCAAAAATTTCGAACTTTGACCGATATAACTCTTTCGTATTTCACTTTAGCGATTCGATCCATTATGATAAAAGTTAGAACTTTTCTGGGGGCTATCAAAACGCAGAGATATTGGAGAAATTCGTAAAAAAAATTTTACTCAATAATTTCGCACTTTGACTGATATAAGTGTTTCGTTTTTCACTTTAGTTACTTGATCGATCATGATAAAAGTTAGAACTCTTCGGGTGCCTATCAGAACACAGAGATATTGGAGAAAATCGCAAAAAGTTATACTTAAATATTTCGAACTTTGACTAATACAGGGTGTCCCATTTTAATACATCCACGCAAATATTTCCGTTCCCTTGCGTTTTACAAGAAAATGTTTCAGACAAAAGTTGTATGTTTTCGAGGGGGACATAAGATTTTGTCATTAATTTGACCTCGAATAGTTGATTAAAGGTCACATGAAGGTCACTTACAATTTTTTATATGGATCTTCCTAGTTTTTTTACATATTCTTGTAGCTTATCTAGAGACGTTTCCAAAACACTATAAAGAAATGTCTTTCCGTTAAGTATTTTGCGAGTTGTGACGCTTGAAATTTGGTGGGCCATTTTAATACATTCACGCAAGTATTTCCGTTCCCTTGCATTTTACAAGAAAATGTTTCAGACGGAAGTTGTATGTTTCAGTGTGTTCCAACCACTGTTGACCTTGAACTTGACCTTGAAGTTGATTTCAAAGTCCTTTTAAGATTAACATGTGTTTTTTCAATGGAAACCCGTATTTTTGATCCCGGATTTGGAAAGAGCACAAAATTTTGCTTAAAAAATATATACCCATATCAGGGCCTAAAAGTGGCCTATGGGGGACTTTTAGACGAAAACAGGTGATTTTATTTTAGCACTACTTTTAGCATTACCCAGGAACAACGACGTGGACGTAGTAGTTTTCTGTTCCCCTTGGGGTGCATGATTAACGTGTGTAGTGCTAAATGCTTTATCACAAAAGGTAGTGCTAAAATAAAATCACTTGTTTTCGTCTAAAAGACCCCTATGGTCCACTTTTAGGCCCTAACATGGGTAGATATGTTTTACGCAAAATTTTGTGCTCTTTTCAAATCCGGGATCAAAAATACGGGTTTCCATTGGAAAAACACTTGTTAACCTTAATATGACTTTGAAAATCGACTTCAAGGTCAAGTTCAAGGTTATCAACGGTTGGCCCCCTTTGAACCATACAACTTTTGTCTGAAACATTTTCTTGTAAAATGCAAGGGAACGGAAATATTTGCGTGGACGCATTAAAATGGCCCACAAACATTCAAGCGTCACAACTCGCAAAATACTTAACTGAAAGACATTTGTTTATAGTGTTTTGGAAACCTCTCGAGATAAGCTACAAGAATAAGCAATAAAAAATAGGCAGCTCTATTTAAAAAATTGCAGGTGACCTTCATGTGACCTTTAAGCAACTATTCGAGGTCAAATTAATGACAGCACCTTATGTCCCCTTCGAAACCATACAACTTTTGTCTGAAACATTTTCTTGTAAAATGCAAGGAAACGGAAATATTTGTGTGGATTATTAAAATAGGACACTCTGTATAACTCTTTCGTTTTTCACTTTAGCGATTCGATCCATTATGATAAAGTTTAGAACTCTTCTGGAGGCTATCAGAACACAGAAATATTGAAGAAATTCGCAAAAAACCAATTTTACTAAAAAATTTTGGACTTTGAGTGATATAACACTTTCGTCTTTTACCTTAGCGATTCGATACATTATGATAAAAGTTAGAATTCTTCTCGGGGCTATCAGAACACAGAGATATTGGAGAAATTCGGAAAAAAACCAATTTTACTCAAAAATTTCGGACTTTGACTGATATAACACTTTCGTATTTCACTTTAGCGATTCGATCCATTATGATAAAAGTTAGAACTCTTCTCGGGGCTATCAGAACACAGAGATGTTGGAGAAATTCGCAAAAAAAATTTTTATCAAAAATTTCAAAATTTGCCTGATGTAAGTCTTTCCTTTTTCAGTTCAGCGATTCGATACATCATGATAAATGTTATATCTCTTCTGTGGGCTATCAGAACACAGAGATATTGGAGAAATTAGGAAAAAAACCAATTTTACTCAAAAATTTCGGACTTTGACTGATATAACTCTTTGGTCTTTTACTTTAGCGATTCGATCCATTATGACAAAAGTTAGAACTCTTCTGGGGGCTATAAAAACACAGAGATATTAAGGAAATTCGCAAAAAAAATTTTACTCAAAAATTTCGCAATTTGACTGATATAAGTCTTCCCTTTTTCACTTCAACAATTCGATACATCGTGATAAAAGTTACAACTCTTCTGTGGGCTATCAGAACACAGAGATATTGGAGAAATTAGGAAAAAAACCAATTTTACTCAAAAATTTCGAACTATACTCATATAACTCTTTCGTCTTGCACTTTAGCGATTCGATCTATTATGATAAAAGTTAGTACTCTTCTGGGGCGTATAAAAACACAGAGATATTAAGGAAATTCGCAAAAAAAATTTTACTCTAAAATTTCGCAATTTGACTGATATAAGTCTACCCCTTTTCACTTCAACAATTCGATACATCGTGATAAAAGTTACAACTCTTCTGTGGGCTATCAGAACACAGAGATATTGGAGAAATTCGGAAAAAAACCAATTTAACTCAAAAATTTCGAACTTTGACTGATATAACTCTTTCGTCTTGCACTTTAGCGATTCGATCTATTATGATAAAAGTTAGAACTCTTCTGGGGGCTATAAAAACACAGAGATATTAAGGAAATTCGCAAAAAAAATTTTACTCAAAAATTTCGCAATTTGACTGATATAAGTCTTCCCTTTTTCACTTCAACAATTCGATACATCGTGATAAAAGTTACAACTTTTCTGTGGGCTATCAGAACACAGAGATATTGGAGAAATACGGAAAAAAACTAATTTTAGTCAAAAATTTCGAACTTTGACTGATATAACTCTTTCGTCTTGCACTTTAGCGATTCGATCTATTATGATAAATGTTAGAACTCTTCTGGGGGCTATAAAAACACAGAGATATTAAGGAAATTCGCAAAAAAAATTATACTCAAATATTTCGCAATTTGACTGATATAAGTCTTCCCTTTTTCACTTGAACAATTCGATACATCGTGATAAAAGTTACAACTCTTCTGTGGGCTATCAGAACACAGAGATATTGGAGAAATTAGGAAAAAAACCAATTTTACTCAAAAATTTCGAACTTTACTGATATAACTCTTTCGTCTTGCACTTTAGCGATTCGATCTATTATGATAAAAGTTAGTACTCTTCTGGGGCCTATAAAAACACAGAGATATTAAGGAAATTCGCAAAAAAAATTTTACTCAAAAATTTCGCAATTTGACTGATATAAGTCTTCCCTTTTTCACTTCAACAATTCGATACATCGTGATAAAAGTTACAACTCTTCTGTGGGCTATCAGAACACAGAGATATTGGAGAAATTCGGAAAAAAACCAATTTTACTCAAAAATTTCGAACTTTGACTGATATAACTCTTTCGTCTTGCACTTTAGCGATTCGATCTATTATGATAAAAGTTAGAACTCTTCTGGGGGCTATAAAAACACAGAGATATTAAGGAAATTCGCAAAAAAAATTTTACTCAAAAATTTCGCAATTTGACTGATATAAGTCTTCCCTTTTTCACTTCAACAATTCGATACATCGTGATAAAAGTTACAACTCTTCTGTGGGCTATCCGAACACAGAGATATTGGAGAAATTCGGAAAAAAACCAATTTAACTCAAAAATTTCGAACTTTGACTGATATAACTCTTTCGTCTTGCACTTTAGCGATTCGATCTATTATGATAAAAGTTAGAACTCTTCTGGGGGCTATAAAAACACAGAGATATTAAGGAAATTCGCAAAAAAAATTTTACTCAAAAATTTCGCAATTTGACTGATATAAGTCTTCCCTTTTTCACTTCAACAATTCGATACATCGCGATAAAAGTTACGACTTTTCTGTGGGCTATCAGAACACAGAGATATTGGATAAATACGGAAAAAATCCAATTTTCCTCAAAAATTTCGAACTTTGACTGATATAACTCTTTCGTCTTGCACTTTAGCGATTCGATCTATTATGATAAAAGTTAGAACTCTTCTGGGGGCTATAAAAACACAGAGATATTAAGGAAATTCGCAAAAAAAATTTTACTCAACAATTTCGCAATTTGACTGATATAAGTCTTCCCTTTTTCACTTGATCAATTCGATACATCGTGATAAAAGTTACAACTCTTCTGTGGGCTATCAGAACACAGAGATATTGGAGAAATTAGGTAAAAAACCAATTTTACTCAAAAATTTCGAACTTTATTGATATAACTCTTTCGTCTTGCACTTTAGCGATTCGATCTATTATGATAAAAGTTAGTGCTCTTCTGGGGGCTATAAAAACACAGAGATATTAAGGAAATTCGCAAAAAAAATTTTACTCAACAATTTCGCATTTTGACTGATATAAGTCTTCCCTTTTTCACTTCAACAATTCGATACATCGTGATAAAAGTTACAACTGTTCTGTGGGCTATCAGAACACAGAGATATTGGAGAAATTCGGAAAAAAACCAATTTTACTCAAAAATTTCGAACTTTGACCGATATAACTCTTTCGTATTTCACTTTAGCGATTCGATCCATTATGATAAAAGTTAGAACTTTTCTGGGGGCTATCAAAACGCAGAGATATTGGAGAAATTCGTAAAAAAAATTTTACTCAATAATTTCGCACTTTGACTGATATAAGTGTTTCGTTTTTCACTTTAGTTACTTGATCGATCATGATAAAAGTTAGAACTCTTCGGGTGCCTATCAGAACACAGAGATATTGGAGAAAATCGCAAAAAGTTATACTTAAATATTTCGAACTTTGACTAATACAGGGTGTCCCATTTTAATACATCCACGCAAATATTTCCGTTCCCTTGCGTTTTACAAGAAAATGTTTCAGACAAAAGTTGTATGTTTTCGAGGGGGACATAAGATTTTGTCATTAATTTGACCTCGAATAGTTGATTAAAGGTCACATGAAGGTCACTTACAATTTTTTATATGGATCTTCCTAGTTTTTTTACATATTCTTGTAGCTTATCTAGAGACGTTTCCAAAACACTATAAAGAAATGTCTTTCCGTTAAGTATTTTGCGAGTTGTGACGCTTGAAATTTGGTGGGCCATTTTAATACATTCACGCAAGTATTTCCGTTCCCTTGCATTTTACAAGAAAATGTTTCAGACGGAAGTTGTATGTTTCAGTGTGTTCCAACCACTGTTGACCTTGAACTTGACCTTGAAGTTGATTTCAAAGTCCTTTTAAGATTAACATGTGTTTTTTCAATGGAAACCCGTATTTTTGATCCCGGATTTGGAAAGAGCACAAAATTTTGCTTAAAAAATATATACCCATATCAGGGCCTAAAAGTGGCCTATGGGGGACTTTTAGACGAAAACAGGTGATTTTATTTTAGCACTACTTTTAGCATTACCCAGGAACAACGACGTGGACGTAGTAGTTTTCTGTTCCCCTTGGGGTGCATGATTAACGTGTGTAGTGCTAAATGCTTTATCACAAAAGGTAGTGCTAAAATAAAATCACTTGTTTTCGTCTAAAAGACCCCTATGGTCCACTTTTAGGCCCTAACATGGGTAGATATGTTTTACGCAAAATTTTGTGCTCTTTTCAAATCCGGGATCAAAAATACGGGTTTCCATTGGAAAAACACTTGTTAACCTTAATATGACTTTGAAAATCGACTTCAAGGTCAAGTTCAAGGTTATCAACGGTTGGCCCCCTTTGAACCATACAACTTTTGTCTGAAACATTTTCTTGTAAAATGCAAGGGAACGGAAATATTTGCGTGGACGCATTAAAATGGCCCACAAACATTCAAGCGTCACAACTCGCAAAATACTTAACTGAAAGACATTTGTTTATAGTGTTTTGGAAACCTCTCGAGATAAGCTACAAGAATAAGCAATAAAAAATAGGCAGTTCTATTTAAAAAATTGCAGGTGACCTTCATGTGACCTTTAAGCAACTATTCGAGGTCAAATTAATGACAGCACCATATGTCCCCTTCGAAACCATACAACTTTTGTCTGAAACATTTTCTTGTAAAATGCAAGGGAACGGAAATATTTGTGTGGATTATTAAAATAGGACACTCTGTATAACTCTTTCGTTTTTCACTTTAGCGATTCGATCCATTATGATAAAAGTTAGAACTCTTCTGGAGGCTATCAGAACACAGAAATATTGAAGAAATTCGCAAAAAAACCAATTTTACTAAAAAATTTCGGACTTTGACTGATATAACACTTTCGTCTTTTACCTTAGCGATTCGATCCATTATGATAAAAGTTAGAATTCTTCTCGGGGCTATCAGAACACAGAGATATTGGAGAAATTCGGAAAAAAACCAATTTTACTAAAAAATTGCGGACTTTGACTGATATAACACTTTCGTATTTCACTTTAGCGATTCGATCCATTATGATAAAAGTTAGAACTCTTCTCGGGGCTATCAGAAAACAGAGATATTGGAGAAATTCGCAAAAAAAATTTTTATCAAAAATTTCAAAATTTGCCTGATGTAAGTCTTTCCTTTTTCAGTTCAGCGATTCGATACATCATGATAAATGTTATATCTCTTCTGTGGGCTATCAGAACACAGAGATATTGGAGTAATTCGCAAAAAATCCAATTTTACTAAAAAATTTCGGACTTTGACTGATATAACTCTTTGGTCTTTTACTTTAGCGATTCGATCCATTATGATAAAAGTTAGAACTCTTCTGGGGGCTATAAAAACACAGAGATATTAAGGAAATTCGCAAAAAAATTTTACTCAAAAATTTCGCAATTTGACTGATATAAGTCTTCCCTTTTTCACTTCAACAATTCGATACATCGTGATAAAAGTTACAACTCTTCTGTGGGCTATCAGAACACAGAGATATTGGAGAAATTAGGAAAAAAACCAATTTTACTCAAAAATTTCGTACTTTGACTGATATAACTCTTTCGTCTTGCACTTTAGCGATTCGATCTATTATGATAAAAGTTAATACTCTTCTGGGGGCTATAAAAACAGAGAGATATTAAGGAAATTCGCAAAAAAAATTTTACTCAAAAATTTCGCAATTTGACTGATATAAGTCTTCCCTTTTTCACTTCAACAATTCGATACATCGTGATAAAAGTTACAACTCTTCTGTGGGCTATCAGAACACAGAGATATTGGAGAAATTCGGAAAAAAACCAATTTTACTCAAAAATTTCGAACTTTGACTGATATAACTCTTTCGTCTTGCACTTTAGCGATTCGATCTATTATGATAAAAGTTAGTACTCTTCTGGGGCCTATAAAAACACAGAGATATTAAGGAAATTCGAGAAAAAAATTTTACTCAAAAATTTCGCAATTTGACTGATATAAGTCTTCCCTTTTTCACTTCAACAATTCGATACATCGTGATAAAAGTTACAACTCTTCTGTGGGCTATCAGAACACAGAGATATTGGAGAAATTCGGAAAAAAACCAATTTTACTCAAAAATTTCGAACTTTGACTGATATAACTCTTTCGTCTTGCACTTTAGCGATTCGATCTATTATGATAAAAGTTAGAACTCTTCTGGGGGCTATAAAAACACAGAGATATTAAGGAAATTCGCAAAAAAAATTTTACTCAAAAATTTCGCAATTTGACTGATATAAGTCTTCCCTTTTTCACTTCAACAATTCGATACATCGTGATAAAAGTTACAACTTTTCTGTGGGCTATCAGAACACAGAGATATTGGAGAAATACGGAAAAAAACTAATTTTAGTCAAAAATTTCGAACTTTGACTGATATAACTCTTTCGTCTTGCACTTTAGCGATTCGATCTATTATGATAAAAGTTAGAACTCTTCTGGGGGCTATAAAAACACAGAGATATTAAGGAAATTCGCAAAAAAAATTTTACTCAAAAATTTCGCAATTTGACTGATATAAGTCTTCCCTTTTTCACTTCAACAATTCGATACATCGTGATAAAAGTTACAACTCTTCTGTGGGCTATCAGAACACAGAGATATTGGAGAAATTAGGTAAAAAACCAATTTTACTCAAAAATTTCGAACTTTACTGATATAACTCTTTCGTCTTGCACTTTAGCGATTCGATCTATTATGATAAAAGTTAGTACTCTTCTGGGGCCTATAAAAACACAGAGATATTAAGGAAATTCGAGAAAAAAATTTTACTCAAAAATTTCGCAATTTGACTGATATAAGTCTTCCCTTTTTCACTTCAACAATTCGATACATCGTGATAAAAGTTACAACTGTTCTGTGGGCTATCAGAACACAGAGATATTGGAGAGCTAATTTTTTTTCGAAAAAAAATTAGCTCTCCAATATCTCTGTGTTCGGATAGCCCACAGAAGAGTTGTAACTTTTATCACGATGTATCGAATTGTTGAAGTGAAAAAGGGAAGACTTATATCAGTCAAATTGCGAAATTTTTGAGTAAAATTTTTTTTGCGAATTTCCTTAATATCTCTGTGTTTTTATAGGCCCCAGAAGAGTACTAACTTTTATCATAATAGATCGAATCGCTAAAGTGCAAGACGAAAGAGTTATATCAGTCAAAGTTCGAAATTTTTGAGTAAAATTGGTTTTTTTCCGAATTTCTCCAATATCTCTGTGTTCTGATAGCCCACAGAAGAGTTGTAACTTTTATCACGATGTATCGAATTGTTGAAGTGAAAAAGGGAAGACTTATATCAGTCAAATTGCGAAATTGTTGAGTAAAATTTTTTTTGCGAATTTCCTTAATATCTCTGTGTTTTTATAGCCCCCAGAAGAGTACTAACTTTTATCATAATAGATCGAATCGCTAAAGTGCAAGACGAAAGAGTTATATCAGTCAAAGTACGAAATTTTTGAGTAAAATTGGTTTTTTTCCTAATTTCTCCAATATCTCTGTGTTCTGATAGCCCACAGAAGAGTTGTAACTTTTATCACGATGTATCGAATTGTTGAAGTGAAAAAGGGAAGACTTATATCAGTCAAATTGCGAAATTTTTGAGTAAAATTTTTTTTGCGAATTTCCTTAATATCTCTGTGTTTTTATAGCCCCCAGAAGAGTTCTAACTTTTATCATAATAGATCGAATCGCTAAAGTGCAAGACGAAAGAGTTATATCAGTCAAAGTTCGAAATTTTTGAGTAAAATTGGTTTTTTTCCGAATTTCTCCAATATCTCTGTGTTCTGATAGCCCACAGAAGAGTTGTAACTTTTATCACGATGTATCGAATTGTTGAAGTGAAAAAGGGAAGACTTATATCAGTCAAATTGCGAAATTTTTGAGTAAAATTTTTTTTGCGAATTTCCTTAATATCTCTGTGTTTTTATAGCCCCCAGAAGAGTTCTAACTTTTATCATAATAGATCGAATCGCTAAAGTGCAAGACGAAAGAGTTATATCAGTCAAAGTTCGAAATTTTTGAGTAAAATTGGTTTTTTTCCGAATTTCTCCAATATCTCTGTGTTCTGATAGCCCACAGAAGAGTTGTAACTTTTAACACGATGTATCGAATTGTTGAAGTGAAAAAGGGAAGACTTATATCAGTCAAATTGCGAAATTTTTGAGTAAAATTTTTTTTGCGAATTTCCTTAATATCTCTGTGTTTTTATAGCCCCCAGAAGAGTTCTAACTTTTATCATAATAGATCGAATCGCTAAAGTGCAAGACGAAAAAGTTATATCAGTCAAAGTTCGAAATTTTTGAATAAAATTGGCTTTTATCCGAATTTCTCCAATATCTCTGTGTTCTGATAGCCCACAGAAGCGTTGTAACTTTTATCACGATGTATCGAATTGTTGAAGTGAAAAAGGGAAGACTTATATCAGTCAAATTGCGAAATTTTTGAGTAAAATTTTTTTTGCGAATTTCCTTAATATCTCTGTGTTTTTATAGCCCCCAGAAGAGTTCTAACTTTTATCATAATGGATCGAATCGCTAAAGTAAAAGACCAAAGAGTTATATCAGTCAAAGTCCGAAATTTTTTAGTAAAATTGGTTTTTTTCCGAATTTCTCCAATATCTCTGTGTTCTGATAGCCCACAGAAGAGATATAACATTTATCATGATGTATCGAATCGCTGAACTGAAAAAGGAAAGACTTACATCAGGCAAATTTTGAAATTTTTGATAAAAATTTTTTTTGCGAATTTCTCCAATATCTCTGTTTTCTGATAGCCCCGAGAAGAGTTCTAACTTTTATCATAATGGATCGAATCGCTAAAGTGAAATACGAAAGTGTTATATCAGTCAAAGTCCGAAATTTTTGAGTAAAATTGGTTTTTTTCCGAATTTCTCCAATATCTCTGTGTTCTGATAGCCCCGAGAAGAATTCTAACTTTTATCATAATGGATCGAATCGCTAAGGTAAAAGACGAAAGTGTTATATCACTCAAAGTCCAAAATTTTTTAGTAAAATTGGTTTTTTGCGAATTTCTTCAATATTTCTGTGTTCTGATAGCCTCCAGAAGAGTTCTAAACTTTATCATAATGGATCGAATCGCTAAAGTGAAAAACGAAAGAGTTATACAGAGTGTCCTATTTTAATAATCCACACAAATATTTCCGTTTCCTTGCATTTTACAAGAAAATGTTTCAGACAAAAGTTGTATGGTTTCGAAGGGGACATAAGGTGCTGTCATTAATTTGACCTCGAATAGTTGCTTAAAGGTCACATGAAGGTCACCTGCAATTTTTTAAATAGAGCTGCCTATTTTTTATTGCTTATTCTTGTAGCTTATCTCGAGAGGTTTCCAAAACACTATAAACAAATGTCTTTCAGTTAAGTATTTTGCGAGTTGTGACGCTTGAATGTTTGTGGGCCATTTTAATGCGTCCACGCAAATATTTCCGTTCCCTTGCATTTTACAAGAAAATGTTTCAGACAAAAGTTGTATGGTTCAAAGGGGGCCAACCGTTGATAACCTTGAACTTGACCTTGAAGTCGATTTTCAAAGTCATATTAAGGTTAACAAGTGTTTTTCCAATGGAAACCCGTATTTTTGATCCCGGATTTGAAAAGAGCACAAAATTTTGCGTAAAACATATCTACCCATGTTAGGGCCTAAAAGTGGACCATAGGGGTCTTTTAGACGAAAACAAGTGATTTTATTTTAGCACTACCTTTTGTGATAAAGCATTTAGCACTACACACGTTAATCATGCACCCCAAGGGGAACAGAAAACTACTACGTCCACGTCGTTGTTCCTGGGTAATGCTAAAAGTAGTGCTAAAATAAAATCACCTGTTTTCGTCTAAAAGTCCCCCATAGGCCACTTTTAGGCCCTGATATGGGTATATATTTTTTAAGCAAAATTTTGTGCTCTTTCCAAATCCGGGATCAAAAATACGGGTTTCCATTGAAAAAACACATGTTAATCTTAAAAGGACTTTGAAATCAACTTCAAGGTCAAGTTCAAGGTCAACAGTGGTTGGAACACACTGAAACATACAACTTCCGTCTGAAACATTTTCTTGTAAAATGCAAGGGAACGGAAATACTTGCGTGAATGTATTAAAATGGCCCACCAAATTTCAAGCGTCACAACTCGCAAAATACTTAACGGAAAGACATTTCTTTATAGTGTTTTGGAAACGTCTCTAGATAAGCTACAAGAATATGTAAAAAAACTAGGAAGATCCATATAAAAAATTGTAAGTGACCTTCATGTGACCTTTAATCAACTATTCGAGGTCAAATTAATGACAAAATCTTATGTCCCCCTCGAAAACATACAACTTTTGTCTGAAACATTTTCTTGTAAAACGCAAGGGAACGGAAATATTTGCGTGGATGTATTAAAATGGGACACCCTGTATTAGTCAAAGTTCGAAATATTTAAGTATAACTTTTTGCGATTTTCTCCAATATCTCTGTGTTCTGATAGGCACCCGAAGAGTTCTAACTTTTATCATGATCGATCAAGTAACTAAAGTGAAAAACGAAACACTTATATCAGTCAAAGTGCGAAATTATTGAGTAAAATTTTTTTTACGAATTTCTCCAATATCTCTGCGTTTTGATAGCCCCCAGAAAAGTTCTAACTTTTATCATAATGGATCGAATCGCTAAAGTGAAATACGAAAGAGTTATATCGGTCAAAGTTCGAAATTTTTGAGTAAAATTGGTTTTTTTCCGAATTTCTCCAATATCTCTGTGTTCTGATAGCCCACAGAACAGTTGTAACTTTTATCACGATGTATCGAATTGTTGAAGTGAAAAAGGGAAGACTTATATCAGTCAAAATGCGAAATTGTTGAGTAAAATTTTTTTTGCGAATTTCCTTAATATCTCTGTGTTTTTATAGCCCCCAGAAGAGTTCTAACTTTTATCATAATAGATCGAATCGCTAAAGTGCAAGACGAAAGAATTATATCAGTCAAAGTTCGAAATTTTTGAGTAAAATTGGTTTTTTTCCTAATTTCTCCAATATCTCTGTGTTCTGATAGCCCACAGAAGAGTTGTAACTTTTATCACGATGTATCGAATTGTTGAAGTGAAAAAGGGAAGACTTATATCAGTCAAAATGCGAAATTGTTGAGTAAAATTTTTTTTGCGAATTTCCTTAATATCTCTGTGTTTTTATAGACCCCAGAAGAGTTCTAACTTTTATCATAATAGATCGAATCGCTAAAGTGCAAGACGAAAGAGTTATATCAGTCAAAGTTCGAAATTTTTGACTAAAATTAATTTTTTTCCGTATTTCTCCAATATCTCTGTGTTCTGATAGCCCACAGAAAAGTTGTAACTTTTATCACGATGTATCGAATTGTTGAAGTGAAAAAGGGAAGACTTATATCAGTCAAATTGCGAAATTTTTGAGTAAAATTTTTTTTGCGAATTTCCTTAATATCTCTGTGTTTTTATAGCCCCCAGAAGAGTTCTAACTTTTATCATAATAGATCGAATCGCTAAAGTGCAAGACGAAAGAGTTATATCAGTCAAAGTTCGAAATTTTTGAGTTAAATTGGTTTTTTTCCGAATTTCTCCAATATCTCTGTGTTCGGATAGCCCACAGAAGAGTTGTAACTTTTATCACGATGTATCGAATTGTTGAAGTGAAGAAGGGAAGACTTATATCAGTCAAATTGCGAAATTTTGAGTAAAATTTTTTTTGCGAATTTCCTTAATATCTCTGTGTTTTTATAGCCCCCAGAAGAGTTCTAACTTTTATCATAATAGATCGAATCGCTAAAGTGCAAGACGAAAAAGTTATATCAGTCAAAGTTCGAAATTTTTGAGTAAAATTGGTTTTCTTCCTAATTTCTCCAATATCTCTGTGTTCTGATAGCCCACAGAAGAGTTGTAACTTTTATCACGATGTATCGAATTGTTGAAGTGAAAAAGGAAGACTTATATCAGTCAAATTGCGAAATTTTTGAGTAAAATTTTTTTGCGAATTTCCTTAATATCTCTGTGTTTTTATAGCCCCCAGAAGAGTACTAACTTTTATCATAATAGATCGAATCGCTAAAGTGCAAGACGAAAGTGTTATATCAGTAAAGTTCGAAATTTTTGAGTAAAATTGGTCTTTTACCTAATTTCTCCAATATCTCTGTGTTCTGATAGCCCACAGAAGAGTTGTAACTTTTATCACGATGTATCGAATTGTTCAAGTGAAAAAGGGAAGACTTATATCAGTCAAATTGCGAAATTTTTGAGTAAAATTTTTTTTGCGAATTTCCTTAATATCTCTGTGTTTTTATAGCCCCCAGAAGAGTTCTAACATTTATCATAATAGATAGAATCGCTAAAGTGCAAGACGAAAGAGTTATATCAGTCAAAGTTCGAAATTTTTGACTAAAATTTGTTTTTTTCCGTATTTCTCCAATATCTCTGTGTTCTGATAGCCCAAAGAAAAGTTGTAACTTTTATCACGATGTATCGAATTGTTGAAGTGAAAAAGGGAAGACTTATATCAGTCAAATTGCGAAATTTTTGAGTAAAATTTTTTTTGCGAATTTCCTTAATATCTCTGTGTTTTTATAGCCCCCAGAAGAGTTCTAACTTTTATCATAATAGATCGAATCGCTAAAGTGCAAGACGAAAGAGTTATATCAGTCAAAGTTCGAAATTTTTGAGTTAAATTGGTTTTTTTCCGAATTTCTCCAATATCTCTGTTTTCTGATAGCCCACAGAAGAGTTGTAACTTTTATCACGATGTATCGAATTGTTGAAGTGAAAAGGGGTAGACTTATATCAGTCAAATTGCGAAATTTTAGAGTAAAATTTTTTTTGCGAATTTCCTTAATATCTCTGTGTTTTTATACGCCCCAGAAGAGTACTAACTTTTATCATAATAGATCGAATCGCTAAAGTGCAAGACGAAAGAGTTATATGAGTATAGTTCGAAATTTTTGAGTAAAATTGGTTTTTTCCTAATTTCTCCAATATCTCTGTGTTCTGATAGCCCACAGAAGAGTTGTAACTTTTATCACGATGTATCGAATTGTTGAAGTGAAAAAGGGAAGACTTATATCAGTCAAATTGCGAAATTTTTGAGTAAAATTTTTTTTGCGAATTTCCTTAATATCTCTGTGTTTTTATAGCCCCCAGAAGAGTTCTAACTTTTGTCATAATGGATCGAATCGCTAAAGTAAAAGACCAAAGAGTTATATCAGTCAAAGTCCGAAATTTTTGAGTAAAATTGGTTTTTTTCCTAATTACTCCAATATCTCTGTGTTCTGATAGCCCACAGAAGAGATATAACATTTATCATGATGTATCGAATCGCTGAACTGAAAAAGGAAAGACTTACATCAGGCAAATTTTGAAATTTTTGATAAAAATTTTTTTTGCGAATTTCTCCAATATCTCTGTTTTCTGATAGCCCCGAGAAGAGTTCTAACTTTTATCATAATGGATCGAATCGCTAAAGTGAAATACGAAAGTGTTATATCAGTCAAAGTCCGCAATTTTTTAGTAAAATTGGTTTTTTTCCGAATTTCTCCAATATCTCTGTGTTCTGATAGCCCCGAGAAGAATTCTAACTTTTATCATAATGGATCGAATCGCTAAGGTAAAAGACGAAAGTGTTATATCAGTCAAAGTCCGAAATTTTTTAGTAAAATTGGTTTTTTTGCGAATTTCTTCAATATTTCTGTGTTCTGATAGCCTCCAGAAGAGTTCTAACTTTTATCATAATGGATCGAAACGCTAAAGTGAAAAACGAAAGAGTTATACAGAGTGTCCTATTTTAATACATCCTCACAAATATTTCCGTTCCCTTGCATTTTACAAGAAAATGTTTCAGACAAAAGTTGTATGGTTTCGAAGGGGACATAAGGTGCTGTCATTAATTTGACCTCGAATAGTTGCTTAAAGGTCACATGAAGGTCACCTGCAATTTTTTAAATAGAACTGCCTATTTTTTATTGCTTATTCTTGTAGCTTATCTCGAGAGGTTTCCAAAACACTATAAACAAATGTCTTTCAGTTAAGTATTTTGCGAGTTGTGACGCTTGAATGTTGGTGGGCCATTTTAATGCGTCCACGCAAATATTTCCGTTCCCTTGCATTTTACAAGAAAATGTTTCAGACAAAAGTTGTATGGTTCAGAGGGGGCCAACCGTTGATAACCTTGAACTTGACCTTGAAGTCGATTTTCAAAGTCATATTAAGGTTAACAAGTGTTTTTCCAATGGAAACCCGTATTTTTGATCCCGGATTTGGAAAGAGCACAAAATTTTGCGTAAAACATATCTACCCATGTTAGGGCCTAAAAGTGGACCATAGGGGTCTTTTAGACGAAAACAAGTGATTTTATTTTAGCACTACCTTTTGTGATAAAGCATTTAGCACTACACACGTTAATCGTGCACCCCAAGGGGAACAGAAAACTACTACGTCCACGTCGTTGTTCCTGGGTAGTGCTAAAAGTAGTGCTAAAATAAAATCACCTGTTTTCGTCTAAAAGTCCCCCATAGGCCACTTTTAGGCCCTGATATGGGTATGTATTTTTTAAGCAAAATTTTGTGCTCTTTCCAAATCCGGGATCAAAAATACGGGTTTCCATTGAAAAAACACATGTTAATCTTAAAAGGACTTTGAAATCAACTTCAAGGTCAAGTTCAAGGTCATCAGTGGTTGGAACACACTGAAACATACAACTTCTGTCTGAAACATTTTCTTGTAAAATGCAAGGGAACGGAAATACTTGCGTGAATGTATTAAAATGGCCCACCAAATTTCAAGCGTCACAACTCGCAAAATACTTAACGGAAAGACATTTCTTTATAGTGTTTTGGAAACGTCTCTAGATAAGCTACAAGAATATGTAACAAAAACTAGGAAGTTCCATATAAAAAATTGTAAGTGACCTTCATGTGACCTTTAATCAACTATTCGAGGTCAAATTAATGACAAAATCTTATGTCCCCCTCGAAAACATACAACTTTTGTCTGAAACATTTTCTTGTAAAATGCAAGGAAACGGAAATATTTGCGTGGATGTATTAAAATGGGACACCCTGTATTAGTCAAAGTTCGAAATATTTAAGTATAACTTTTTGCGATTTTCTCCAATATCTCTGTGTTCTGATAGGCACCCGAAGAGTTCTAACTTTTATCATGATCGATCAAGTAACTAAAGTGAAAAACGAAACACTTATATCAGTCAAAGTGCGAAATTATTGAGTAAAATTTTTTTTACGAATTTCTCCAATATCTCTGCGTTTTGATAGCCCCCAGAAAAGTTCTAACTTTTATCATAATGGATCGAATCGCTAAAGTGAAATACGAAAGAGTTATATCGGTCAAAGTTCGAAATTTTTGAGTAAAATTGGTTTTTTTCCGAATTTCTCCAATATCTCTGTGTTCTGATAGCCCACAGAACAGTTGTAACTTTTATCACGATGTATCGAATTGTTGAAGTGAAAAAGGGAAGACTTATATCAGTCAAAATGCGAAATTGTTGAGTAAAATTTTTTTTGCGAATTTCCTTAATATCTCTGTGTTTTTATAGCCCCCAGAAGAGCACTAACTTTTATCATAATAGATCGAATCGCTAAAGTGCAAGACGAAAGAGTTATATCAATAAAGTTCGAAATTTTTGAGTAAAATTGGTTTTTTACCTAATTTCTCCAATATCTCTGTGTTCTGATAGCCCACAGAAGAGTTGTAACTTTTATCACGATGTATCGAATTGATCAAGTGAAAAAGGGAAGACTTATATCAGTCAAATTGCGAAATTTTTGAGTATAATTTTTTTTGCGAATTTCCTTAATATCTCTGTGTTTTTATAGCCCCCAGAAGAGTTCTAACTTTTATCATAATAGATCGAATCGCTAAAGTGCAAGACGAAAGAGTTATATCAGTCAAAGTTCGAAATTTTTGACTAAAATTAATTTTTTTCCGTATTTCTCCAATATCTCTGTGTTCTGATAGCCCACAGAAAAGTTGTAACTTTTATCACGATGTATCGAATTGTTGAAGTGAAAAAGGGAAGACATATATCAGTCAAATTGCGAAATTTTTGAGTAAAATTTTTTTTGCGAATTTCGTTAATATCTCTGTGTTTTTATAGCCCCCAGAAGAGTTCTAACTTTTATCATAATAGATCGAATCGCTAAAGTGCAAGACGAAAGAGTTATATCAGTCAAAGTTCGAAATTTTTGAGTAAAATTGGTTTTTTTCCGAATTTCTCCAATATCTCTGTGTTCTGATAGCCCACAGAAGAGTTGTAACTTTTATCACGATGTATCGAATTGTTGAAGTGAAAAAGGGAAGACTTATATCAGTCAAATTGCGAAATTGTTGAGTAAAATTTTTTTTGCGAATTTCCTTAATATCTCTGTGTTTTTATAGCCCCCAGAAGAGTTCTAACTTTTATCATAATAGATCGAATCGCTAAAGTGCAAGACGAAAGAGTTATATCAGTCAAAGTTCGAAATTTTTGAGTAAAATTGGTTTTTTTCCGAATTTCTCCAATATCTCTGTGTTCTGATAGCCCACAGAAGAGTTGTAACTTTTATCACGATGTATCGAATTGTTGAAGTGAAAAAGGGAAGACTTATATCAGTCAAATTGCGAAATTTTTGAGTAAAATTTTTTTGCGAATTTCCTTAATATCTCTGTGTTTTTATAGCCCCCAGAAGAGTTCTAACTTTTATCATAATAGATCGAATCGCTAAAGTGCAAGACGAAAGAGTTATATCAGTCAAAGTTCGAAATTTTTGAGTAAAATTGGTTTTTTTCCGAATTTCTCCAATATCTCTGTGTTCTAATAGCCCACAGAAGAGTTGTAACTTTTATCACGATGTATCGAATTGTTGAAGTGAAAAAGGAAAGACTTATATCAGTCAAATTGCGAAATTTTTGAGTAAAATTTTTTTTGCGAATTTCTCCAATATCTCTGTGTTCTGATAGCCCCGAGAAGAGTTCTAACTTTTATCATAATGGATCGAATCGCTAAAGTGAAAGACGAAAGAGTTATATCAGTCAAAGTTCGAAATTTTTGAGTAAAATTGGTTTTTTTCCGAATTTCTCCAATATCTCTGTGTTCTGATAGCCCACAGAAGAGTTGTAACTTTTATCATGATGTATCGAATCGCTGAACTGAAAAAGGAAAGACTTATATCAGTCAAATTGCGAAATTTTTGAGTAAAATTTTTTTTGCGAATTTCTTCAATATCTCTGTGTTTTGATAGCCCCAGAAGAGTTCTAACTTTTATCATAATGGATCGAATCGCTAAAGTGAAAGACGAAAGAGTTATATCAGTCAAAGTTCGAAATTTTTGAGTAAAATTGGTTTTTTTCCGAATTTCTCCAATATCTCTGTGTTCTGATAGCCCACAGAAGAGTTCTAACTTTTATCATGATGTATCGAATTCGCTGAAGTGAAAAAGGAAAGACTTATATCAGTCAAATTCGAAATTTTTGAGTAAAATTGTTTTTTGCGAATTTCTCTAATATCTCTGTGTTCTGATAGCCCCCAGAAGAGTTCTAACTTTTATCATGATGATCGAATCGCTAAAGTGAAAGACGAAAGACTTATATCAGTCAAAGTTCGAAATTTTTGAGTAAAATTTTTTTTGCGAATTTCTCCAATATCTCTGTGTTCTTATAGCCCCAGAAGAGTTCTAACTTTTATCATAATGATCGAATTGCTAAAGTGAAGACGAAAGACTATATCAGTCAAAGTTCGAAATTTTTGAGTAAAATTTTTTTTGCGAATTTCTCCAATATCTCTGTGTTCTGATAGCCCACAGAAGAGTTCTAACTTTTATCATAATAGATCGAATCGCTAAAGTTCAAGACGAAAGAGTTATATCAGTCAAAGTTCGAAATTTTTGAGTAAAATTTTTTTTGCGAATTTCCTTAATATCTCTGTGTTTTTATAGCCCCCAGAAGAGTTCTAACTTTTATCATAATAGATCGAATCGCTAAAGTGCAAGACGATAGAGATATATCAGTCAAAGTTCGAAATTTTTGAGTAAAATTGGTTTTTTTCCGAATTTCTCCAATATCTCTGTGTTCTGATAGCCCACAGAAGAGTTGTAACTTTTATCACGATGTATCGAATTGTTGAAGTGAAAGAGGGAAGACTTATATCAGTCAAATTGCGAAATTTTTGAGTAAAATTTTTTTTGCGAATTTCCTTAATATCTCTGTGTTTTTATAGCCCCCAGAAGAGTTCTAACTTTTATCATAATAGATCGAATCGCTAAAGTGCAAGACGAAATAGTTATATCAGTCAAAGTACGAAATTTTTGAGTAAAATTGGTTTTTTTCCGAATTTCTCCAATATCTCTGTGTTCTGATAGCCCACAGAAGAGTTGTAACTTTTATCACGATGTATCGAATTGTTGAAGTGAAAAAGGGAAGACTTATATCAGTCAAATTGCGAAATTTTTGAGTAAAATTTTTTTTGCGAATTTCCTTAATATCTCTGTGTTTTTATAGCCCCCAGAAGAGTTCTAACTTTTATCATAATAGATCGAATCGCTAAAGTGCAAGACGAAAGAGTTATATCAGTCAAAGTTCGAAATTTTTGAGTAAAATTGGTTTTTTTCCGAATTTCTCCAATATCTCTGTGTTCTGATAGCCCACAGAAGAGTTGTAACTTTTATCACGATGTATCGAATTGTTGAAGTGAAAAAGGGAAGACTTATATCAGTCAAATTGCGAAATTTTTGAGTAAAATTTTTTTTGCGAATTTCCTTAATATCTCTGTGTTTTTATAGCCCCCAGAAGAGTTCTAACTTTTATCATAATAGATCGAATCGCTAAAGTGCAAGACGAAAGAGTTATATCAGTCAAAGTTCGAAATTTTTGAGTAAAATTGGTTTTTTTCCGAATTTCTCCAATATCTCTGTGTTCTGATAGCCCACAGAAGAGTTGTAACTTTTATCACGATGTATCGAATTGTTGAAGTGAAAAAGGGAAGACTTATATCAGTCAAATTGCGAAATTTTTGAGTAAAATTTTTTTTGCGAATTTCCTTAATATCTCTGTGTTTTTATAGCCCCAGAAGAGTTCTAACTTTTATCATAATAGATCGAATCGCTAAAGTGCAAGACGAAAGAGTTATATCAGTCAAAGTTCGAAATTTTTGAGTAAAATTGGTTTTTTTCCGAATTTCTCCAATATCTCTGTGTTCTGATAGCCCACAGAAGAGTTGTAACTTTTATCACGATGTATCGAATTGTTGAAGTGAAAAAGGGAAGACTTATATCAGTCAAATTGCGAAATTTTTGAGTAAAATTTTTTTGCGAATTTCCTTAATATCTCTGTGTTTTTATAGCCCCAGAAGAGTTCTAACTTTTATCATAATAGATCGAATCGCTAAAGTGCAAGACGAAAGAGTTATATCAGTCAAAGTTCGAAATTTTTGAGTAAAATTGGTTTTTTTCCGTAATTTCTCCAATATCTCTGTGTTCTGATAGCCCACAGAAGAGTTGTAACTTTTATCACGATGTATCGAATTGTTGAAGTGAAAAAGGGAAGACTTATATCAGTCAAATTGCGAAATTTTTGAGTAAAATTTTTTTTGCGAATTTCTCTCAATATCTCTGTGTTTTTATAGCCCCCAGAAGAGTTCTAACTTTTATCATAATGGATCGAATCGCTAAAGTGAAAGACGAAAGAGTTATATCAGTCAAAGTTCGAAATTTTTGAGTAAAATTGGTTTTTTTCCGAATTTCTCCAATATCTCTGTGTTCTGATAGCCCACAGAAGAGTTATAACTTTTATCATGATGTATCGAATCGCTGAAGTGAAAAAGGAAAGACTTATATCAGTCAAAATTCGAAATTTTTGAGTAAAATTTTTTTTGCGAATTTCTCCAATATCTCTGTGTTCTGATAGCCCCGAGAAGAGTTCTAACTTTTATCATAATGGATCGAATCGCTAAAGTGAAAGACGAAAGAGTTATATCAGTCAAAGTTCGAAATTTTGGAGTAAAATTGGTTTTTTTCCGAATTTCTCCAATATCTCTGTGTTCTGATAGCCCCAGAAGAGTTCTAACTTTTATCATAATGTATCGAATCGTTAAGTGAAAGACG